>NC_140945.1:141489485-141976985 GCF_014529385.1 Adiantum capillus-veneris
CTTGGCATTTACAAAGCATCTTTAGGTTGGTCCCATCACATGCAAGTGATCTTGAACACTCATTGCTCTTCTAAAAGATGAGTAGGGGAAAAATAAGATCTCACCCTCTTGATTTACTTGATTTACAGTTCCCTTTTGCTGCAAATCTGACAGATTTACACTATTTTGACCATAACTTTTTACCTGTAGCTCGGAATGACATGCTTCAAAAGGAAAATTTGACCTTCTCAACATGTTTGATATGAATTTGGACTATTCTTCATGCCCATGCACCAAGGAATTCGGTTTGGAAGGTCCACACTAGGCTAGGGAACCTTTTGCTTCCAAGTCTTCTTGTATGGTCCCTTTGCTTGTATGCATCCAAGGGGAATCATGCTTTTTCAAAAGGGTATGATGCTTAAACAAATAGAGGAGGGCCCAATATTATTTGCTTGTGAAAAGAATATACAATTTGAGTCTTTTTGAAAGGAGAAAAACTATATGTATATTCTTAAGAGATATTGGGCCACCTATGTAGGGGGCATAGAAGACTTGTAGAGATGGACCATAATCTTTGGTAAAGACAAGTGGAGAGTTGATTTTCCATGGTAATTTATCTATATGTGATGGAAGATGGATATATTATTTTTCTACTACTAATTCACAAGAGGTAAGAAAGTTTGGGGGTAGATAGTTGGTTATTGTATGCTTACTTTTATTTACAAAGCAAAAAAGAAAAGGGTGGTAATATAAATATATGACTAAGGTGACATTTTTGAGAAGAGTACAATGTATGTGTCGCCACAAAGGTTAAACGAAGAGGGAGAATTTACTCTAGATAACTTAATAGCGTAGAAAAATATATACACATATGAGAAAGAGGACGTTGAGTAGGCTGAAAAATGTTGCAAAAAGATGGTTACCATTTTATGCCACTCAACTGGAAATCGAATAAACCAAGCCAAGAAGGCACGAGCGGAACATCCAACAGCTCTCAAGTTATTTGCATATATGGCTATGATCCGGATTCGAGCACACTACCAGAAACCTGCCCACAAGTGGGTGAACAAGGTTACTCAATTCCAAGTTAGGTGAAGCACGGCTTCTCTATTCGCCATATTATTATCGATTGACTTCAGATCAGTGATAATGGCACATATATTGGGCACTCTGTGGATATAAGCTCATAGATTACGCAACAGTGCATTGTGATGTATCCATGCTAGTGTCATCATGCAAGGCACATATACCAAGGGCTCACATGGTTGAGACTGTCATTGAAGCCAAGGGATTATCATTCAATTTTTTGATCTATATGCATGGCATACTAGTATGATGGACGTACAACATCCATCACTGCATATGCTTCCGCTATTACACTAGCAACTCTGTCAAGGACACAAGATAAGTGATGTAAAGCTAGGACTTATTTCACAGGCAAAGTGCCATATTTAAGTCATTTTTGTAAATTCACGACCCCATACATGGTAGGTGGGTCAAGCTGTGGCTTGTGTTTTCTTTTACCTCTCTTGATGAGAGTGTTATATAGGCAGATTATTGCATGCTTATAGGATAAGCTGCAACTCAAGCATAAGATGCATAAGAGCACATAGATTGGGTACACAGTTTACAAATTTAAGGAAAGTTCCTCAACCCAGCATGCTCTTCTTCTCTCTATTATTTCTCTCAAAGACTTTCTAAGAACATTTTGATACATGTTCTGTGCGTGAGTTAGCTTGAGCCAAGGTGCTCTAACTCTCCGCTAGAAATTGGGCAAGATGCCATCCAAATTAGTCTTCATCGGTTCGACGATTGAACACTAATTTCCACGAGGTCTATGAGCCACAAACGCTGGCTAAGAGTCATTGTTAGATCTTGGGTAAGACCCAACTGTTGGAATTCCTTGGGTTATTGTGTGCACGATCAAACAAATCTATCCAATGGAATACACATCAACGTTAATGGACAAGCAAGAGTCTTATCATTATCGATGTTTAGAGTGTCATTTTCACACTACATGTTTTCAGTGCGACACTCAAGTTGAGTTTTTGATAATCTTCAACTCACAGCAGCTGATCTCTACAAGAAAGTATACATGCAGCAATCAGTTGTGATAGCATGGTTGTCCATAAGATCTCGGTAGTTCACTTGTGTGGGTCTCCTGCTCTCTCTATAGCGCTAAAGTGTGTCTATGAACATACTGTTTTGGGGTAAGAGCCGGCGGGTGATTGCTACATCACCCCATAGGCATTAAGGATCACAGTTTGATCTGGATTGAGGATCACAGTTGATCTCTCCTAGTTATACCAATAGGGTTCCCAGTGCAATGTTGTTTCAGGTAGGGGACGTGTAAGTGAACATTACGTTCAACTGTCGAGGTACGCATCTATTGATTTGGTGTTATTCCATTTTTAGTATGCTTTACTTGGTTTTTCAAGACATATAAGTATGCTTGAATGTTACAGAGTCATTCCAAGGACATGTTGGCACAAAGTATTTTGGGCCAAGTGTCCAATCTATCTTTCTGCCTTATGTTGTTACGAACCTACTTGTAGGGTTCAATTTGGCACATGTTGTCACATGGGATACTAGGAACTCAAGGAGTTTGGTTTAGCCAGTGTGGAGCAAGATAATGAGGGTCCCTCTCACTCTTGTCGCGGAGTGTTTTGCAGTTCCTCCACACACAAGTACATCTTGTACTTGATGGATATCGCTTTTTCGGCCATCCTTCTTTGAGACATATTCCACATGTGGTGAGTATGAGTCTCTGGGACTGACACTGGCACCTAATTCTCAATGATGTTTCGCGACGAATTCCCTACGTGCTGGTCGCATCCGTTTATTAGACCATTTGGAGCACACCGTATCAGGAACAATTTCAGTGGCCAAAAATTGTCGGGTACTCAATACAGATTTGTTGCAATGACAACTACTATGAAACCATCTTAACGGATGGTCGTTTCTACATATAGCTAAGTATGATAAGTTACTGAGAATGTCTCATGGTTGGCACCTAGGTGTGACTGATCTTTCACATTCTGTTATGGTCCAACTCTTGTTGAAAGGCTTTCACTTACGTACCGTGGAAAGTCTCGTCATGGAACTGCGTTTTGGATAAATTTGTGTTAAATGCATGCACACTAGGTGTTATGGGCCCTAGTGTTTAACACTGATTTATTTGGAGTGGCATGCCAATTCATGGACTTTTATTCTCTCTGCACCTTTTTGTGTTGCATGTGCAATCTCTTCTGCAGATTTATTATGAGTTTACACCCTGCCATACAAGGCACTGGCTCAGGATGGGTGTCTATGGTTGGATGGTCTAAACTCTAGGAGCTTACTTCAGTCCACCGGTTTTCAACCTAGTTGGTTGTCATCACTCCATATAAAAAATATGGCTCGATACTCAATGATTGAGTCCTAGTTTCTCGACAGTCAGGGAAGATTTTCCATAAGTGGTTGGGGAACAACACCTCACTCTTACTGCTACTATTCATCTTGTGTTGGATGGACAACTTACAAATATTTCTTCTGCTAAAGGATCTGCTAGCATACGTTAGCACAATGCATTTCTGAATATATGATTTTCTCCCTATTCTAGAATTTGCTTAAGTACGGTTTTTGACTTTGAACACCTATTGTGGTGGGGTTGGAGATTGTTTCAATAGTTTCATACGTCAAGGACTTACCAGGTGTGCTGACAAAGTATGTTGTCAAGTAACCTTCATTAGGGATGAACATGTAGTTCTTTGTGTTCCAAACTATTCAGAATTCTAACAAGAGGACACTCCCTATCTATGAACTTTTCAAGATACTCACGCGAGTAGGAAATCTGGTTCACAACTACATGGAAAGTTATGCCAAGGTTTCCTTGCATTATTCCAGTACCTTTAGAAGATCTGAAAACTGGTTATGCCTTTGGACAACTCTTAGTTGTGGTTACTCCTTTACAATACTCAAGTGAGTTATAAATGGAGTTACCAATTAGACCCAAGTGACTCTTAGTTGTGGTTACTCCTTTACAGTACTCAAGTGAGTTATAAATGGAGTTACCATTTATACCCAAGTGGTTGCAAAAGGACAACAATGTTGAAAATCAAGATGTTGCTCTTAGTTTCATTGAACCTCCTCACGGCACCAATTACCGGTCATACAGACAACTAGCTCACGTATAGGACATCAATAAAGAAAACATCATTATTCTTAAGAAGATATTACTACTTGTGTTTTCTAGGACGGAAACTCTTCCTTAAGGGGGGAGTAATGTCACGACAAGGGTCCTACGGGGCAAGGCCCAACCTAGGGGGTCAAGGAACTAGGCCAAGGGCTTGGACTGAACCAGTGCGGACTGAGGATCCGCTTAGGGCAAGAGCTAGGAGCTAGGCCTTTATAAGGAGGGGTAGGGAGGAGGATCCTATGTTCAGTTACCCTAGGTATTACAATGGTCGTCGCTATAATATTTGTTAAATAGCAACAACCATAGCTACGCCGACAGGGGTAAAAAATATAAACCGAGAGTGTCAAAAACTCAGATCTCATATCTAAGTTTTGATGCTCTAGCATAACAGGTATACACACGCCTCTCTCTCTCTCTCTCTCTCTCTCTCTCTCTCTCTCTCTCTCTCTCTCTCTCTCTCTCCCACACACATGCACACAAGGAGAGGAAGAAGAGAAAGGTATGCTCCTTCCTTCTCCTCCCTCTCATGTTCCCTTCCCCTCTTTCTCTCTTTCCCTCTCTCTCTCTCTCACACACACACATACACATTGTGTCTTTGAGAGAGAGAGAGAGAGAGAGAGAGAGAGAGAGAGAGAGAGAGAGAGAGAGAGAGAATGTACACACATGCATAAACAAACAACACATACACACACACACACACATTGAATATACTTACATTCATAAACAAAGAATGCATACTCACACACATTGAGAGAGAGAGAGAGAGAGAGAGAGAGAGAGAGAGAGAGAGAGAAAGCAAAGAGAGAGTGAGAGAGAGATAAGGGGAGAAAACAAAGAGAGAGAGAGAGAGAGAGAGAGAGAGAGAGAGAGATAAATAAAAAAAGTAGAGAAAATATGAAATGAAATGTTATATTAAGATTTAGGGTTAGGTTAGATTTAAGTTAGATTTAAGATTAGGTTAGATTACATTTAGGTTTACGTTAGATTTAAGGTTAGGTTAGACTTAAGATTATGTTAGATTTAAGTCTAGATTAGATTTAGGCTTATGTTAGATTTAAGATTAGGTTAAGATTTAAGTTAGATTACATTTAAATTTGATTTTGGTTAGATTACGTTTGAGTTTAGGTTAGATTTAATTTTATGTTAGATTTAAAACTAGATTAGATTTAGGTTTATGTTCTATTTAAGATTAGGGTAAGATCTAAGATTAGAATAGACATAAGATTAGATTAGACTTAGGTTTCTGTTAGATTTAAATTTAGTCTAGATTTAAGATTAGATCTACGGTAGATTTAAAATTAGGTTAGATCTAAGTTAGATTTTAGGCGCTAGATTTAAAGTTAGATCTAGTTTACCTTCAGGATTACGGTTTAAATTTAGAGTTAGGACAATGGTGATCTCGCTCTTCCTCTACACGGATGCGGCCACTTGGTGTAATCATATACATGCTACCTGTACTTCTCTATTAGATCTTTTACGGCATGTCCCTGAACAAGTGTAAAGGAGATGTTGTGAAGAGATGTTAAGCTGTTGTGAATTGCTATAGCTAAAGAAGAGGCAAATGGGGTTTTGTCCACTACATGCATTGTCATGTAGACGTGAGTGTGTAGATTTCTTGTACCCACGAATATAGGCTTTGACCAATAAAGATAAGATTATAACCCGGTGGTTCTCATCTCCATACATCTCTAGACCGAGGTGTGCGGTGTCGTGTTGTGACACGTACATAGTGGGAACGCATGCTACAAGATCTATCTTGTATTTCTTTTAGATACATAATTATATTTCCTATAGTGTACATATGCATATTTAAGTATAATAATAAGCTTTCTATCTCATCCTATTATTTTTCTCAAGGGTAACATATCCTTACTTTACCATCAGAAAATACTATGGGAAAAGCATCAATAGCTCCGCCTCTTTAACTTGGGGCAAAAAGCATTGATTCTTTATTTCTACTATTTCATTATCATCTCACACCCTAGCTAGATCTTATATCCAGGGTAAACTCCAATATATATATATTCTATGAATTTTTTATACTTTTCTTATATTTCTTTTTAAATAGCTACTAGGAGAGAATCAAATCCTAGTGGAACACTAGGTGGCATGATTTCAAAGATACACTTATTTTAATGCATTATTGCAAGCATGATTACAAAAATTTGTCAAGAAGCAATGTCATGCTTTCATATGGCATGAGGTGTCCTTTGGAATTAAATGAAAGTTTAGGCTAAGGAGACCACATGAAGACTTTTGCTGCCATAAATGGACCCTATTTTGATGAATTTTTTACACAAGGTTCCAATCCGAATTGGAAAACGATTTTAAAATGAAAATCGTAGCTAATGAGCTGAAGTTTTTGCCCATATTTTTACTTTTTGATTTGGAGCCACGATTGAGGAGATATGATAAAAATAATGGACCCCAGTCTGCCCACATCATGCAGGGACAACTCATTTCCAACTTTTCCAATTCCTGTTCACACTGGCTCCTCTCTTCTTGTGTAAACCCTTGTGGGTTCCCTTCACCTATAAAAGGGGACCTCTTCTTCCTTGGAAGGAACTCAAGCATTCAAGCCATTGATGAGAGGAATTCTCGAGGGAGTGAGTAGTAATGCCTAATTGTACTTAGCCATTAACATAAGCCCAAGCCTACACTTTCTCCTAGAGGGAGACTAGCCATTCTTGCAACAAGCTAACCTTGGAAGATCAACTCTAATCAAAGAAGGTCTTGCACTTGGTGTATCAATCAAAGTGGAATTATCCACTCTTCTTCTCTCTCCCATCAATAATGGTGCCGAAGGGTTTCAAGTAAGATGTGTTCTACATTGATGTTTTCTTGATTTCTTGTTGTTTTCATTTTCATCTCTAATCCAACATATATATATATATATATATATATATATATATATATATATATGTATGTATGTATCTTATCTCATCTCCTTAACCAAACCTATCTCTCTCATTCTTAGTAATTCATCCTCTCTAGGTTCTCTTGCTACAAGTACATCTCTCCCCGCAGTATCCTTATTGCCTACGGGCAAGAATAGGGCTTGGGAGGGAAACTTCTCATCTCTTCACTTCTCTCAAATCTACATTTCTCACATACTATCCTAGATGAATAACCCACATGATGATCATTTCTATCGCTTTCACTCTGTACAATCTATTAGAATTAACGTATGGATTAGCCGTAAAATACACTTTCAACAACGTATAGTGTTTCTCTTTGGCCCTGAAAGGCTCAATGAAATACTTCTATCACCGGATCCCATCATACTACCTCTCATAGACTATAATTTTTCTTTTGATGTAAGCGTAGTTATCTTGCTATGAACCAAGAGGATTTGTACACACAATGAATCCCAATCACTAGACAAAATATATATATTATGGTAAGCACAAAACTACAATTCCAAAGAACAAACCGTAGCCTATTTGGTCAGCCAAGATTGAATGCCATTAACTCATCCATTAACCCTTCCATATTACCCATGATACGATATGACCATAGCCTTGATGTTTTCATCTTTGTATTGTTTTGACATTCTCTTTTGCGTTCTTTCTTTGTGTGTGTGAATGCAAGAGAGAAAGAGTGAGTCTTCTTTGATTGCACTTCTTTCCAAACCCTAGTCTTCATGGCATCTATGGTTTAACTCCTTCATATAGTTTTTGTTGAGTTCTCTCACAAACTCTCACAGCCATAAGCCCGGTGCTTTCCTGGCAAGACCGCAAATTTCTTGACATATTTTTGGTGAACCCGACGCGAATTTGCTAGGGTGAGAGTTTGTGGGTAACCATGGGTGATCATGTTGAGAAACAGGGTATGCATTTTGACCCAGCAACAATGCAAATGTTTCAAGCATTTTCAATGTTCATGCAACAACAACATGCTACTGAAAGAAGGGAGATTTAAGCAACGAAGGCCATACAAGCGGTCGTCAACAGAATGGATCAGTTCAATGGCAAAGATGTAACCAAGTACTTACGCGAGTATGTGAAGGAGATGGAGCTGCATCACGTATCAGAAAGTGAGATGATTCAAAGCTTTGAGCTAGTTGTTGCTCCAGAAATTAGGGAGCATGTTAGGGCAATTAAAGATGGGCATGGGAGAAATTGGGAAGAACTCAAAGTAGCTTTAAAGGAGGAATATTTCATGGAGGACTCGAAGACAGTGACCAAAAGGACATTCTTAGAATGGGTAGTCAAGCCAAAACAAGGACTATCAATAACAGAGCTACTTAGGGAATTTGAGCGGCGCTATGCACAACTCACTAGGACAGAAAGGGCCACACTAGATGCAGAGAAGACAGATCTTTTCTTACAAGCTGCAGGTAAAGAGTTTCAAGAAAATTTGGAGCTTCTTCTTGAAGATAAAGATGCTGAGCAAGGACTAAAGACTGCTGACTGGAATGAGGTTGAAGGTGCTGTCTCACTGCTTGCCAAACGACAAAGAAGAAGGGACAAGATGGTAGTAAACACTACAAGTCCTTCCACCTCAACTTCTGACAAAATGATAAAGCCTACTTTTATCGCTCCTAAGTTTGATGAGTCCATGCTAGATGAGCTTGTGAAGGGAATGCGTGACTTGAAGGTGAAGTTTGCAAAGCTTGAAGAAAAAGGCCAACCATCAGGGCCACTTCCTAGGCAAAGACAACAGCCCAAAGAAGGGTTTGTTAATAGATGTATTTGGTGTGATAGTACAGACCATGTAAGAAGGGATTGTGATGATTTTAGTGATGCTTTGTCAAAAGATGTTGTCTTTTTTAAGGATGGTAAAATCCACTTAAGAGAGACAGGTCTACCCTTGAGAACTAACTTTGGGAAGGGGGGAATGCAAACCTTAGTTGAAGATATGGCAACCAAGCATGCCACCTCTTCAGTTGAGACAGCTACTTATGGAGTAAAAATTGAACATTTTTGTGATGAAGAGGTGAGTGACCATCATGGTCAAATTTGGCCAAATGTCATGCAATTAGCTAAAAAGGGAAATCTTACAAAAGAGATTCTACATGAAGCAGGTGATTGCATACGTCTAGAAACAGGATGGAATGATCCAGTGGACTCATTGTCAGTGCATGCCTACATTACAAAATGCCAACAAAATGAGGCAATTGTAGAAGAGAAGCGCAGACGTGAGAATGTTGATGAAGGACCATCAAAAAGAGCTTCTAGAAGTGGGGAAAGAAGCGACTCAATGCCTTCTCAAACACCCTCAACACAAGGAGCATCTCCACCTGAAGTACTCATGGAGGAGTCTACAACAGGAAAGAAGAAAGAGCCAACGAAAGGTAAGACAAAAGGCCCAACTTATAAACTACAATCTGATATTGAGGTTGCTACAGATTTAAAGAAAGTCTTGGAGGAAAGGATCTTGAATAGCAAGATTGAGTTCACTCTGGGAGAAGTTCTTGGCATTGCAAAGCGTGAATTCCACGAGGAGATCATTGACATCATCAAGAGGAAGAGGCAAACCCTTGCTGAAGTTTCTCGTCCACAGGTTGAAGGGGAAACCTCGAAGACACAAGGGATGCAACTACAAAATAAGGAGAATGATGGAGCTATGGTAGGATGCTACCAATCTAGTGGGAGAGTGAAGCGAGTGCATTTCTCAAATGATGATGAAGAAGTTGAAGATATTCCTAGGAGTTACTATTCACGAAGTCATTGGGCAAGGGCTACCACAGAAACTTTGGTCAAGGTAGGTGATCTTGACGAGCCATTTGTTGCCTTGATTGACCATGGTTCATAAATAAACATAATGTCAAAGAGTCTCTACAACAAGTGCAAATGGCCGATGGACACAGATCATGGCTAGATGGTAAAAGTGGCAAACAATTCATCCGGTGAATTGTATGCAGCATGTCCAGGTGTGAAGGTAACAATAGGTGATGTAAAGATTGACCAAAACTTCTTTGTACAGGATACATCTTCATATCATCTCATCCTTGGACAACCCTACATTGTGGGAGTTCGAATGGAAACAAAGGTAATGGACGATGGTTCAGCATATGCTAGAATACGTAGCAAAGATGGTAAACGAGCTGTCCAATTTCTCACAGTCTGTGTAAACCAGGAAAGAAATCGTGACAACCTCAGAGAACATCCTCTACCAAAGGTAAGCAAAGAGTTTCATGATCATAGAGAAATGATGGGTTTTGGCCAAGTACCATTGTTAAGCGGGATTGCAGTGGTACAGAAAGAAAAAGGGTCTCGCTTGATCAAAAAATAGGTGAAACTTTCTCGATGAGATCCTTGGTAACAAGGAATGGATCAGTATGTTTTACAAAACTTGAAGATTTGAAGAGATATGAGAGGCAATATGTGCATAATGTACAAATAGGCATGAAAAAGAGTGGGTTGCTAAAGCGTACTGAAAATGTTTTGGGTTTGTGTGAACAAGTTTCTTTTGTAGATACTATGGGTGAGCGTGATGCTATAATGAGGTCTAGTTTGCATCTTGAAAATGAATTTGTGGAAGTTTGCTCTATGGAAATGTATCAAGTAATAGAAGCCTTTAAAGAAAGCCAGACAGTTGGCCAAGAAGTCCATGTCGAAACTAAATACAAGAGTGTAGCAAAGAAGGTGAAACCAGTAGCTTCACCCTTACCACCCAACAACAAGGAAAAGATTGAACAGGCTTCTTTACAACCAAGTTTGCGGAATCCTAAAAAGATCGGGCATACCTTCACAAAGGAGTCCTTTCAAGAGTTGCAGATTGGTTGCGAAGAGTTTCTAACACAGGAGGAGACAAAGTGCTTCAAAGAAATGCTTTCAAAGCATGGTAAGGCTTTTGCATTTGAGCCACATGAGATAGGATGTGTTGATCCTTATATTGTAGCTCCTATGGTAATTTTCACAATACCTCATGTGCCTTGGAATCTGTAGCCTATTCCGGTTCCAAAGGCTCATTTGCCAAAGTTAGTAGAGCTACTGAATGAGAAAATCAAAATGGGAATCTTGGAGCCTTCTTGTGCTCCATACTCAAACAGGTGGTTCATAGTTCCAAAGAAGAATGGTTCTCTACGCTTCATCCAAGATATGCAACCAGTGAACAAGGTGACAATTAGAAATTTAGGTACAGGTCCAATTGTGGATGAATTTGCAGAGGCGTTTGCAAGGAGGGAAATCTACTCAATGGGGGATCTCTACTCAGGGTATGATCAATTTCAGCTTGCAATCGAAAGCAGAGACTTGACAACCATGAGAACACCTTTGGGTTTGGTAAGGATGTGTACCTTGCCACAGGGAGCAACCAACTCGGTTGCACATATGATGAATGGGATGAATAAGGTCTTACGTGACTTTATTCCTCAAATCACAATGCCTTTCATTGATGATTTGCCTATCAAAGGATGTGAAGAAAGTGACAAAGATGAAGCTTTGGATCTCAAGGGATGTCGTAGGTTTGTGGTAAATCACATAAATGATTGTGATAAAATTTTGTCTAGGTTGGAAGAAGTGAATCTTACATTGTCAGGGAAAAAGTCTATGTTTGGTATCAAAGAAGTGCTCTTTGTGGGGCACATGTGCGGGCCATATGGTAGGAAACCTTGTCCATCAAAGGTAGATGCCATCCAAAGAATGAAAGAAACATGCACTAGCATCACTGAGGTTAGAAGGTTTCTGGGAGCATGTGTCTTCTATGTTATTTGGATTCCACATTATGCACATGTAGCTGATCCTCTTTATCAGCTGCTTAGAAAGAATCAAAAGTTTAAATGGACAGAAGCACATGTAAAATACATGAAAAAGATAAAGGAGTTACTCCAATCAGCAACGACTTTGACAAAGGTAGACTATGAGTGTCAAAGGCTAGTGATTGTGACAGTAGATACCAGTCCTACAGGGATTGGATGGGCAATAGGGCAAGATGACAAAGAAGGACACAGGTATGTGGTAAGATTTGGAGCAAAGGTACTAAGTGCTCGCCAAAGAAACTATCCACAGATAAAGAGAGAGTTACGGGGTATGGTTACAGCCTTGAAAAGTGGGAAAGAGTACCTAATTGGTGCATGTGTGGTTGTAGAAACAGATTGTCTACCACTTCTTGGGATGATTACAAGCTGCTCAACACCAGACATTGCTATGTTGCGATGGATTGCCTACATTAAGTCCTTAAATCCCGAGTTTAAGCACATTGCAGGTAAAGACAATACAGTGGCAGATATGCTATCAAGGGCAAGGTATGAAGATGAGTCACAAATGATTGATGAGGGAGATGATGTAGGCACAAAATTTTATTCTATCTCTCATGTACTTGAGTACTCTAACAAAACAGGATGATTGGTCTGATTAAGAATTCAAGAGGATACGCAGGAAAGCATATGGGTACTTTTTAAGGGATGGTTACTTGTGGAAGCATCCTAAACAAAAGGGTGCTACACCACAACGGGTTATATGTAAAAAAGAGACTCAAGTAAAGCTCATGCAAGAGTTTCATGAGAGTCTATGGGCTGGACACAGGGGTGTGTGGGAAACCTTCTCCAAGTTAAAAGAAAAATACTGGTGGAAGGGTATGTATAAAGATGTATATCAGTTTGTAGAGTCATGTGTAACTTGTCAAATGTATTCAAATGTTCGACATCGTGATGGATTGCACCGTACATATCCACTAGCCATGCACTATAAATGGGTTGTGGATCTAGTCACAATGCCTTTAGGACTCTGGCAGATTAGATATTTGGTTCTTGCACGAGAGGACCTAACTAACCAGGTTGAAGGAAGAGCATTAAGAGCTAAGACCACAGAAGCTGTGTGCAAATTCCTTCTTGATGAGGTGATTTTCCGTTATGGTTGTGTAGGAAAAATCACTGCAGATCGAGGTGAACTAGATGCCAAAGAAGCAAGGGAGTTCTTTTCTAGATTAGGGATCAAGCTTTCTCTTACTATAGCTTACAACCCTGAAGGCAATGGAAAGAGTGAAAGAGGGCATCCTCCTATCATCAAAGCTTTGGCCAAGGCTTGCGAAGGAAGAGTTGCTGAGTGGCCAAAATTGTTACCATATGCTTTATTGGCTGATTGTACAACACATAGCTCAATAACTAGCTACATGCCTGCGGAGCTAATGCATGGTCAAAAACCAGTGATGCCGATTGAGGATACAATTCCCACATGGAATGTACTACCTTGGCAAGAGGGGCTTAGTAGGGAAGATCTCCTTGCACTGTGCATAAGGCAGCTAGAGAGAAGACCTGGAGACATTGAAGCTGCAAAAGAACGACTCAAAAATGCAAGGTTGAAAAACAAGGACTATTTTGATAAGCGACATCGACTCAGGAGCAAAGCAATTGACAAAGGTGACTGGGTTTTAGTGTATGATAGTAGCCTTGATAACCAACACACAGTCATGCGTAAGTTCTCAAAAAGATGGTTTGGACCGTATGTTGTAAAGCATGTGCATGAAAATGCTACTTACAGCTTGTCTGAACTAGATGGTACAGAAGTAAAGATTCCCATTGCAAGAAAAAGGATTAAAATGTTTAAGAGAAGAGAAGACAATGATCTAGAAGATATGGATGAGGAAGAAGAGAAAAACACAGGTGAAGATCAAAGTGAACATGAAGCTCTGGAATCATCCAGTGAAGAAGAAGACAAGGAAGATTTACAAGAGGTCTAATCTTACAAAGAGACAATGTGGCACATACCGGAGGATGTGCAGGTTTAGAGGGGGTGGATGTTGTGCTGTGACACGTACATAGTGGGAACGCATGCTACAATATCTATCTTGTATTTTTTTTAGATACATAATTATATTTCCTATAGTGTACATATGCATATTTAAGTATAATAATAAGCTTTCTATCTCATCCTATTATTTTTCTCAAGGGTAACATATCCTTACTTTACCATCAGAAAATACTATGGGAAAAGCATCAATAGCTCCGCCTCTTTAACTTGGGGCAAAAAGCATTGATTCTTTATTTCTACTATTTCATTATCATCTCACACCCTAGCTAGATCTTATATCCAGGGTAAACTCCAATATATATATATATTCTATGTATTTTTTATACTTTTCTTATATTTCTTTTTAAATAGCTACTAGGAGAGAATCAAATCCTAGTGGGACACTAGGTGGCATGATTTCAAAGATACACTTATTTTAATGCATTATTGCAAGCATGATTACAAAACTTTGTCAAGGAGAAATGTCATGCTTTCATATGGCATGAGGTGTCCTTTGGAATTAAATGAAAGTCTAGGCTAAGGAGACCACATGAAGACTTTTGCTGCCATAAATGGACCCTATTTTGATGAATTTTTTACACAAGGTTCCAATCCGAATTGGAAAACGATTTTAAAATGAAAATCGTAGCTAATGAGCTGAAGTTTTTTTCCATATTTTTACTTTTTTATTTGGAGCCACGGTTGAGGAGATATGATAAAAATACTCAACCTCAGTCTGCCCACATCATGCAGGGACAGCTCATTTCCAACTTTTCCAATTCCTGTTCACACTGGCTCCTCTCTTCTTGTGTAAACCCTTGTGGGTTCCCTTCACCTATAAAAGGGGACCTCTTCTTCCTTGGAAGGAACTCAAGCATTCAAGCCATTGATGAGAGGAATTCTCGAGGGAGTGAGTAGTAATGCCTAATTGTACTTAGCCATTAACATAAGCCCAAGCCTACACTTTCTCCTAGAGGGAGACTAGCCATTCTTGCAACAAGCTAACCTTGGAAGATCAACTCTAATCAATGAAGGTCTTGCACTTGGTGTATCAATCAAAGTGGAATTATCCACTCTTCTTCTCTCTCCCATCAATAATGGTGCCGAAGGGTTTCAAGTAAGATGTGTTCTACATTGATGTTTTCTTGATTTCTTGTTGTTTTCATTTTCATCTCTAATCCAACATATATATATATATATATATATATATATATATATATATGTATGTATCTTATCTCATCTCCTTAACCAAACCTATCTCTCTCATTCTTAGTAATTCATCCTCTCTAGGTTCTCTTGCTACAGGTACATCTCTCCCCGCAGTATCCTTATTGCCTACGGGCAAGAATAGGGCTTGGGAGGGAAACTTCTCATCTCTTCACTTCTCTCATATCTACTTTTCTCACATACTATCCTAGATGAATAACCCACATGATGATCATTTCTATCGCTTTCACCCTGTACAATCTATTAGAATTAACGTATGGATTAGCTGTAAAATACACTTTCAACAACGTATAGTGTTTCTCTTTGGCCCTGAAAGGCTCAATGAAATACTTCTATCACCGGATCCCATCATACTACCTCTCATAGACTATAATTTTTCTTTTGATGTAAGCGTAGTTATCTTGCTATGAACCAAGAGGATTTGTACACACAATGAATCCCAATCACTAGAAAAAATATATATATTATGGTAAGCACAAAACTACAATTCCAAAGAAAAATTCGTAGCCTGTTTGGTCAGCCAAGATTGAATGCCATTAACTCATCCATTAACCCTTTCATATTACCCATGATACGATATGACCATAGCCTTGATGTTTTCATCTTCGTATTGTTTTGACATTCTCTTTTGCGTTCTTTCTTTGTGTGTGTGAATGCAAGAGAGAAAGAGTGAGTCTTCTTTGATTGCACTTCTTTCCAAACCCTAGTCTTCATGGCATCTATGGTTTAGCTCCTTCATATAGTTTTTGTTGAGTTCTCTCACAAACTCTCACAGCCATAAGCCCGGTGCTTTCCTCGCAAGACCGCAAATTTCTTGACAGCGGGGATTGGACATGACTAGAGAATGTGAGGTAGTTTACAGTGTGATCAGAGAGAGAGAGAGAGAGAGAGAGAGAGAGAGAGAGAGAGAGAGAGAGAGAAAGACAGAGAGAGAGAGAGAGATAAGATACGTAGGATGCCAACGGAAGATTAAATTTATGTCCAGGTGTTATAAGGTTTTTACATTCATTATGAGTAGTGATGACGATGTGGGGCCGTCCAACCGAAACATCTATCTCTCAACAAGGGTCTTATGTCCTTGTAATCAATGCAAACATGATGTGCTACAGACAAGACGCATATCTTTGCATCACGTTCGCAAACTTGGCGAGTTTGACCCATCTATTATAGATCAAGTTGTTGACAATTACAATTCGTGAGACTCTGACGTTGGCCAACAGGCAACAATATTGCAACCCAATAGACGTGTTCTCAGGCACTTTGGTCAAGCAGCATACGTGAGGCCACAAGATGCAGCCTCTGATAGCTCGGAGGGTGATAATGCAGACTAGCATCCCAATGAGGCTATGTTTGAGCCCAAGATCTATGAAATGATTGAGACGATCATGGATTCAAAAAGGCTTATCTATGATGACATGAAAAGTGAAGCCGATACACCATTGTATGGTGGAGCACGTGTGTCTAGATTGAAGGCGCTCTTGGGTCTTCTCAACATGCAGGCAAAGTTTGGATGGAGTGACACTAGCATCACAGTGCTTTTTAGTTGATCTATTACAATGTGTTTACTTCAATAAAAAACTATAGATGTATAATGATCTGATAGATTACTTACACAAGTTTTTTTTTGCTATGTAGATTGCTCAAAGAGCACATACTGCCAGCAGCTGCTGATAATGTGATGCCAGATTCCACAGAGGAAGCAAGAAAGATCTTGTAAAACTTGGAAATGGATTACAATTCGATTCACGCTTGTCCTAACGACTGCATTCTTTTTAGAGGGGAATACATAGACATGGAGAAGTGTCCAAAATGTGATTCCGAGAGATACCGAGTAGATCTCCACGGACAAACAATTCCACAAAAGGTTTTGCGACACTTTCCTCTGCTACCTTGCATCAAGCATTTCTTTTGAATGTAAGTCCATGGCCGCCCTAGCATCATGACATGAGGAGAATAGATCTTCGGATGGTGTGATGTAGATTCCTGCAGATTGTGCAACCAGGAAATATATAGATGACACATGGCCGAATTTAGCTAGGGAATCTTGAAATTTGCACATTGGCCTAGCCATGGATGGCATAAATCCATTTGGTCAGAGGTCAACATCTTATAGTGTATAACCAGTTGTAATCGTCAACTACAACATTCCCCTGACTACTAAGAAGGGGCACTTGTTTCTAAGCTTGATTGTGCATGGGTGGTATAAAGTGAAGAATATGGATGTGTATCTTTTTCCCACTATTGGAAGAGCTACAACAATTGTGGATTGGCATATAAGTGGTGGATATGCGCTGACACACAGGTCAATGCAATGCTTTGATCAGGGGCATTCTTATGTGGACCATGCATGACTATCCTGGACTAACAGAATGCTCAGGTGATATATACTCAAACTTAATCACTATAAATGTTGGTTTTTTCCAAGCTTATCTATTGTCATGTGTATACATGCAGGGCTTCAAACAAGCAGATATAGAGCATTTGTTACATGTAGACCATACTTAATGCACGTCGGGCACCATCACTAAACAAGCAAACCTACAAAGGTCATCAAGCACATCTTCCAAAGAATCACGAGTTACCCCCGATGGTTTTTTGGGAAGATATCCACTGAGGATGTCTGCTTGAGCATGGTTAGAGCAAAAGGAGATGTGTGATGACGGTTTGCCCCCATGGATGAAGAGACTCTCTCTATGGTACAAGCTACCATATTGGCCCAAACTCATGATCAATTGCTTGCTCAATCCAATACACATATTCAAGAATGTGGGTAGTTTGTTGTGGGACCATCTCATCGTCAAGAAGGATAGTTTGGGGGCCAGAATTGACCTTAGAAATGTGGATCGTATGGAGAAATATTGGCCACAGACAACACCCAATGGATCAATAAAACTCCCTAAAGCGCCATGGATTTTGACAACAGGCCAAGAACACAAAGTAAAAGAGATCATTCAATCCCTGCGGACACCCATTGGTGTAATGCACATTCAAATGCATCTTCTTGTTCACATAGTTGATGAGGTGGAAATAGCTGGCACAGTGCATTCCATATGGATGTTCTTTTTAGAACGTTTCATGAAAACGCTCAAGGGATATGTACGTCAGAAGGCATGTCCAGAGGGTAGCATCGTAGAAGATTGGCTAGAATCATAGTTCCTACTCTACGTTGAGAAGGGGTTGGACGGATTTGATAAAGCTCGCGGCACGCTATGGCGAGCCATAGATGATGAACACATATCTAGGATGGTCATGTGCAATTTTAGTGTTGAGAAAAAAATGATGGAAGATCTAGAGGCTAAAATCAATCGATTTTGCATGCTTTACAATCCAGTAATGCAAAAGTGGATTTCACAATACGAGGATGCAAAGCAAGAGTGACAAAGGGCACGAATGGAGTGGAGACCTGGAAGATGACCACCGATGCATTATCTAGTGGGTCTTGAGAGCCTACCAACATTCATGAGCTCAAGATGGTTGCACAGCCAATTGATCATCACACAATAGTGCAACAAACAAGTAACTAAGGAGGAGTGGGAGTACTGTTGGGGTTGTGCGACCAAGTTAAGTTTGCAATGTACGAATCGGGTCTTGTAGATGTTTGGATGACCACTCATAATCTTTGTTGATTGTAGTATAAGTCATACATGTCAGCATGGTGTCAAGGTTGACATTTTAGGGTGGAACGGATCGACAAAAAACATTTTACACAATATTGTGGAATCATGGCAAAAGTTGAAAAGTCTAGTCAGACGACAGTCCTCTGATGCAGATCCTGTGGTGGCGGAACTCACTTATGTAAAGCCCTTGGTGGGACTGCCTAGGAATGAACCACCCAACCTCCCATTAAATAGCCCCTTGGGCCTCATTACCTATCCACACCTGCAGACGGTCCCTTGTGCCTGGTCCTTGACCACCGGGCATTGCCCTTAGCATGACATTACTCCCCCCTTGGAGAAGAAATTTTCTCTTTAAAATCAAGAGTGACGATGCACTAATGCTTTCCACAGGGGAATGCTGTAAGGATGCACCTGTTTGCTTGATCAAAACACGGTTTAGTAGGAGGTTCATTGAAACCAAGAGTAACATCTTGATTTTCCATATTGTTGTCATGTTGCAACCGTATTGGTGTAACCATTGCATAAATAATATAGGTGTAAACTCCATGTAGAACTCACTTGAGTAGCTAAATGAGTAATCACAACTAAGATGTACCCAAAGAGTACCTCTTTTCATTTTACTTGAAAGTAACTTGCTGACATAACTCATCGGCCAAGTATAAGTCCTTGACGTGTTCTCAAATTTTATCAGTAAACAACCCCACCATAGTTAGTGTCCTGACTTATACATGAAAATTTCCTAACATGCTTTATGGTAAGCAAACTCCAAGTAGAGCAATAAATTCTTATTAGTTGGATTGCTTGGTGCTAATATATGTACTTTGCATATATTTTAGCACAAGATTACACTTTGTAATCTGCCTATCCCCTTGGATAACTGTCAATAATGAGGTGTGTTTCCCCCACGATTTACATATAGTCGTCCCAGATGACTAGTAAACGTGGATCACAAGATCGTAGAATATTGCTGAGAAAACAACAATGTATTGAATGACCATCTAGGTTAACTTGAAAGATCCACATGCACCCAAACCGAGCCATGACCTCTATTGGTGATTGGTAGACCCAAAAGTAATCTCATAGAGATACTGCACATAGAGTGCAAAATGCTTCATAGCACTAATGTGATGAATATGCATGCCGCTCCAAATTAGTCTTTGCTAAACACTAGGGCCCATAACACCTAGTGTGCATGCATTTAGCAAAAAACAGATCCAAACCTGTATATCCATGATCATCCTCACCAATAGTTATGGCGAATGTGATGCTTCTATTGGAATTAGGGTTGTAGAGAAACACACACAGCTTGGAGAAGACGAAGGAAGCTCAAGGCACACAATAGAGAGTGTATTACTTAGTGTGCAATGGAAAGATAGATAGCCCTAGAGTGATGGGCGTATATACAATGCACGGGGGAAAAAACCTCCTAAAGAGGGAAAAAATGCCCCGACAGTCCTAGTGTGTTCACACACATCACTACCAAATGTATTTGGTAACAAATCCCCCCTCGAGTGATGCGGTGAACAAGAGCTGGCACATGAGTAAAGGGAAGTGACATGCCCTAAGGACATGATCAGTCCACAAAGGGGAGTAAGCCCAAAGATTTGTGGAAAGCTTCAAGCTTCTCACGATACAATGCCTTTGTGAAAATATCTGCAAGGTTGTCGTGTGTTGGCATATAAGCCAAGCTGATCTCTCCTGCTGAGAGCCTCTCCCTGACATAGTGGTAATGCACCTCAATGTGCTTTGTGCGAGCATGAAAAAGTGGGTTCCTCACAACTGCCAATGCGCTCTGACTGTCAGTGTAGATAGTTTTGGCAGTGTTCTGTCCAACACTCAAATCAGCCATAAGGCGTCTGAGCCATACACACTCAACAGTAGCTGTGAAGACTTCCTTGTACTTAGCCTCACAACTCAAAGTGGCCACAGTAGGTTTCTTCTTGCTCAACCATGATATACATGAATTGCCAAGCATGAAACAAAAACCACTTGTGGACACTCGGGTGTCAAAACAACCAGCCCAATCTGAGCCCGAAAAAGCATGTAAGCCTGGCGGCAATGATCCCCCCTTGGGATAAAACAAGCCAAGATGTAAAGTGCCACTAAGGTAGCGGAAAATCCTCTTGACAGCCTGCCAATGCTTAGACTCTAGGCTATGCATAAATTTTTTGACCTGTGAGACTGCAAATTGAATATCCGGCCTCGTGTTGCATACATAAATGAGGCATCCAACAACAGTTTGATAAAGAGTGACATCAGCAAGATCACCAGCATCATGTAGACTCAACTTCAAACCTATTTCCATGGGAGTGGCAATAGGTTTGCAATCCTCAAGTCCAAACTTACATAGCAATGTCTCTATGTAACTTTTCTGACACAAGGCAATACCACCATCACACTGCTTAAACTGTATACCCAAGTAATGATGCAACAGCCCCAAATCTTTCATCTTGAAAGTAGCATTCAAATCAGCCTTAAATTCAGCAATATGTCTCTCATTTGGTCTAGTGATCAGCAAATCATCTACATAAATAACCACAATGAGAAGTACATCATCCTCACGCTTTACATACAATATGCTTTCTGTTGGACTATTACGAAAGCCTCGTTTGACCAAATGAGTGTCAGCTTTCTCATACCAAGCACGAGGAGATTGCTTCAACCCATACAAAGCCTTCTTACATGTGCACACTTTGTCCTCTTGTCCTTTTATGAAAAAACCGTGAGGCTACGTTACATAAACTTCCTCAAATATGTCACCATTCAAGAAAGGAGTGACAATGTCTGATTGATGTACATCCCAACCAAAATGAGTTGCCAATGCACATAGAAAACACACAGTAGTCATACGACAAGTGGGAGACACACAATAGTCATACGACAAGTGGGAGAAAAATTCTCTTCCTAATGTATGCCTTTTTGCTATGCATAACCCTTTGCAACAAGTCAAGCCTTATGGCGATCGATCTCACCATCCAGCTTGCGTTTCAACTTGTAAACCCACTTCGTACCAATGTCCTTTTTGCCCATCCAATTTTCTGAATTCTTTGCTTTATCAAAAGACAGAGGCTCCTCAATATCATGTAAGCTAGACACAGACAAAGCATAACAATCTGATGCATAAGATGCATGGTGAGAGCCTGAACGAGTACGACTAGACAAAGGTGCATCTAATTTACTATCACGCAAAGTGTGCACCAGCCATTTTGTCATACCTCTAGCCTGCTCATTTTCAACCCTTTCCTCATCAAGTACATCATGTACATCTGCATCAATAATAGGCTGATCTGTAACATTTTCAGAAACCCCCATAGGCTGTACATTTGCCTCACTGGAAATTACATTCGTATTTCCACCACTAAAAAGAGGCAACAAAGTGTTATAAATTTCCTGTGAGCTTACATTATTGTCTCTAGTACATGACAGCAAGGGTTGAACAGAATCTTCCACAAACACTACATCCCGAGAAACCAGAATACATTTTCTTTTTCGGATGATACAACCTGTAACCTTTTCTTTCACCACTATAACCAACAAAAATACATTTGACAGCCTTATCATCCAATTTCCTGCGCTGCACTTGTGGCACCAAAGCATATGCCAAATAGCCAAAAACACGCATGTGCTCAATAGAAGGCTTTCTATCATGCCATGCTTCATATGGAGTAATAGATTGCAAAGCTTTTGTAGGACACATGTTAAGTACATAAGTGGCACACATGATGGCCTCAAGCCAAAAAGAATGCGGTAAAGCTTGACTTTTGACCATACATCGTGCCATTTCCGTCAATGACCTGTTTTTCCTCTCAGCAACACCATTTTCCTGAGGTGTATAAGGCATTGTACATTGGTGTTTTATCCCATGACTAGCCAAAAATGCATTAAATTCATGAGACATATACTCCCCCCCTCAATCGGAACGGAGGGTGCCCATAGTACATTTTGAGACATTTTCATCCATAACCAGAAATTGTTTGAAGCACATGAAAACTTTGGACTTTTCTTTAAGCGGAAATACCCATGCATGCCTAGAGTAATCATCAATGAAAGTCACGCAGTACAGGTAATTTCCCAAGGACAGAGTTTGCATGGGCCCACAAACATCACTATGCACAAGCTGCAACCTGCATGTGGCCCAAACTGAACCATCCTTTGGAAACTTAGAACAGTGCATCTTACCCAAAATACAGCCTTCACAAACATGTTTGAAAGGTGCTTCAAGAGGCGGCAAAGAAGAAACCATATCAGATTTTTGCAAATGCAGCAAACTGGCAAGATTCAGATGACCAAAACGTGCATGCCAAAGTTTTGCATCTGAAATAGCCCTTGAATCTGCAACAGCATTTGCAAAAAAATTTCCACACTTGTCATACAAAGTGAGCTTATATAGCCCACGGCACAAGAGGCCAGATGCAACAATTTCATCACCAAAACTTAGATCATGAACTGTACATCTATCATCCACAAATTTGACTACAAGTCCAAGTCTAGCAAGTGCGGATACAAACAAGAGATTCTTCTTGATCCTAGGTATATAAAGTGCATCAACAAGTGTGAAGGAACTGCCATTTGCAGCAGTAAGCACAATCTTTCCAACTCCTTGAACTGGATAAGAGGCATTGTTGGCACAAGTGACTGAATTCCCATGAGGGACAGACTCGAAAGAGGTAAACAATTCACGATGTGAGGTAATGTGCTTTGTAGCACCACTATCTAAATACCACACAGTGAATCTGCAGAAACAATTGGCAAGGATGCATCATGGACAGCAGGATTGTAAGTTCACTCTATGCTAAAAGCCCATTCTGCATCAACATCAACATCACAATCTCCTTTCACAGAAGACTCAACAATGGCTGCATTTGTAGTGGAACCATCATTTGCAGTGGAACCACCCTCTTTCTTCTTAGCCTCTTTGACCTTCAACTTAGGACACGACTTGATCAAGTGATCATTAGCTTTACAATAATGGCAACGCATCTTCTTTTTTCCCTTATCACTAGAATTTCCAGACGAATTGTTGCCAGCAAAAGCATTAGGAACATAATTTTTGTCACTCGCAACAAAACCATAAGAAGTGGCTGCATTGCTGTTACCACCCTTTCTTTGAGAAGCAATAAAAGCCTGTTCAACTGCACGCTGCCTAGTTCTGTTTTTTCTGGAAAGTGACTCTTGCAACAGCAATGTGCATAATGCACCAAACTTGACAACTTCAGGATTTCCTTGGGTCATAAGTCTCCAAGTACTAGCAAAAGTCTGGTAAGAATCTGGTAAGGCATCAAGAACAATCTGCACTAGGGAACTGTCTGAAATGACTTCACCTGCAGAAATGAGCTGCTCATTGATATCCTTGACACTAGCAAGGAAAGTGTCCATATCATATTCCTCATGCATAATCTTCGACTCCAGCTCTTTACGCAGCAAAGCAATTTTAGCCTCATTGCGACTTGCATTAAGACCATCAAAAATATCCCAAGCCTGTTTTGTAGATTTTGCTGAATGGATGTGAGGAACAATGGTGCGCTTCACAGACAACGCAATCAATGCATGAGCCTGTGCATCCTTAACATCCCAACGAGCTTGTTCTGCCGTAGGCAAAACAACTCTAACAGCAGCAAGACCTGCAACATCGCCTACATCCTTAGAACCAGGACATACATCAATGCCCTGCACAATGTTCCAGACGCCCTTTGACACAAGAACATGTTGCATCATATAAGCCCACATAGGGTAGTTGTCCCCATCCAGCCTGTCCTCAGCAGCAACAAACATCTTGAACACATCTGTGTTCTTGCTGTCAGCCATCGCAAATGTTGCACCTGATGTGAAAATTTCCCGAAAATAGGAGAAATGGAGCAGGAACAACACGTGCTATATAGCACAAACCATAGAAGGCTGTAAGTCACCTTTTATGCAAAAAACGGCACTGACAGAATTTCTGCACAAAATGACAAAATTACTTGTGCATAGCTGCCTGTAGTGGAAACGGAGGCCGGAATGAGCCCAAATCAAAATTCTAAGCAGACCGGGCTCTACGAGCTTCTCCCAAAATATTTGTCGACCTACGAATGCTTGCCAAACCTCACTGTAAGCGGAGAAAGTGAGCACGCATTGGAGAGGGGGAATGGGGGAACACACCCAACACAAATAAAAGGGCCTCTCTATAGCTCAGGGTATTCACAACACCCCTATCCTCTCGAAAAACACCTTCAAACACACAACTCACACTAGGAGACCACCGCCTGCTCAATTGCCATTGTTCACACACTCTACAAACCACCACATAAGATACACCTACTACCACTGCTTGTCTCCACCCTTACACACGCACACAGACACTCGATCTCACTCTCTCTCACTCAAAATACCGTCGGCCAAAAAAAAGGCATTGATTTGATCCATTTTTTACTTTTATAGGGGGGGGCCTTTAATTTGGGAATTTACAATTTAATTGGTCCACTTGGCACCTTGAATTGGGAATTTTTGGGAAGGGGGCACCGCTTTTCTCTCTCTCTCTCTCTTCTTTACTCTTTGCACTTGCGGGGGGGGGGCATTAGCGATGTCGCTATTGCTCCCTAGCTCTTTTATTTTTTTATTTTCTACCTTTCATTTTTAGCCCTTTTGGAGCTTAACCTTGCACTGCCCTTGCCTAGCTTTGATTTTAACTCATCTGTCCAGCTCCTCTTGTCCTCTTTTGGCCTTGCATTTTCTTTGTCCACTTGGCCCTCACCTTGCCCGGCCTTGGCTTTGCCCACTTCACCTTGCTCGGATGGCCTCTGCCGCCCCCGAGCTCTGACTCTCTCTCTGTTATGGAAATGATATTTTATTATTTATTGTAGCTATGATGACAGGTGGAAAAGACCGGACCAAGCTAGGCCTATGCGAATGGAGATATATATATTGTACATTTTATTGTTCAAGTGCTCTTTTATGAGCTTTGGCCATTTATGACCGGCCAGCCAGTTTGTACTCACAATTGACCATTTAAGAAATCTATAAAACAAATACGTGCAAGAGGGAAATGGTCACTCTTGCACGGGGGAGATTGTACCCAGTGCTTGTGTCTTCTTCTCTCCTCTCCTCTTTTCTCTCTCGCCATGCCGGCGTAGCACTCCGCTCTAGGAGGTGCGCCTACACGCGTTCTGTCACTCTCTCGCCGCTCTCTATCTCTCTTTGTTCGTGTATATTGTCGATTATGCGTCTATGTGGTTGCCAGGTATGTCGATTAGTCTGTTCTATGGTTTGTGTATGCTATTTCAGGTATTTTGCAGGGAACTCCATGCTTCCGGTTGTAGTAGTAGTATCAGAGCATATATCATCGCTCCTGGTGATACGTGGATGTAGCAACAAAGGCTTCTATGCCACATAGAGCTAAGTTCTACTTTCCATGATTCTTGTCAAAAAAAAATCATTTTTTTATTTTTTTTGTTTTTACTAAGAGAACTCTCGTGTTTTACTGAAAAAATCTTGATGCATGTATCAAGTGATTCGTGCGTGCCTATTTCCTCGAGTACGTGTTCATATTTCAAATTAGTAGGCTCAACAAATCTCTTGTTTAAGAAGATGTCTAGGAGTACATGTACAAGAAATAGCTATGAACTAGTTTGCATGCTTTGGATGTATCTATAATAGATGAAGAAGAAGCTAGAGAATTGTTTGAGGAGATTGATTTTGAAGATTTGCAGGAAATGAAAAAAAAAAAAAAAACCTTTGGTGCTTTTGAATGACACTACGCTACCCATTATAAAAGGGCAAAGGATGCCAAAGATTAATGTGCTCGCCTATGAACCACCATGAATCTCCTCCCTTGACCAATTACCTTGTCCACATTTCTCTCTTTTCATGTCGGCTCCTTCATCCGATTCAGGTGTTTCTCCATCGGCCTCCAGCTCTCTAGCAGAAACTGCCCATCATTTCCCAAGGACTGCGCTTTTTTCTCACTCCCTAGGCTTGTGATGTCTCCGCCTCTTAAGCGGGCAAAAGATTACCAATATGCAGTAGTAGCAAGGTGGGCATAGGTAATAGAAGGGAGCAATTTGGGAAAAACTGGAATCATCAATAGTTTGCATCACCATCAATAGCTAGAGTGTAGAGCTCACGACGAGCTAGCTCTGCCCTACATTCAACCGGAATGGTTGCGGCTGGCTGGGCCCGACCCGTCACCCTTTAGATGACCACAACCGCCTTGTACAGAATTGCATGCATATGCCACTATCCAGCTGCTTATGCATGTAGCTCACCAGCCACAATAACTGGGGCTCGTGCCGCTTAACAACTAGTGTATGCTGTTCAGAGCCGTCAAAGACTGTTAGTACCTACAGCTAGTCTTGCGCTTGACTATTGTAACCACCCATTGATTATTGTGCACCACAATCTGGCATGGATTCCCCGTCTCTACCCTTTGCATGCACCAACTAATGATCTCAAATGCTTCTCAAAGTCCAGCCGACAACCTCACACCGTCGCAGCAATAAGGAGGAGTGCATGGGCGCATGCCAGATCTCGCACAACGCTCACTATCTCTCTCAACAGCCCATGGCTATTTTTTTTCACCGACTGCCACTCACCCACTCCACTAGTGGCGCCAACTTTTTATTAGTGGGCTTGAGTGATGACATCCCCAATCAAATCACTGGGTTGTGGCATCCCTTGCTAACCACTAGTTCACCACACACACGTAACGGCTCACGATCTCTCTCCGAGACTCAGCTTCCTCCTCATGCAGTGGTCGCCGTCGCTCTTCTAACCCACTCATGCAGTGGTTGTGTCACCAAGCACAATGCCTGACATCTGCAAAGACAGCTCCTTCTTCACTGCCTACCACACCTACAACTTTAGGTGGGCTGCATGCAGCCTCTGCCGCTGTGCCAACCAAGCATTATCAGTAGGTTTTTCTCTCTGCCTATCAGCTGCTTATCATAGTCCATAGCCAGCGGTATTAGCCAACACCGAAAAAAAAAAGAAAAAAACAAAGGAGACGGCTATGCTCAGTTCCAGAACCAGCCCTGTCACTTTCTTTTCTCTCTCTCTCTCTCTCTCTCTCTCTCTCTCTCTCCACCCACTCCCCTTCGGCTCCAGTTGCCTACCCGGCCATGGCATGGCACTACTTTCAGCTTCAATTCATTGCATGATATCCCTTTGGCCTCACTTTGCCAGTCTCATCCATTGCCTTTGGCACAGCAGAAGTCGCATGATTTAAGTTTTAAGAAAAACATAACTTCTGCCTTCATGGCCCTGCTAACCTTAAGGCGGCCCCACACCCTCTACATCGCTCTCCAGAGTTCCTCCCAACCCCTTATCACCCGCTGCGGGTGGCCATCCAACCCTCAGGCAATTGTCAACCTACACAGGAGAGCTCCTCACGGCCCTGCACAGGTTGCGTTTTCTGTAACATTCGCTCCTTCATAACCTGCAACATACCCCCCTCACCCAGTAGCACTCTCTCTTCATCTGATAATGGAGCCTCCCCCTTATTCCATTGGCGACCATTGAAGAATCTCGGCAGTGCCCGCTTCAATATTTTCTCCGACGAGTCAGGACATCGACGATGCTGCTGATGAAGGGTTTCTACTTTACTTCATTTTAAATTGTACCCAGGCAAGGCATTGGATTTGATTCAGACAGAGTCAGTGTTTAATATAACATTTCATTTTATTTAATCTCTTTCCCCCCCTTCCCCCCTCTGAGTAAGGCTAATTATAGAGGCAGACAGTGACGAAGCTCTTCAATGACTACTGCAATATTTCTCCGACTAGGCCGGCAGTCAGACATTCTCGGGCATTCACAACAATGCTGATGATGATTTTAGCATGCAGATTTTAGGCTTTTGCCTTAGCTTCGCACTTCACTTCATTTTATTTTTATACCCAGATAATATTGTAATTAGCTCCATCAAGATTGTATCATATGTCATTTTGGCCTTTCACACTGGCCTTTAATGTAACAATTTATTTTATTTCAATTCTCGCTCTCCTCATCTACTGCATCTGACCCCCCCCACCCCCCACGACAATGCCAGAAGTACACACTGATGAAGCTCTGGAGCGACCGTTGCAATACTTTTCTCAGAAGACGACAATGCACACCATCCTAAGGCATTGACACCGGCGCTGATGACGATTTTTTTTTTTCAACCTTTTGTTGTACTTCATTTTATTTTGTACCTAGACATCGTGTTGGATCCATATGGGTTGTCTCAATTTGGTCGTATAAGCTTTTTGCAGACGGTTAATACATTAAGGAAGTCATGGTGTCCTTTGTAAGCACATGTGCTTGTATCCTTGATCGTCAACTTTAGCGTTCTGTTGTTGCATATTCTAGATGTGGTAGCATAAACAAATTTAAAATAATACTAATCATAATAATAAAAATCATCACCTTACGTAGGCTCCATGACTATCATTGGCCAATTCAAAAATTGACAACCACATTAAAATTAGAGACGATAATCACCATCCCAGACCTTGGTTGATGAAGTTGGATACTCCTTGGCTGCAAGGTATCCACGGGACTGCACAATTTGACACGATTAGGCTCATCGACACAACACGATATTGAATTGTATCAAATCATTATTATAATTTTGGCTAGGTAGTGATAATTTTCTCACTGGTTTTTGCATATTTTATTTGTTACTCATTCCTCTGCTTGCCGCTTGTAGTAAGAACAAAAATAAACGTGGATACAATTAAATTTTTAAACGTCTTGGGTAACATTAAAGCAAAGAATCCTTCCACATTACTGATAGGTCCTTTCCTTTCATCTCGTATAAATAGTCACAATTTTCTAACTATGTTCATTTCGTTAACCTTAAAGCAAGGACAGCCTTAACCAATACCTCGTGCTAATTGCCCAACACCACCCCATTTTAATATTGTTTGATTTTGAACAATGCAGGTAGCAAATGGCAATTTTGTGTGCTTATTTTCTAGAACTCTCACACTCTCACCTAGCACATGAACTGAGTATTCTAACAAGATAAATCGAACCGTTTGTTTTCTAATTTCAAGTATGTATTGAGACACGAATGATGGGATAGCAAATGGTGTTTACAAGAACAAAATTTCAAGTAGTACGAGAGTTACATTGCTCAACACATGAGTTAAAATACTACAAGAACCTCAAGCTTGCCACACACAGAGATATGTACACATTTGGATGCAAAATATCCTTCAGGACATGGCCTCTCATTGTATTGGAAAGAATTTTTATTGAGATGATTTGTCAATAAGCTATGCAACTACTCATGTGAGCTAAGATGCTCGAGGATTGTAAACAACAGTTTGTAAGTACCCTCCTACTCCAACATGCTCCAAATTGGTCTTACACTTGTGAAAATTGTTATATTTTTATGTCTAGCCTAGTCCATTGGTCACGGACACACAGATTCACCGATTTAGGCAGTTTGTAAATACTCATCTTGGTGCAGATCCGCCGATTTAGGCAGCACATGGATACATTGCAAATTCCTAGTTTTAAAACAATATCAAATGCAGATTCGCCGATTTAGGCAGCATTAGTGTAGATTTTTCGATTTAGGCAGCACGCCTTCTTGGTGTAGACCCACCAGTTGAGGCAACACCGATCACAAAATCATGCTGCAATGGCTGGCCACCACTGTAACTGGTATGATTTTGTTACCCGAGTACATAATGAAAGTGATTTGGATTTGGACTTATATTGTGGAATTGGAATTGGATTTGGATTTGGTATCTGGTGATTATTATGGCATTGTTTATGTGATGAGACTTGACATTATGAGATTGATGATGAGTGTGACCAATGATATCCTGATTCATCAGGGTATGACATATACTGCTTATTCTTGTGGTATGGGACACTAGAATAGGTAGTATGTGGATGACGGCAAGCATAAGCAATGTTGTCTAATTTTATGGATTTCCTTACTATTTGATGCAGATTTCTAATCATTGTTTTTGACAAGTATTGTTTGCAGATTTTATCTTCGCAACTGAGGAAAGTTGCTTTCCAACGGAGAGGTATGTTATGGAAATGATATTTTATTATTTATTGCAGTTATGATGACAAGTGGAAAAGACCGGATCAAGCTAGGCCTATGCGAATGGAGATATATATATTGTACATTTTATTGTTCAAGTGCTCTTTTATGAGCTTTGGCCATTTATGACCGGCCGGCCATTCTGTACTCACAATTGACCATTTACGAAATCTATAAAACAAATACGTGCAAGAGGGAAATGGTCACTCTTGCACGGGGGGAGATTGTACCCAGTGCTTGTGTCTTCTTCTCTCCTCTCCTCTTTTCTCTCTTGCCGTGCTGGCGTAGCACTCCGCTCTAGGAGGTGTGCCTACACGCGTTCTGTCACTCTCTCGCCGCTCTCTATTTCTCTTTGTTCGTGTATATTGTCGATTATGCGTCTTTGTGGTCGCCAGGTATGTCGATTAGTCTGTTCTATGGTTTGTGTATGCTATTTCAGGTATTTTGCAGGGAACTCCATGCTTCCGGCTGTAGCACTCTCTCTCTTTCTAGCTCGCTTACTGCCTCGGGAACCCCTCCCCTGGCAAACAATAGCGAGGTCGCTATTGGTGGGGGGTTTTCCCTTCAAAAAGAACCAAGGGCTGTGGGCACGAGCCCTTCTCGAGCATTTCCATGTCATCAATCAACCTCTGCCCGGTCTCTTCACACGCGCGGGCATGCCGCCCATGGCGCCGCCTTGCCTGACCAAAACCTGCCCACACAGCGCCCGACAGGGCCACCCGCTCACGCGCCATGGCCAATGGGAGGGAGAGCTCCCCTCTCTCTTCCCTTGTGTCCTTATGGATGCCCACGGTACAGCTTATATAGAGTGCCCACCAAGCCCTCCTCTGCGTATATGGGACAATGCCCGCACCACGTAGCAGCTGCCGGTCCCTTGAGCCCTCAAGGCCTTTGAATTTTTTTTGAAAATACTCCTATAAAGAGCCCACTTTCCCCCCTTGCCTGTCCTGCCTACCAACTGGCACTCAGTAACCCAATCACTGAGCCGTAAGATTGTGTCAAGTGCCCATTTTGTCGGCCCCGGGTTGTGTAGATCTCTCTGTTTTCTGACTCCCCTGTGCTCGTTATTCGAAGCCGCCAAAAACCAAGAAAATTATCTACATACATTCCCCCGTCAAATATCCCCTTCCTTTCCCAGGTCGGAACTCGATGCTCGGGGCTCAGAATCACACGCGGTCGATTTTGACTAACTCCACATAGTGCATACTACCTTCGAGAATCTTGGTGAGGCTCAAAAGACGCCCGATGGCACATTTTCGAGTGCAGTCAAATGAGCACAAAACCGGCCCCTGGAAAATCTTCAACTGACCATATCTTGCTATCCAGAGCTCCGATTCGTAATCCGAAAAGACCAGCATGCTCTACAACTTGAGCACTACACGTGTATATATTGACATTGGTCCGGGCCACCTGTCCCCCAGTTGCCCTTTCCGTCGGGGATCTGCTACACACTTCAACTTTAAACCACAATATCTTGAGCATCAAGGCTCCGTTTGACGGGCCATCTGGATTGGCTTCTAAAGCACGTTGAACTTTACATTCTAGGATATTGACTTGGCATTTCGGACACCTCGATTTTCCATCCCATTTGAACCATTCTGCAGCACTTTTGTCCTAAAAAGCCGCTTTAAGCATACATTCTCACTCCCTTTTGGATGCCTAGGGCCTTGGCACCTTCCCTAGCCTTCTGCACTGCACTCGACTGCACCCTTTGCCTGGCATAGACCATTTGCTAGCTTCGACCAACTTTAGATGCACCATCATTGCCCAGGCCCCTCGTCGAACATTTATGTTCGACCAAAAGCATATGTACAAAACTCTAAAACGGGCACACCAAACTGACGATCAAAAGCACTCACAAAACCATAATTGTATGTACAGGATGTATACAAAAGCTTCATCTCCTTCCTTTCACACCTTGCATGCTTTAGGTGGGTTGCCCACCCCCCTTGACTATAATTTGCTGCACTTCATGCACTAGATTCCTCTCGAAATACAATTTGAGTCGCACCCCATTCACCCTGTTCCTAAGAAGCTTGCCATTTGCTCTTACCAGTTGATAGGTCCCATTTGGAAAGGCCTTCTTCACTTTATATGGACCTATCCACTTCTTTCTGGAATGTGAAATCCACGTAGCTTTCGTACTGCATGACTAGGTCTCCTTCCTCTATCTTCTTGTCTGGCAGGTTTTGATTGTATTTGGCAACCCGCTTCTCTTTCTGATTCACATAGTAGTCTGCCACTGCCTCTCTGTCCATCTGCAAAGCCTCTAAGCTGGCTATTTGATCTTGTAGAACTCCTTGTTGGGTGGCATTGACACGCCACATACCCTTTAAAGCACCTAGTTGTGCATGCTTTGGCAACACAGCCTCCTTACCATAGACAAGCTCGAATGGAGTGAAGTTTGTAGCCACTTTATAGGACGTTCTATACGCCCACAAACACTTCTGTAGATTTTCTTCCCACTCAGCTTCCTTCTTATACACATACTTCGTTAACATCTTGACGATTTGACCATTAGCACTCTCGACTAGACCATTGCATTGGGGGTGATAGGGTGAGGAAAACCGATGTTGAATCTTTAACTTTTCCACTAATGCGCTCAAGAGATTGCTTCTAAACCCCTGGCCCCTATCAGAAACTAACACCCATGAAACACCAAAACAGCAACAAATGTTATCAAACACAAATTTAGCCACCACATTAGCACTTACTTATTTCACTGCTTTGGTCTCGACCCACCTTGTAAGGTGGTCAATGGCTACCACTATGTACTTCTTACCACTAGTAGACTTTGGGAGAGGGCCTATGGCATCCATACCCCACTTCTCGAAAGCACTTTGTGGGATGATGGCACCCTGTGACTCCGCTACCAGTTGTCTTTCACCTATAGTCTGACACTCGTGGCATGTCTTGCACCAGTAATGTACGTCCTTCACAATGGAAGGCTGCCAAAAGCCTGCTCTAAGCACTTGAAACAAAACTTGATCTTTGCCCTGGTGTCCTCTCTCTTCGTGGCATTGCTCCAGTACCATCCCTATCTCTTCTTTGTACAACACCCTTCTAAGCACTCCATCACGCCTATAGTTCATGAGATCTTCACCTACCAGTGTGAATTTGCGGGCCTTTTGCACCACTCGTCTCTTTTGTAGCTCGGACAAACCTTCTAAACATTGCCCTGTACCCAAAAAACCTTCAATTTCCTTTAGAGTCTCCCTACCTGCATAAGTGGCTGGGGCCACATATAGACCTACAACATGCACATATACTTTGCTGCTAGCTAGTTGATCCGCCTCTTGATTCTGCTCTCTTCTCACATGCTTGAATTGGACTTCTTCAAAAGACTTAAACATCTTTTTGATGGAAAAGAACCAATGCTTCAAAGAATCGCGCTTTACCTGCCATTGGCCTAACAGTTGCTTTGACTAGCAATGCATCTCCCTTTACCACCAACCTTGAAATGCCGAGCTCTATGCACTGCTTAAGACCCAAATGCAGAGTGAGATACTCCACCTCATTATTGGTGTGGACATCCTCTAGATCATACGCCTTCGAGAATATAGTTTTGCCGTGTGGGTCGTGTATCACCACACCCCCTCCAGCCTTCTGCACTACCCTTCAATATGCTCCGTCGAACCACATAGTAAAAGCATCCTCCAAGTCGGGTTCCTCCTTAGCTTCATCTCGCACCACCCTTGGATAGGCCGGCAAATTGATGGCCTTGCTGACAAGAATGTCTGCAAAGTGAGACCGACTCGTGTGATCTACCTTGAACTTGAACTCAAACTCCTGTAGCTCCAACACCCACTTCATAATCCTCCTTCTTGGCTTCAAATGTAGCACTACCTCTGGCAATAGATTATTAGCCACCGTCAACACAAAAAACTTACGCACAATGAAATGGACTTTGAACTTCTTGAAAGCAAAGACTAGAGCCATCGCCCACTTTTCTGCCTCGGTGTGGGTAGCCTCTCTTGGGCTAATCACCCTGCTCTCAAAGTGTATCGGCTTGTAGCTTCTCCCTACCTTTTGCAATAGAACCGCTCCAATAGCAACTGTGCCCACTGTCATAGACACATATAAGTCATCCTCTTGATTGGGAGGACACACCGCTGGCAACTAACACAAAATCTCCTTGACTCTATCAAAAGCCTCCTGAGCTTCCCCATCCCATTCATAGCCATGCACTTGCTGAGCCCTCTTTTGAAGAGGATGCACATATTGTGACATCATCCAAAAGAAACGTGATAAATGCTTCAGCTTATGAACAAATGAAGCCAAACCTTGAGCATCTGATGGCGGCTCCATCAACACCAATGCCTTCACCTTCTCGGTATTCGCCTCGTTTTGCGGCACCACATGACCCAACAGCTGCGCTCGAGGCTGTGCTAACTTGCACTTCTTGGGATTCAGCTGATCTCCTTCTTCATCAAGCCTTTGAAAGCATAATTGGAGCTTCAATAGGTGCTATATTCTTGAACTATAGCAGCCGATATCATCCATGAAGACCCTAATAAAACGGCCCAGGTATGGACCAAATACCCTGTTCATCCAACCTTGGAAGGTGGCATATGCATTCACCAATCCAAATGGCATCTTGCGGTAAGTGAAGCAACCCCATGGAGATATGAATGTGGTCTTCAGCTGGTCTTCAAGTGCAATCCCTATCTAAAAGTACTCCAAAAAGCCAACCATAATCGAGTATCTTTCATGCCCAGCCACCTGGTTTAGGATTTCATCTTAAATAGGCAAGGGATAGTGATTCCTCTTGGTCGCGGCATTCAATGGCTTGTAGTCAACACACACTCTCCATTTCCCATTCTTCTTAGGGGTTATGACTGGCGAGACCCACTCTGACTCCTTCATAGGATATATGATTCCTGCCTCCAAAAACTTATTGATCTCCTACCAAAGAGCTTCCTTTTGAACTTCTCCTAGTCTTCTCAGCTTCTGTGCTTTAGGCTTATGCCCCCCCTTAAGAACAATCTTGTGCTCCACCTCTTTTGCACCTCGCAAATGCTTGTACTCCGTTGCAAACAAATTTGGATAGGATTCACACAGTTGAACATAGCTCTCCTTTTCACCCTTGGTTAAATCTTCACTCAACATGCTTGAAACCTCCTCTATGCTTAAACCATGATCTTGAGACTGCATACCTTCTTCTTTAGGTGGAGAGTCGTCTATGGTGACCCTGAATAAGTTTGCATCTATCTTCAGCATGTCATCCTAGCTCTCCTCTTCCTTTGTGCTAGTATATCCTTCATCATAGCCCGTCTCTATCTCATACTCATAGCTCGTCGTGTCGCCCTCATATTTAACTGCCATAGGACAAGAACTGCTCTCCTTGGTCTTAAAATCAAGCACAATTTGTCTGCATTTCTCTTTGTCATGCAAAGTGAACACTTTGCTCTCCCAATCTTGCCTTGCATCTATTGCCAAAAGCCATGGCCTACCCAAAATGATAGGATAAGCATTATCCCCTACCTTCATCACGAAAAAGTCTATCAGGCACTCTATGCCCATCATCACCTTGACCTTCACATCTTGAGCCACACCCAAACACCTAGCTTTGGTATAGTTGGCCATCCTCATGCGTACATTTGGCTTGACTACTGCCTTGACTCCCGTCTCTTTCATGGCTTCTTCTGTCATGACACAAACCTGCGCTCCACCGTCTATGTAAGCTTGTACCTACATCCTCTTCTCTATAATTGCATCCACAAGCGGAAGAACTTCAGTGGGGCTACCTACTCTCAAAGCCATGTTTTGCATTGCTTGCACATTACCCTTAGCTCTTGGTAGCCTTGTGTTAACACTTGTGGACCACTTCCTTCTTAACTTTGGATTTAATGCTAACAACAACTGACCAAAAGTAATATTTTCCTTTTGATTTTGTATGTCACTCACCAGATTATACTCGGGATAGCCACGTCCTAGCTGGAAATCCGCTTGCTTGATCTTGCGACGCCTCCTTCTTTTGCGAGGCTCAGGCTGCTCTCTACCTTCATACACCTTCTCTTTACCCTTGCGAGCTCTAGCTTCCCGCTCTGTCTCTGTCTCCCTCTCAGCTCTTGCCCTCTTATTGGCCAAAACGTCAACATCCTGCTTATCCACCCCTATGATGTTTACTCTTGGAACTTCACCTCTGTTTTGTGGAGCCGGCTGCACGGATTCTCTACCGCTTGCTCTCTTAGACCATTGTACTGCCCTTGACCTCGACCTCTACCAAAAAGTGGAAACATACGTCCGCTTTCTCTCTGCGATTGAGGACAATCAGGCACATAGTTCCCTTCTTCTCCACAATTATAACACCTACCTGGCAGTGGCCGTGCCCTGCCCCTTGCTCCTATTGGTTGTCCTCTATCCATGACATTGAGCCGCAACTCCTGCATCTTCTCGGATAAATCTTGCACTGTGTGCACCCAATTTTGCGGCACAACAGCTACACCTCGATTTCCATTATTATCTTTGTGTGCAGTCTCTCTCGGACTCTGTGGTTGAACATGGGCCATCGTCTCGTAGCCTGACACGCCTTGCTCTATCTTCTTCTTTATCTATCTGCTCTTCGACCGTGCAATGGCTACCGCACCATTATAATTATCTGGGCTCTTGAAATCAACTTTCTCTCTCACCTTGGGATGCAGACACGCCACGAATTTGCCCAGCTTGAAGTAGTCTCCATTAGCTAATTGCATGGCTGCCGCTAATTCTACCCAACACTCTTCAAAATGACCCAAAAACAGATTGAATTCTTCACTTACATCTTGCTTAAGCACCTTCAGCTTTGCATCCATCTCGACTGGGGAAGTCTCCTTGCGAAATTCGTGAGGAAACCTCGCCCGTAGAGCCGGCCATGCTTGCTTCAGCTCACCTTCCAATGCGTCATACCATGCTTTAGCTCTACCATGCATCACCAAAGGAAAAGTCTGCATTTTTCTATGCTCGTTCGTCATACGCAACGATAGCATATACAGCTCGAAATTCGACATCCACTCATCAGGGCTTCTAGCTTCTAGTCCACAGCTTCTAGCTGCCATGACTTCCAACACGAAAAACCGCTTTTTTTCAATTAACTGGGAGCAATCAGTGTGCTCCTCAGTGGGGGCACCAGAAGATGGAGAGGGGGAATGGGGGAACACACCCATGCACAAATAAACGGCCCTCTCTATAGCTCAGGGTATTCACAACACCCCTATCCTCTCAGAAAACACCTTCAAACACACAACTCACACTAGCAGACCACCGCCTGTTCAATTGCCAGTGTTCACACAATCTACAAACCACCACACAAGATACACCTACTACCACTGCCTGTCTCCACCCTTACACACGCACACAGACACTCAATCTCACTCTCTCACTCAAAACACCGTCGGCCCGGGGTGGCACACACTTCCACACAGCCGGCACCGAGGAGAACCATGAAAGCAGGAGAAAGAGAAGGGGGAAAGGGGAAACAACAGCACGAGAGGAAACCGTGGCTTGATTGCACTTCAAAAAACATCTACACGGGCTTGCACTGCCATCACCATGGCCATTTTCACACCAAAGTTACAAAGGGGCTAGCTTGCTAGAGAACTCCACTTTGCAGGCTTCAAACGGCACCTAAAAAGGCCAAAAAAAAGCCCTTGATTTGATCCATTTTTTACTTTTATAGGGGCGGCATTTAATTTGGGAATTTACAATTTAATTGGTCCACTTGGCACCTTGAATTGGCAATCTTTGGGAAGGGGGCACCACTTTGCTCTATCTCTCTCTTCTTTACTCTTTGCACTTGCGGGGGGGGGGGGGCATTAGCGATGTCGCTATTGCTCCCTAGCTCTTTTATTTTTTTTATTTTCTACCTTTCATTTTTACCCCTTTTAGAGCTTAACCTTGCACTGCCCTTGCCTGGCTTTGATTTTAACTCATCTGTCCGGCTCCTCTTGTCCTCTTTTGGCCTTGCATTTGCTTTGTCAACTTGGCCCTCATCTTGGCCGGCCTTGGCTTTGCCTTGGAGCTCTGACTCTCTCTCTCTCTCTCTCTGGCTTGCTTACTGCCTCAGGAACCCTCACCTAGCAAGCAATAGCGAGGTCGCTATTGGTGGGGGGGCTTCCCTTCACAAAGAACCAAGGGCCGTGGGCACGAGCCCTTCTCGAGCATTTCCATGTCATCAACCGACCTCCGCCCAGTCTCTTCACCTGTGCGGGCGCGCCGCCCATGGTGCCGCCTTTCCTCGCCAAAACCCGCCCACGCAGCGCCCGGCAGGGCCACCCGCTCAAGCGCCATGGCCAATGGGAGGGAGAGCTCCCCTCTCTCTTCCCTTGTGTCCTTATGGATGCCCATGGTACAGCTTATATAGAGTGCCCACCAAGCCCTCCTCTGCGTATATGGGACAATGCCTGCACCACGTAGCAGCTGCTGGTCCCTTGAGCCCTCAAGGCCTCTACAATTTTTTTGAAAATACTCCTATAAAGAGCCCACTTTCCCCCCTTGCCTGTCCTGCCTACCAACTGGCACTCAGTAACCCAATCACTGAGCCGTAAGATTGTGTCAAGTGCCCATTTTTTCGGCCCCGGGTTGTGTAGATCTCTCTGTTTTCTGACTCCCCTGTGCTCGTTATTCGAAGCCGCCAAAAACCAAGAAAATTATCTGCACACATTCCCATGTCACATATCCCCTTCCTTTCCCAGGTCGGAATTCGGTGCTCGGGGCTCAAAATCACATGCGGTCGATTTTGACTAACTCCACATAGTGCATACTACCTTTGAGAATCTTGGCAAGGCTCAAAAGATGCCTGATGGCACATTTTCCACTGCGATCAAATTAGCACAAACCCGGCCCTCGAAAAATCTTCAACTGACCATATCTTGCTATCCAGAGCTCCGATTCCCAATCCAAAAAGACCGGCATGCTCTACAAGTCGAGCACTACATGAGTATATATTGACATCAGTCTGGGCCACCTGTCCCCAGTTGCCTTGTCCGTCGGGGATCTACTACACACTTCAACTTTAAACCACAATATCTTGAGCACCAGGGCTCCATTTGACGAGCCGTCTCGACCAACTTCTAGAGCACGCTGAACACTACATTCTAAGATACTGACTTGTCATTTCGTACACCTCGATTTGCCATCCCATTTGAACCATTCTGCAACACTTTTGGCCTAAAAATACGCTTTAAGCATACATTCCCGCTCCTTTTGGCTGCCTAGGGCCTTGGCACCTGCCCTAGCCTTTTGCACTGCACTCAATTGCACCCTTTGCCTGGAATAGACCACCTGCTAGCTTCGACCAACTTTAGCTGCACCAGCGTGTGCTAGAGCAGCTGGCGACTAAGCCTGGGAGGACGTAACCTGCTCTGATACCAATTGTTGGAATTAGGGTCGCAGAGAAACGCACACAGCTTGGAGAAGATGAAGGAAGCTCAAGGCACACAATAGAGAGTGTATTACTTAGTGTGCAATGGAAAGATAGATAGCCCTAGAGTGATGGGCGTATATACAATGCACGGGGGAAAAAACCTCCTAAAGAGGGAAAAAATGCCCCGGAAGTCCTAGTGTGTTCACACACATCACTACCACATGTATATGGTAACAGCTTCTAGCACACATTAAAGAGGAATTAAAATTGTTCTGAAAAGAAATTAAATACTTTCACTTGTTTCTTAACAAGTCATTTTAAGTATCTGACAATTTCTGGCCACCAAAATTGCTCCTAATACATCGTGTTGAAATGTTGTTTAGCTGCACTTGTATGTTAACAAGTCATTTTAAGTATCTGACAATTTCTGGCCACCAAAATTGCTCGTGATACATCGTGTTGAAAATGGTCTAGAAAACAGATTTGACCAGCACCTAGGGACTTTGTCGTGACACAAACTTGAAATAGGGACACCAATGCCAGTCCCAGAGACTCATATTCTCCACATGTGGAATATGTCTCATGTAAGAATGTCTAAAAAAAGAACATCTTTCAAGTACTAAATGTACTTGTGCGTGGAGGTAACTGCAAACACTCTACAACACTAGTGAGAGGGACCCTCGTTAGCCTTGCTCCACACTGGCTAAACTGAACTACTTGAGCTCCTAGACCATGTCGTATCCCATGCGACAACATATGCCAAATAAAACCCTACAAGTGGGTCTATAACTGCATAATGCACAAAATTATTTTCGACACCACAACCCAAATGGATTGGCTCTTACATGACCTTGTCTAGTGAAATGCAAGTAGTATTACACTTGTATCCTTGGGTGTTGCCTTTGCAGACCAGACTCCTTGGGTAAAATCAGCATTGTCTAACCCCTTGGTTAAACGTTGTAGGAAAACTGCTCAACAGTCGATAGTATTGTAATTCAACTTTGGAAGCTAAAACTATCCACAAGCCCTTGGCAGCTAATGGACTTCTTTCCTTGAAAGTGCTAGTGTGAAGATTCCAAGAATTGACCATCACACTTAATAAGTGATTTAATAATCACGAGCTGGGTCTTACCACAAAACTAAACTCATAGAGACACTCTAGTGCTAGAGATAAAATAGGATATCCACTTAAGTTGGAATTGTATTCACAATTAGATCTTTCTCGGACCCAAAAATCCATAATCTTGAGTTTTTGTGAACAGCTATCTGAAATGCTGGCATCAGCTATACACCTTGGTAGAGATAATCCCTTACGAGTTTAAGACATTCAAAATCAACTTGATTTTCACACTCAAATTGTGTACTGCTAAATTAATGTCCAAAAAATCACTAACGACAAGACTCTTGCTTGTCCATTATAATCATTGGGAACTTAATCGGATAGAAGTGTTCGATCTTGAAATCAATCAATGATAGACTACAAATAGATGGCTCTTAGCCATGCCAACGCGCTTAGCCATGCCAAAATAGGTGGTAATAGATGGCTCTTAGCCCTTCTTGTTGGCATGTAGCCCTTCATGTTGGCTTGTAGCCCTTCCTATTTTACCGTATCGATATAGAAAGATTGTAGTAAAATCATGCCTAGTTTCACCTTTCCTGCATAGAAGTTGGGAAGAGAGAGAGAGAGAGAGAGAGAGAGAGAGAGAGAATGCAGGGCTGAGGAAAACCCTATATTCAAATGTGTGGTATGCCCCTTGCAGACCATGTCTGTGTCTTACCTTATCCTATAAATGTACAACTATGTACTTGTACCACGCCCTCGTAGAGAGAGGTACTATGAGTCACATCTTGACCACTGATCGTATATGTGATTGTGATTGTAGCAAGGTAACGTTAAATATGGTACTTTTCCTGTGAATAAAATAAAAAGAATGTTAAGATAGCAGTTACTTACCTTGTCCTTGAAAAACCATTTAGTGTTATAGCAGAAATACAATGATGGAGTGTCAGACATCCAGTAGACTAGTACGCCATGCATACATAGCAAAAAATAGAATAATAAGCTCATGGCTTCAATGACAATCTCAACCATGTGATCTGTTGGTATACATGCCGTGCACAATTACACTAGCATGGATACATCAGAGTGCACCATTGCATACTATGAGCTTATATCCACATAATGACAAATATGTGTGCCATTATCATTGATATGAAATCAATTGATAATACCTTGGCACATAAAAGAAGCCGTACTTCACATGAAGACATGCAAAGCACGTTGCTTTATATAGTAGCTTCTTATGGAGTTGTCCCAAGCACGTTGCTTTGCACAATAGAGAGATCCTTTCCAAAAAAGGAAAGTAAAACCTAGACAAAAACAAACAAAACTTGAAAATTGCCTAGCCTTGTTGCCCACTTGTGGCCAGGTTTTTGGTAATTTGCTCGAATCTGGCTCATAGCCATATGTACTACTCGAGTGAAGTTAGCGTATATATCATATACACCCTCATGGGATGTAAGGCCATGCAAACATCTTGGCAAGTTTTCCTAGGTTTGTATGCTAAGAGCATATTCCAAACTGTGGAAATCGAGATGCCAAATATCGAAAGGAAGCCTTGCTTCACATAAGTACTCATGGAATCCTGGTGCACATAGCGAACAGATACTATTGCAAATTTACAATGGCTTAGAAAAATAAATTCGACCTTGTCGAGCATTCACAGATAATTGACCTTGTTGAATTGAAAGTGATGTACCGCGTACCTGCTTGACTTGATTACTATTGTCCTTGACCATATGGATTTGTCTTGATCGGTGGATATGTAAAAAATAGTTTTCCTAGGATCAATGCCCTAGCAAAATTGCAAATCCAGAATACGACAGAGAAGTACCCTTGTCGGCTTTGCAAGTTGTTCAAGTGGTCCGGGGACTTTCCTATCGTGATTGCAACTCATAGCCTTTTCATGTCTTACACAATCAAGATGGAGACTTTCCCATCTTGATTGCATGTAGTTACATTTACATCAATAGAACAAACAAAGTGTACCTTAGTTGCCATTTCCGTAAACAAAAATGATTAATCTTTCAGGCCAAGAATTTGTGCCTTAGCAACCACAGACCGTGCGTGTACTTCCATGTTGAGCATGTCTTGTCCTGTCTCGAGAAAGCCCCCATGGTAAATTCTTCAAGCCGGATCATGATGAAGCTTTGAGATTGCAAGTTGGTCTCCTTTGCACGGCCATGATTCTTCATACCATCATGCCTTGCATGGCTTTGGTATGGGTTTTGTCCAACTATTGACTTGTCGAACTTTGATATTCGTACCCTAGAATTTCCTTTGCTTGTCGAGCTTGTAATATAGAGACATCTCAAACGAGCGATTGAAGGTCTCATGCCTGGCTGAATCTCAAGCCTTGCTCGACTATTTTCCGATTCTTGGAAATACTCAAAAAACTTGCATTCCCCCAATCTGTTGATTCGGTTATGGATCAACTTTTGGCACCTTTCCGACTTTGCTACGTTGTCAATAGGGACTGGGAGAGTGTGTATCCCCCCTTAAGGTTGTCCACCCCTTTGCTTTAGGCAGCCAAGAGTGAGAAATACCCCAAAAAAAGAAACATGTGATTCCACAATGGCTATGGTGAGCAGAACTATGCCATTGGAGATGGGGAGAGAACTCGCAGGCGGATGTGCTCCTCACCCAGCAGCAGAGACGGGTTTTGTTCCTCTTCCCTGCACAATCTCAAAGAGCCCGCCCTAGCACGACTTGGTGGAGTTTGAGTTCGGCTCTCTTCTTGGCACAAGCCTCCTTGCACACGGGTCTTTGACCTTGTCTTCCTTGGCTTGTCAAGCATGTGCACACGCCCTTAACTTCAACGGATTCCCCAATTGCATGATCATGCTAAAAGTGGAGGCCCATGACCCACTTTGCCTAGAATAGACTGAAGCTCTGATACCAATGTAAAGCCCCTTATGGGACTTCCTAGGAACGAACCTCCCATTAAATAGCCCCTTGGGCCTCATTCCCTATCCGCACTAGCAGCCGACCCCTTGGGCCTCGTCCTTGACCACCGAGCATTGCCCTTGGCATGACAACTTACTTCAACACACTACAAGAGATTCCGAGGATCGATTGTACAGGATTTTTTGTGGATTTGTTCAACGTGCAATGGTTCAAGATAAACATGGAGGGTCGCAATGCTACAATGCGTAGAGAAGAGTTAGGTTTCCTTGAGGTGGATTCAAGTAAAAAATGGGCCAACCTAAGAGACAATTTTGTACTACCCGAGCATTGTGAACAAGTAAGTCTATGAACATCCAATTTTAGAGGACTGATGGTCTAGAAGCACTCATGTAAGTTATGTGGCTCTTGCAGGTGGTATTTCATCCTACAAAGTCTGCATCAAACCGATGATATGTCATAGAGGTAGCCCCTCATAGCGCACGTATGTATGCGGCTACTATGTGCCAATCAAAATGGCATCAGTGGAGGAGATTGAAGAGGATATTGCTGAGTCGGAAGCCGCTGAGGTGGTACAGGACAAGCTTGGCACTGCTACTCTCTATGGGATGCATGTAGAGGATCTACAAAATGAAACGGAGGATATCTGCCTAAGCGGCAACATCATCTTGGATGACGATGGCAAGAAGGTGATATCGTGCATGCACGGCCTTTGCTCTCGGGTGTTTTGACACTACATACTAAACACTTGGAGTGAAGTGGAAAATGAATAAAAAGCCCAAGGGATTTACCATGGAAAACTTACCACACCACGTAAGTGCAAGGGAGGGGGTTTTTTTACAAGTTACATAAGCATATAAGTTAGGGGTAGGTCCCCAAAAGTTTATCTCCCAAGCTTAAAAATAAGGGAGGGGGTATCATATTTAGGGGGGAGGGGGGGGGGGGGGGGGGGGGGGGGGAACTTGACCCAGGTCGATTACTTGTAGATGATTGGTCACACGTGTGCACTAGAACTCGGATGAATTTTGGGGAAGTTTTTAATCAAGTCACACATCAAATTTTGCATCAAGATGGTCATATGTAAGGGCTCATTTGGAGCATGCCAAGGTTTGATTTACACCAGCTTTGGATGGTTCAGAATTAGACGAGTAACCAGAGTGCAGGCTGATCAAGCACATAGTTTGAAATTCAAACTAAGATACAATGAGGGTACATCTAATTATCAACAAAAGTGGTTTCTTAGTATGAGGCCACTCACTATGCTACACTCTTTGACTAGTTTTACTTAGTTAGATCATGTGGGACCTAAATTTCATATGCAAGGTAGGAGTATGATAGTTTTCTTCATTGATTTCCATATAAGCGTAGAAAGGTGGGTCGTATTTCCTAATATGAGTCATATATATGGGTTTTATCAAAGTTGTCTGCTTGCAGGTGGCATCCCGTTTTGTGCATAGAGTGAATCCCTCGCGATTAAAAGATAGAGTCATCAGCAACATACTGCATGACGAGTTTCCCATGTCAAGTTGAGATGAGCGCGTCAATGAAGACCTGATAAAGGTGCAGATGCACGAATACTACAAGCACAAGTGTTCTAAAGTGCAAAAGTCAATAAATCATGGGTGGAACAGGCCAGAAAGTCTGGTCAAACAAGATTGTAAGAATGCAAAGAGAGCAGTGCACGAGAATCCTAACAAGTGGAAGCAACAAAAGGAGGCAGCCAAAGCACAAGTAGAGGCACGGAGCTTGCACCACTTGGGGAGCGGTGGGTGCGCATCATTTGAGGCCGATTTTGTAAGTGTTTTTTCATTGCCCTTTAGGTTTGGTAGTTATGGATAATTGTACTTTTAAATTCTAACATAGCGTATTCTTTGTATGTTTTGAATAGTGATTGATGATAGGACGTGACCCCACACCGTACGAGTGCAAGTATGCGGGTAGAAAGGGCTTGCACGCCCTTATGGACATTCTCAAATCTCGCTCTAGTATATGCGGGTAGAAAGGGCTTGCACGCCCTTATGGACATTCTCAAATCTCGCTCCAGCATGGTTATTATTTCACTTATGATAACCTAAGAAAATAGATTGTTTTGTATTTATGTGTTTATACTTACAAAAAGTTTTATTGTTTTTTTTGCAAAATCCAATAGATACGTTGCTTGGATACAATGAAACGCTTGATTAGACGACGTCAATCTAGCCATAGCCAGATAGCACTAGTTTTTTTTTGTCATAGCATGTATATATGATGACATGTGCACGTCATTTTTGTAACTATTGGTCAACGATGTATTTCCTCAATAATGACAATTGTGTTGTAGCTATTACATCAAATGATTTTGCCTATGATCTGTATAATTTTGTCATTATATTACTTTTGTCAATTCACTTTTGTCGAACTAATTTTTTCTGCCAGTTTTGCATCTTTATTTTGGAAACAATGTTCAATACGGTTGATGGGTGGTAGGGCATGTAGTGCCCTACTGTCAGGGCATTCAGTGCCCTGCCATCAAAAAGAAATTATTCTCGGGCGTCGCTATAGGCGTCTCTATATAAGGTTTTGTAGCGTTTCTATAATTGTCGCTTAAATGAGGATTGTTGCATCGCTATATAGTGACCCTTATAACAACATTTATAGAGACGTCTATAGAGACTCCTATAGTGACATTTCCATTTTGAGAAACTAGAAACGCTTTTAGCGACGTCAAGGGATAAAAAAATCGATGGTAGTTTTGTCGCTACAGTCGTCACAAGTGCACATAACCTCTTGTAGTGTCCATTCTCAGAACAGTAAGCCACAGATGAGAGTGGCATGTGTGTGTGTGTGCATGCGTGTCTGCCCTAACCCAGACACCATACTCAATGAGGCAGTAGTAGGACCATTGAGTATATGGGCCTACTGCATCATCAAGTTGATAAGAATAGAATAGTCCAGTCTAACTCTCTTCGTTTGTGCCAAGGAAGTATAAAGTGGAAAATATAGATGTCTACCTAGAGCCCCTCATTACGGAGTTGTGAAAGGGCATCCTGTTGTGGATGTTTCACTTCCAAGGGAGAGGAGAGAGGCCATTGTGAGGGATATCCTTATGTGGAACATGCACGACTACCTTGGCCTTGGAGAGATTTTTGGTATTTTATGTTCATTATTCTCTCTCCGTTTATCATTTGAAGTTTGAATCTCCCTCTCTAGCAATATGATATGCATGCAAGGTTGTCCACATTCGGTCACAATGCATGTCCTACATGTGGGTCATCATTGGTGATGGAGCTTCCAAATGCCTTACACAAGGTAATCTATACAAACAATTATCTTTTTTGGCCCAAAAGTCATAGCAAATATAAAGTTCCAACAAATGGGAAGACACCTCTAAAGCTTACATTGGCATATTGGTTTGGAAAGAGCACTACAATAGTGATCCACCCTCGTCTACTCCACCAAAAGGTATGTCAAGGTACTAAAGACTTCCATATTAGAAGGACTGAAAAAAGACAACTTCTCTTGGATCCCATGCACATAATAAGAACATTTATGGGATCACATTACGGGCAAAAAGGACTCTTTGGGGGCTAGGGAGGATTTGAGGGCCTTAAAACATCTCCGTGCATTTGCTACTCAATGTCAAGCCCCAAATGGTAAGTCTTTTGCTAAAACCCCATGGAACCTAGCCAAAGATGAGCAAAATCAAGTGAAGGTGTCCATTTCATCTATTCTCACAACGACAGGGTATATGAGGTCACTAAAAGGATCTCTCACAAAGGCAAAAAAAGGTGGAAGAATTCAATTGTATGGGTTGAAAACCCATGATTGGCACAAGATGTTATAGGTGATTATCTTTCCTCTCTATCCTCGCCCTCGTTTTGTTTAGATACTGAATTTTGTGCAAGACTAAATTCACATGGTATTTTAATCCTTTGACAATGTAGCTTATTTTGTCACTGATTATGACGTGTGCCAAGACAAAAAAGTGAAGGAAGCTATTTTTGAACTTGGAGAGTTAGTAAGGTGTGTTATATCTTTATTCGACTAAATGTTCTTCTATACAATATATCTTAGTGTATTTTTTATGTTATCTTAGTGTACTTTTGTGTGTTATCTTGTAGGTTTGTGAGTTCTAGAGAAATTGAAATGCCTTCCTTGAGCTTTATGTGGTGTTGTACTACTGTAATTCCTGTGATCTTATTATAGCCATCAATGAACAAAGTAGTGAAGTTACCTAGCATGGAGACGTACTCCTTCCTTTCTTCATTGGTTAACTCATTTGAGAGCATTTTTTGTAGCTTACCTGCATTCTCCCAAGAATGCATACCTGATGATCCCTCTTGGTTTGTTGAGGTTGTTTCAGATTGTGTTAATCTTTTCGGGTCTTTAAGAATGACCCCCATTACTTTGATGCTACTGTCACTTCCGTCGGTGGTGGTCGTCTCTTCCCCTGAGGTAGACCAGTAGTCGTTGGTGGACTCATCTTCTGAAGCCTCCAAGATCATGTTGCGCTGCTTTCCAGTCCTCATGTCGTAGAATATGGACTTCCCTTTATCATCCTTCATTTGGATCATCCCGGTGCTCCAGTCTTGTTTAGCTTCCATAGCCATAAGCCAAGGCCTCCCAAGAATGATGGGGTAGCCCTCCCCTTTGTGTGGCATGACGAAGATGTCTACCTCCACTTCTGTATTGAATGCTTTTACTTTGATCACATTTACAATGCCTACGCATTTCACTCTTACATTGTTTGCCATCTTGGCTCGGCAGGGTGCCGGCCTACTTACCTCTAGACCTAGATGGTGCATCATCTTTTCACTCATGACGCATATTTGCGTGCCACCATCTATGTAGACGTTTGAAATTCATTGCCCCTTGATGTGAGCATCCATGGTTGGCAGGATGTCGTCGATATCCCTCCCAGAGATAGCCCCAGCTATCCTGGGCCTTGATTTCCTGGTACTTACCATTTTTTCCATTGCCTCCTCATTCTGGGTGCAAGGTGGAGTAATTGGGGCCAAGTTATCTTCGGGCCCTGCATTAACACATCCTGAACTAAGTCATAGGGTTTTGCATACTCACCTAGTGAGAAGTCCACGATGTCTATCTTTCGCCGCGATTTAGCTGCTTGCTTGTTAGACTCGGCCTTTCCTTTCATCTTCTCTTCTCTTTGAGATGCCTCCTCGTGCCTCGCACGTTTCACTCCATAGCATCCACATCTTCTACCTTCACTTTTCCTTTGTGCTTCTCTCGACCTGATTCTTCTACCTTCGCCTTCCCTTTAGCCTCCAAGCTAATAACACTCACCGCTTGGTTCACACAGGTGGTGGGGGTAGTGGCGGAATGAGAGGTTGGGGTGGTGGTTGTTGTTGTACAGGTGGTCGAAGGATTTGGACCGGTGGGATTGGTCCTAGTTGCCTAGGTGGTGGTGGTCTTGCTCTTGGCGGAGAGATCTGATTCTGTCTCCCCCCCTCTATTGAAATTCTGCCTCCTCGGGTGTGGGCAGTAGTACATTCCATGGCCATCTTCCCCGCAGTTATAACAGTGGTACTCTGGGTTCTGCCTTCGTTGTCCCCTTCCTTGTTCTGGGTTTCTGCCAGATGCATGCCCTTGCTGCACTAGATGCACAGATAAACTCTCTAGTTGGGTGGTGATGCGACTCAGCAGGTCTTGCTACTCTTCTGATGCCTCCTGCGGAGTTGGACTCTATAATTGGCTGTTGCAGCCATTGGGGTTGGTCGGGCCAAGTTTGTTTCCTCTAACTCATTTACTCTTGCTTGCATGCGCAGCTTCTTGTCTTTAAGGCGGGCTACTTCGACTGCCAACTCATATGTTGCAAGAACCTTCCCTTCACCTTCTCTCTAAGCGGCGACCATAGACCAGCAATGAAACGGTCCTTCTTTAGGAAATTAGGTGCTCCTTCACCTTCCTCCAGTGAGGCAACCCATCTCTCCCATAAGTCCACAAATTTGGACTCGTAGGTGGCATACTACAGCAGGCCTCCCTACTTTAATTCTGTCAGTAGCTGCCATAGCTTCTCCAAGGTTGTGCCTCTACCAAACCTCTTTACAAAAGCAGCCCTTAACACATCCCATGCATTCTTCGTAGCCTGGGGCAATGCATTATACCAGGGCTTGGCCTTTACTTTCATCAGTAGAGAAAAAATTCTAAGTCATGAAACGTCGTCATCTTTGTTGGAGACGACACAAGCAATGTCGAAATCATCCAAAAAGTCAGTGGTGAGATCCTCTCCCTTCTTTCCACTGAACGTGGGGAAAGAAACACTTGCCATGGTGGTGACTCAGGAAATTACAAACCTTTTTCTTTTTCTTTTTTTTTCTTTTTTTTTACATTAATAGTAGCGGCTCATAGCGGCTTTTTACAGGGGTGGGTGGATAGGTTAAAACAGGATAAAGATAGAGACATTAAAGGAATGATGGTAATCTAATATAGGGTAAAACAGGAGAATGATAGGGTTCAGAGAATTGAGGATTTCTCCTAGTACTGCCGCACCGAATAGGTGTACGATCTTTTGTTGGTAGAAGACTTTCCTATCTACATAAATATTCACATGCATATGCTGCAGGAATTTGAATGGTAATGCCGTCGACCCGTTTTCCATCATGCACAGAGGGTGTAATACTTACTTATACTCTTACCGTGCCAGTGTTGATGAGTCGACACATCCACAAGAGGTCGTCGCCTTTCATGGGCTCTACCTTTTCTTCGTTGCTCAGCACGTACGAGGTGATGGCGACGTGTCTGACCACTCCCAGCCTCTTGGCTAACAGAAATTGCAGGTAATTTCCGTAGTCAACGTGTTGCATGAATTCTACTCCATTCAGTTGCAACTCGTCCCCAGCCCACTGGGTTTCTCCCGTGGTAGAGAGTTTCTTCAGGATAAGTTGTACAGGGAGAGGAGGAAGATCCTCCACTCGCTTTCCAAAACAGCTAGAGCAATAGCCGAACCACTCTTCTCTAGGACATGGGAATCTTCTTACCACTTCTTCCTCCGGATTGTCGAAGTGGATTGCTAGCACTCGCATGCGTCGTGCAAATCGGTAGGCGACCTTCCGTTGCTTAGCTTCGGATGGCTTCTTCTTTGACAAAGTGGGTACAACCCGGCTTTCTGAGCTTGAAGCACTTGCTTGGCCAGATGCTTCTCCCTTCAGGGTCATGTGTTTCTAGACTGGCTTATCTTCTCCTTGCCTTTGGCTCGAGCAACCCCTTTAGGCCACTTTGGAGTTATAAATTTGACTGCAGTTTCTTTAGGGAAAAGAGGTCTCACCGTTTGCTTCCCTTCCTTGACGTGAATGACTTTTTCACGATAAATGTCGATGTAGAAGACTTTACCCCTTTTGCTACCTTCATTGTTGGCACTCATTGACAGTGTGCCTTGGTTGACAACAGTGATGGCACTTCACCAACCTCCCACCTGATGCTTTCAATTTATAGTTAGAACGAGCGACACGAGATGGAGAATTTACCTCTTGAATGCTGACGACACTGCAGCCTGGCAGTAGCACCTCAATGAAGGTGGCTAGTGCCTCCTTCGTCTCCTCTTCTTCCGTCCTCCAATTAGAAAATTCCTTCAGCCATTCGTCCATGATTGATAGTGGGCGTCACTTTCAGCATTGTAAACTGAAGGGTCTTAGAAAGCCTCCTCAGTGAGAGCACCAAATGACGGACGCAAAGCGGACCCCAAACCCCGACGGCCTCTAAAACGCCAGGGGCCGAATGGCGCGCCTCGAGCCTGCCATGATAAAGTGAACAAGGGGCACCACCTAGCTTTGAGCGGCTAGGACGGAAACCACGATGATATGAACACCGCAAACTTACACACCGAGAGAGAGAGAGAGAGAGAGAGAGAGAGAGAGAGAGAGAGAGAGAGAGAGAGAGAGAGAGAGAGAGAGAGAGAGAGACAGAGAGAAATTTCCAAATGATGAAAACCCTCGGGGATGTGAGGGTGAATTATTTATGCAATATTTACAAAGTGGTACGCCATGGTGGTAGAGAGGTAGGGAGAGGAGGTGATGCAACCTACTTGGTGCGTTCTCTAAGATAACTCAATGATTGTGAATACTTGCTACCAAGAGCGTGTATACGTTGTCAGGAGTTTTTTGGAGCAAGGGATTGCGCATATGTACATATACATGCATGGTGCATCAAATAAAGGATTGCCCATTTTCCTTAGCCAGGTGGTTATGTGGGGCCCACATGTGTACAGGTAGGACACCATGTACATAGTGCATCTATTTTCATCGTTACTAGTACCATTGTGTTTTTCTACAATAAGGAGGAGTTGGTAGCGCGTAAAAGTTCTCGAGGAAGCTATCCGCACGCCGACGACGTGAGGTCAGCAGGTGCGTCAGATGGCATCTAGTGGCGTCAGGAGGGCGAACGAGGTCAATATTTGCACGCGGATGAGGACGGACACAACGTGGGTGTTTGCTTGTGAGAATTATGCAGAAAGGTCATCATGAGGACTTTTTTTTGGGGCCACTTCACGTGGTGGCGAGATGCATTATTGGAAAAAAGCTGAGTGCCAGGTGTGCGAATGATGCAAAAAGGTGACAACTATGCACTGCGAGGTCAGTTTTTGGCCTGTTCGGGGTGCGTTTGAGGTCATCTAAAAGGCCAAGGGTGCCCAACTAAAAAATCTAAGTGTGGGAACTGAAAAAACAGAGAAAAGACCAAAAAAAACGTGGAGAAGAGAGGAAGAACAGCCGCAGGTGTGTTTTTGCTCATTTTGGAGCCTGTTTTGGCCGTAAACTGCTCATCCGAGGTCGGATTTGAGCACTTTGACATTGTAAACTGGGGTTTTGGGCCGTTCCGGATGCGATGGCGCTGTCCATTTTGCCAAATTCCTCACTCTTTTTCTGCTGTTTTTCTGTGTAATCTTCTCCGGTGAGTGAAGCTTCTTCTCCAATTTCCGATTGTATCTGGTATCTTTTACCCATATTGTGTGAGCTGTTTGCCCCATTGGTCTTGGCCCAAGCTCATTTGTATCTAAACATCAGAAATTCTCCTCTTTTGAGCTGAGTTTTTTGGGTGTGTGTGTGTGTGTGTGTGTGTGTGGAGTGGGCAAGTGGATAGTCTCTCTCCTCTCACTCCATAGGTGTGTGTCCTGTCTCGGCCAGGTGTGTTGTGTAAGCCGAGTGGTGCCCCATAGTGTGTGTGTGTATCTTCCCAAGAATGTGTGTCGGGTCGTTATAGAGGCGCCGTGTGTGTTTTCATCCCGCTCACATTCTTTTGGCGCCCCCACTGAGGATCTTCTTCGAGTACCTTCTGCTTCGAGCTTCGAGCTTCAGGATTGCAGGTTGCAGGTTGCAGATTACAGGTTATAGGTACAGGTTATAGGTACAGGTGATTCTTACAGGTGCAGGTAGCTGGAGTACAGTGATATACTAGCAGTGATGTCACTTGCAGTTGTTGTGGGAATGCATCACTTGGCGCCTATTTGAGCGCATTGTCTGCTGGATTGTACGTTACTTGTGGAAACTGCCATTGTACGCATTTGTGGAGCCATACTTGGTTGTATTTGGCAGTCCCAGCCATTTCTGAGACTTGGTCTGGAAGATAGTCATTTCTGAGACTTCACTATATGCGATTTGCATTAGCCTTTGTGTGAGGGTCGATAGCGTGAGGTTTTTATTGAGCTGGGGGATTCTCAAATGTGGAGATCCTTTCGGTGATACAGGTAGCTGGAGCACCCTTTTTGTGACCTCGCCATAGGCTATGTACTAGTGAGTCCTACTTGATGCTCGGGTTCTATTGTTGGCAGTTTATGCATACATATACAGTCTATATTTTGGGTTCCTACTGCTCTACTTCTGGGGAAAATCTGTCGAAATTTTCCCAAGTTATGATGGCTGGTTTTTTGGTATTTTGAGCCATTTATGCTGTTATGCTGCTGAAATTTGGGCAAAAATCAGAGGATAAGTCAGGTGTGCCTTCTTGGGAGCTTCATGGTTGGCTTTAATGGATGATCAAAATGGCCCTCATTTCACTCCTTTTCATTTAACTCAAAGAATTCAGATTAATGTTCATGTGTCCAGGAAGATCTTTTTCCAGCAGCGCATAGTCTTTATGTTTGGGCCAAGAAGATTGAGAGAGATCCTAGAATGTCCTTTGCCTGTTGTAATTCCGATGATCAACTATGAAAACTCATTTGATGTGCATGTGTTTGTCCTTATATAAAGCTGAGCTCCATTGAAGTTTCTGGGGATTGGGTAGTCAAAAGTCTTGGGTTCTTGCACGTGTGTTTGAAGGGGTTCTCTAGCCATGGCTTTCTCTTATCCGGAGTTTCATGGAAGAAGTGATGAAGATGTGGAAGACTTTTTGGAAAAGATGGAGGTTGCCTGCATTAGCAACCAGATTCATGACCCTACACAGATGTTACGCCTTCTCCAAATTTGTTTGAAGAGTGATGCACGAGTTTGGTCTAAAGCATTTGAAGAGGATTTGCGTGTGGATGATCCACCTGTAAGGTTGAGTTGGGACAATCTACGACATGGGTTGGAAGTGGAGTTTGTGAAGATAGAAGATCCTGACAAGGTGTGGCAAGAAGTACAGGCTTTGGTGCAAAAGGAAGGTGAGCCAGTAGATGCGTACATACGTAAGTTTTCATTGGCATGGGAGCGAATGTGCAAGGCTTTAGCACCACAGGTACCCCCGCCTGACATGATGAAGAAGGACAGGTTCTTGGCTGGTCTTTGGGAGAATATACGTTGGAGAGTGGAGCTAAAGAATCCTAGGACATATGAGGATGCACTAGAGGTAGCAAGGAACAAAGAGTGGAAGCTGAGGAAAATGAGCCAATTAGGGGTGGAGTCTTTGCCAATGAGGTCTGAATTTCAGCCTATGGACTCTTTACAAGGTCGTATGTCAGGGGTTCATCATGAACCAGTGGTTCCTGTTACTACTCAGGTTATGCCAGCAGTGGTCACTACAGCAGTGCAAGATGATGGCCTAAGGCAAGACGTGAGGCAAGTGGTTGATTTGATGAAGAATCTCAGCCTAAACATGCTAGGACAAGTGGGAAATAATCGAGGTCGAGGGCGGTTTGCAAATCAGCAAGGAGGTGAAGAAAGGCCTAGGAATGGTGTTGGACAAAGCAATGGTAGGTTTTGGAGGCAGACGCCCACATGTTATAATTGTGGAGAGTTGGGTCACATCAGCCCGCAATGTGATAAGCCACCAAGGATGGGGGGAGACATGTATCCATTGCCAAGACAGGTGCTAACTAGGTCAAATGATTATGGCATCGAAATTAAGGGAGATGAAGGAACCAGTGGACTGACCCAGGAGGAAAAAGGAAAGACAAAAGTGCTAAGTGTAGTCACCTTGGAGAAGGCATCAAAGCTAGAGGATACATTAGTGATGCCTATTGGGAAGAGGACCACAGAGGAAAAGGAAGGAAGAAGTGCCCCAGGTCCTAGTAAGAAGAAAGGAAAGAGCCATGAAGGCGAGGATGTCAAGGCCAAGAGGAAAAGGAGAGCTCGTCGAAAGTTTCATGTTTCAGATTTTCCACTACGGGATAGGCAATTAAGCTATGACTTGAGGGAGGATCTGACGAGCAGGAAGGCAGATGTTACTTTTGGGCAGCTTATAGAGATGGTGCCTAAGCTAAAGTGACAGTGGAAGAGGATGGTTAACCCAATGGAGAAAGAGCCAGAGAGAGGTTCAGTAAAGGTGTTGGCAATGGACGAGCTACCAGACATTTGTCCAATAGTAGATGTGTGGCATAAAAGGAAAAATTTGGGACAAGGTTATGTGGATGGCGGAGCCCAAATATGAGTCATAACACACTCATGCGTTGAGAAGATGGGTCTCACAGTGGCTGGGGTGTCAGGGTTTCGGATCGGATTGGCAAACCATCAAAAAGTAAAATGCTTGGGTGTTGTAAAGAGCTTAGAAGTGGAGGCATATGATGCAAAGGCAGTGGTTGATTTTCATGTGATGCCAGCAGGGTTGGGAGCATATCCTATTATATTGGATAGACCATGGTTACGTGCAGTGGGAGCTGTTCAAGATTGGCGACATGGTACGATTAGCCTCTATGGAAAGACAGGTACCAAGAAGCTTTATAATATGGACACAAGGAAACGATTAGAGGAGCTTTATGAAGATGAGGATGAGTCTAGTGATGAAGACTCTTCCACGGTGACAGATGAGGACAGTGATAGCACTACTAGCAGTGATGAGGATGCTAATGTTGCATTTCTTTTGATGGATAAAGAAATCCAGGAGTGTGGTTTAGTCGCATTTGCGAATGAAGTTGAAGATGAAAGTGAAGGGCCTTATGAAGTGATTGAAGTGCTGATGCAAACCAAGGTTGAGTTGTCAAAGAAGCAAGAATTAATGACAAAAATGATCAGTGGAGACCTCTCAGCTATGGAGAAGGATATATTTTTGCATATGCTGGCTAGTTTTCCTGATTTGTTCATTACTTCATATGAAGAGATCAGAGGGTTCAAGGGTGAAGAGATGCACATAGAGCTGAAAGAAGGTGCTAAGCCAGTGCGGCAAAGGCTAAGAAGGATGGGTCAAGAGCAAATGGAAGCCTTGCAAGAAGAGGTGGACAAGTTATTGAAGGCAGGGTTCATAGTCCCTGTGGAGAGCACAGAATGGGTGAGTCCAGTAGTAGTCAGTCCAAAGAAGGATGGGAAGTGGAGGATTTGTGTGGATTTTAAACCCTTAAACGCAGCCACTAAGAAGAACCCATATCCTCTTCCATTCATTGATCAGATCTTGGATTCAGTGGCAGGTTATGAGAGGTACAGTGTGTGTGATGGTTTTTCAGGCTATTTTCAATTGAAGATTGCTCTTAAAGACCGCACAAAGACAACTTTTATTACGCCATGGGGCTGCTATTGCTACACAGTGTTGCCGTTTGGGTTGTCAAATGGACCTTCCTTCTATCAAGAGAGAGCAAATTGGGTGTTGGAACCATTCATTGGTAGTTGTGTTAAAGCTTTTATGGATGACTTCTGTGTCTATAGCAGTAGGGCTGATCACCATGAGAAGCTGCAGATGGTATTGGCTCGATATGATGAATGTGGAGGACAACTAAATCCAAAGAAATGTCATCTAGCACAGCCAAGGGTGAAGTTATTGGGGCATATGGTGTCAGAAAATGGCATTGAGGCTGATCCAGATAAGGTGAAGTCTATTATTCTTCTTCCATCACCTATGAGTACGAAGCAATTGGCAACATTTATACACAAAGTGAAGTACATGGCACGGTTTATTCCATTGCCTTCGCAGCTTCTTTATCCATTACAGCAAGTGGCAAAGCATGATCCATTGCAATGGGATGACAAGTGTGAAGAAGTGTTTCAAGAGGTTGTCAGCCATGCAGGCTCCTGATTGGGAGAAAGTTTTTTATGTAAATCCATCAGTAGGGGATGATGCCATTGGAGCCATGCTATTGCAAAAGGGGAAGGGCAGCCATTATATGAGGCCAGTGTATTGTGCAAGCCGAGTGAAGTTGGTAGCGGAGAGAAAGTTATCGGAAGTAGAGCTAGTGATGGCCAGTGTAATATTTGCTTGTCGACGATTTCGTCATTACTTGCTACCACGGCCTTTTGTTTTCTTGACGAGTTATGCCTTTTTGCCACAGTTAATTAATGGTACTAACATGTCAAATGTGGTGAAGAAATGGGTAATTGAGCTGCAAGAGTTTGAGTTCTCTTTTCTAGTGGAAGATAGTACAAGGGCTACCCTAGCTGATTTGTTGACCTACAAGGAGAATCCCCTTATTGTTAAGGAAGAGGTGGTGAGAAAGGTAGTTGAAGAAGTGCCACAGATCAGCAATGCACATGTGTTGTTCTTTGATGGTTCATACAGAAAGAGCCATGATGCAGCTTCAGGGGGTATAGCACTTTATGATCGAGAGGGGAAGCCAGTATGCAAGAGAGGGTTCAAATTGGATGCGCATAGTAACAATGAGGCTGAATATGCTACATTGGAAGCCGGATTACACATTTGTTTGAAGCATGGGGTTCGAAGGTTGAGCATAAAAGGTGATGCCTTGTTAGTGGTGAAGCAAGTGCTGGGTGTGTGGAAGAGCAAGAACACCTCATTGAAGGAAATGTGCTTCAGAATTAAAGGCCTGTTAAAAAAGTTCGAAGCATGGAGCATCAGACACATTGAACGTGCTCTAAATGGAGAGGCACATGAAGCAGCTCAAGGCATGATTGGGAAGCTATTCGTATTGAGGACCAATTTACCTCTTTATCATGGCCGGGAAACTTTGGCTCAAGAAGAGGAATTTTTGCTAACATGAATCATTCCAAAGGAGATTCAGAAGTCTAAGAAGTATGGCTTTGTGCGTAGAGCATACAGGTACAAATTGATTGGTGATGTCTTATACATGAAAGGGGCTGATCTCGTGTTTAGATGTGTACCTTGGCGGGAGGAGCTTTACAGAGTGTTGGAAGAGAATCATGAAGGCGCATGTGGTGGCCATTTTGCTCTAAAGATCACCTTGCATAAGATTTTGCAAGAGGGGTATGTATGGCCTAGTTTGCACAAGGATGTTCACCATTGGTGTAGGTCTTGCAATAGATGTCAAGCATTTGGGAAGAGAGTGTTGAAGCCAGAGCTACGAAAAACCATTATGGCGTTTGATGTGTTTAAAAAGTGGGGGATTGATACAATAGGCCCGTTACCTATCACAAGCAGGAGCAAAAGCTATATCTTGACGGCAGTGGACTATCTTTCTAGATGGGCAGAGGCTATAGCAGTAAAACAGATCACTACAAAGGATGTGGCAAAATTTGTGTATGATGAAATATGTTGCAAGTTTGGGGTGCCATTAGAGCTACTTTCAGATAAGGGGCCAGGATTTAGAGCTAAACTGCTAGACTTCTTAGGCACAAAGATGAAGATTAGGCACCAGCATACCACTTCTTATTACCCGCAGTGTAATGGCTTAAATGAAAGATTCAATGGTGAGTTGGTACAAATTCTTTCTAAGGTGACAGAGCACCAAGGAAAGAATTGGGATTTGGAATTGCCTAGTGCATTATGGGCTTACCGTACCTCGGTGAAGACAAGGACAAGATTTACTCCATTTCATTTGGTGTATGGAAAGGAAGCACTATTGCCTGTGGAGGTAGAGTTGCCTGCGGTCAAGATGTTAGAGAAGTTGCTTGGGTCGCCTAGTGATGCATTCAAAGAGAGGCTCTTGCAGTTACAAGAGGTCCAGTTGGATAGGATGAGCGCATTGGAGCATTATGGGCAGATGCAGGATAAGGCTTTGGCAAAGATAAATGAAAAGGTTAAAAGTAAGGGTATCAAGAAACATGACTTGGTTTTGCGCTACAACAGTAAGCTGGACAACACCTTCCAAAAGAAGTTTCAAATTAAGTGGGAAGGCCCTTTCAAGGTAGTGGAGTGTTTTCCAAATGGCACATATTAGCTGGCTAACCTGGATGGTGTTCTACATAAGTCAAGGGTAAATGGGTTGCATCTTAAATTGTATCATGCTAGATTGATGATGGTGGAGCAAGATGAGATGTCTATGGATCAAGCAGTGTTGGTGAGGGATGAGGAGACCTGTGATGTGGCGAGTCTCATATCTCTCTTTGCTGCTGCTGATCATGAATGATCTAGCAGGCTAGGGGATGGGCAAATTATGTCAGGAGCTTTTTGGAGCAAGGGATTGCGCATATGTACATATACATGCATGGTGAATCAAATAAAGGATTGCCCATTTTCCTTAGCCAGGTGGTTATGTGGGGCCCACATGTGTACAGGTAGGACACCATGTACATAGTGCATCTATTTTCATCGTTACTAGTACTATTGTGTTTTTCTACAATAAGGAGGAGTTGGTAGCGCGTAAAACTTCTCGAGGAAGCTATCCGCGCGCCGACGACGTGAGGTCAGTAGGTGCGTCAGATGGCATCTAGTGGCGTCAGGAGGGCGAACGAGGTCAATATTTGCACGCGGATGAGGACGGACACAACGTGGGTGTTTGCTTGTGAGAATTATGCAGAAAGGTCATCATGAGGACTTTTTTTTGGGGCCACTTCACGTGGTGGCGAGATGCATTATTGAAAAAAAGCTGAGTGCCAGGTGTGCGAATGATGCAAAAAGGTGACAACTATGCACTGCGAGGTCAGTTTTTGGCCTGTTCGGGGTGCGTTTGAGGTCATCTAAAAGGCCAAGGGTGCCCAACTAAAAAATCTAAGTGTGGGAACTGAAAAAATAGAGAAAAGACCAAAAAAAACGTGGAGAAGAGAGGAGGAACAGCCGCAACTGTGTTTTTGCTCATTTTGGAGCCTGTTTTGGCCGTAAACTGCTCATCCGAGGTCGGATTTGAGCACTTTGACATTGTAGACTGGGGTTTTGGGCCGTTCCGGACGCGATGGCGCTGTCCATTTTGCCAAATTCCTCACTCTTTTTCTGCTGTTTTTCTGTGTAATCTTCTCCGGTGAGTGAAGCTTCTTCTCCAATTTGTGATTGTATCTGGTATCTTTTACCCATATTGTGTGAGCTGTTTGCCCCATTGGTGTTGGCCCAAGCTCATTTGTATCTAAACATCAGAAATTTTCCTCTTTTGAGCTGAGTTTTTTGGGTGTGTGTGTGTGTGTGTGTGTGTGTGGAGTGGGCAAGTGGATAGTCTCTCTCCTCTCACTCCATAGGTGTGTGTCCTGTCTCGGCCAGGTGTGTTGTGTAAGCCGAGTGGTGCCCCATAGTGTGTGTGTATATCTTCCCAAGAGTGTGTGTCGGGTCGTTATAGAGGCGCTATGTGTGTTTTCATCCCGCTCACAACGTGTGTGCATCGACCATTGGACTCGAGAGATGGATGTGGTTCCCTTCGCATGGTGCAATTCCCAAGGCAAACCCAACACACAAGCCCCCTTCCCCGTGGTGGTGATAGTGTCAATCCTTCCCACTACACTCTACCAAATGCTTGGCTCTTCATGAATTGCCCCCCCCCCCCCTGATAGTGACCTCTCAGTGTCAATTTATAGGTGTTGTGGCTACTTGGATTATGGTAATCCTAGTGTGTTAGGGTAAGCTTAATCGGCGAGACAAAGCAAGTGGTGGGCCCGGTGTGGTTGACCCTTGCTTTGTTTTCGGAGGTTATTAAAAGATGGGAATCTCTACGTGGGCCTTTGTGACTATCACCTAGAGAGAGGATATTTAACCCAAAAAAATGGGAATTTACAATGGCTCAGGTGTGTTGGACGGGTACGCCGCGACGGACGTCATCATAGCGAGAACTCACCTAACATATAATGTCAAACTGAGGACGAAGCTTGACCCGCAGGCGCGTGGAAGCAAGCAAAGGGTGTCAACCTCTACTCGACCGATTAATGACTACTTCCTACAGAGATATCAACTCTACATGCCATCGGTTCTATGAATGTGAGAGTATCCTATGATGCTATCGCAAGCCAAAAGCCCATTAGATGTTCTCGAAATGTTACGAAACTTGAGGGATATCCTATCAACACCAATAGGCCACTCTCCCTAAGGTCCGTGACCAAAAAACCCTACTCAATACCCTCCGTGCAGAAAACGCGTAGGATGTCTGGCCGATTTTTGCAGGTCGACTTTTCCAAAAACTAAAGTGCCTAATGTGTAGCTCTACTCGCTCTGATCCTGTGGATATACTGAAATGAAAAAACGGACAACAATTACACACCGAAACTCCAAAAGTAGCTCGTGGATGAATCTGCTAAAACACACTCGAACGCGCGTGATGTAAGCATTAAGGGGTTCCGGGGCGAGCAACAAGAAGAGCGGCCTCTAAACACCCTTTGAGGCTCCCGTGCTGCTCAATTGGGTTTGGGTCAAGCACAATCAGAGACAACAACAACCCACAGCCAGAAACCAAACAAGAAAAGGGGCACCACCTAGTTGTAGATGCGAACTAGGATGCACGTGATATCTCCTTGTACTCAAACGCACAAAGAGAGGGGAATGCAAGATAGCCACACACACCAAACACAAACATTCACCATGCCAGAGAGAGGTAAAGCGCACAAATCAACTTGAGCAACTTAGTCTTAGCCTTAAAGACTAGATGCACACAAAGCTTGATGAGAAATAGAGAGACAACACAAAACTTGACCTTGTTGCCAATACACAAATTGTCTTAGTGTCACGGGAGCCCTCTCACCGAGCACCCTCTTACAATTGAAAGTTTTGGCAAACAATTCATAAAGCCCTCAAACCACCAAGCATGAAATGGCACAACAAACTTCAAGGACAATATACCTTCAACCACCTGATGAGCCAACTTATCAAGTCAATTTGGAGAGAAGAGTCGTAGTTGCAGCATACAATTGCACCCAAAACTATGAATCTTATTTATGGACAAGAGTAGGCTACAAGTGTGATTGTAGAGTATAGTATCACTCCACTCCTCTAGATGGCATAACTAACTTCAAGCTTCTCCATGCACCTATGTGTAGTGATGGAATAGAGCACTCACAATGCACACACTCTACACAACTAGGCTTGAAGAGTGGTGTGTTATGTGTTGAGAATGGAGTGGTGTAGTGTGATCATGTGATGATTTACAAGGGAGAGAAGGGCTCTATTTATAGGTTTTAGAATCCCCGATTAGGATTAGGCCTAATCAAGTTTATTTGAAGGAATAAAAGATTATGCATATTTTCATTATTTTTAATGAGGGTGGGTCTCTCTTGTCCTTTGAGTCACATGGATGTGGGCTCAAGGGAAGAGAAATATTGAGGATGAAAGGAGAGAGGATTGAGAGAATAATTGGGGAGTGCCTACTCTAGTAGAGGGTGCATTTTACAATAAGGTTAGTGGTTAGTAGTTAGTAATTATCACTAAAACATATTTACAAAATCATTCACCAAATGGTGAGATATATGATGAGAAAAGTTAGAGAATGGATGAGCTTGTAAAGAGAGGTTGAAGCTTTGGAGAAGTTGACATTCACCTCTTTACAGCACCGGAAGAAGAAGCAGTCAGCATGGCGAAGCAGCGCGTGTCGATGAAGCTATGTTATTTCAAACCTTGGAAAATTCATGATAAAAGACTTCATTTGCAGAGGTTATCCTTGGATTTTTGCTGATTTTTTGAAGTTCTTTACAAAACTGAAGAGAGTATGGTAATATGGACATATGTGTAGAGAGAAAGGGGGACAAATAGGGTGTAGAAATGGAGGATGAAGGCTATGGAGGTGTGAGAGATGTGGCAATGGTGAATAGGGTGAATTAAGACATGGGAGTTGCAGGTTTGGGAGTGGGAAGGAGAGGGAGGAGTGTGTGTGAAAGAGGAAAATGATAAAGTGGAAGAGGGAGTGTGGCTGCATAGCATGGGCAAACTGGGGTCCACCAATAAAATCATAGCTCACAACTCGTAGCTCAAAAAAATATGAAAACGTTTGAGGTGAAAGTTCAGCTCACAAGCTACAACTTTTGTTTGTATCACCTTTTCAAATTCGGGGAGCAGGTGATCTTTAAAAATTCAGCAAAACCGATTGTTTTTTCCACTACACAAGGTCCTTGTGAGGTCCTTCTTTGGATGATTCTTTTGAATACCTCCAAGAGTGAGCTCCCCATGGTGCATGCATGCATGCCACATACCCTTGACCTTATTTGGTAGGTCTATAATTGAAGATATTGTTGAGATCATGATATAAGTGAATAGTACAACTAAGAAAATCAAATATTGAGGGGTCTAAAAAATTATGTACATGTCAAATATAAATAATATAAGTGGAAAAAATATAAAGGGGTCAAAATAAATCTCTCTCATTATAATTCTACCATAAAAAGATGAATATTTTTGGTGTTCTAATTTATGAGAGTAAAAGAGAATAGATGTAGGAAGGAAAAATCACAATAGTGAAAAAATGTACACATAAATAAAACTAATTTTTTGGGATTTTTGTTGGAATGGAGTTACACCAAAAATAAGAGAAGCTTGCATGAAATTATTTTTATATGAAATAAAGAGTATGCAAAATGGTAAGAAAAAATATGGTAATGGTGAGTCAATGTACATAGCATAAATAACACATCATAGGTAGAAATATTTAAATAAATACCAAAATAATTATGAAAAATCCTTTTATTTAGGCCCTATATACAATGAAATATTTACACACAAATGGGCCATAATATATTTTATTTTTTTGATTTTATTTATTTTTTTGGCTCAACTAGCCCAGTGACTAGCTAGCTGAGGGTTTTTAAGAAAATATGGAGAAAGTCCCTAACTCACACACGCCTATGTACAGTGAAATGGTAGGGACAACCAAAATGTTTGAGTGATTTGATAGGGTGAGGTAGCTTACTATGGCAATTATGAAAAGCCGAAAAACGGCTATCATTAGCCCTCGCCCAGGATGATGGTATATTCATGTACCATCATAGAGCATCTTTTCCAAAGAGAGTGCTTCAGAGTCCTTGATGAGATCTTCATTGTTTGGCCCCTCAGAATTTTTGTTTGAGTTACACTCATGCTTCATGTAACAATACTTACATGAGACAGCTGCCCTTTGACAGATCTTTGGTAGATCCTTTGGTAGAAGGCGACTCAAATAAGGCTTCAAGCGATACCCGTTTACCTTCCTAGAGTGCTCTTTCCCATTCAAGTCCATAAGTTGATAGTAACTTGAATTGAAAGCCTTCTTAACTATGTATGGCCCCTGCCATCTAGTTTCAAATTTGGCATCAAAACGATTATCGAGTCGATTTTCATACCTTAGCACCAGATCTCCTTCCTTGATGCCTTTGTCCTTTAGTTTCTTGTCGAGCTTTTCTTTCGCCTGCGTAGCTTTCCTCTTGTAGCACTCGTATGCTGCTTCTCTTTTCCACTCAAGCTCAGCCAAGGTAAGAAATCGATCCATCCATGCTTCTTGATCATCTTGTGTTTCTTTGCCATGAAGTCACATGGTTGGAATGTTGAGCTCAATTGGTTGTAAAGCCTCTTGACCATAGACCGAGTGAAATGGTGTGAACTCCGTGGCTTCCCTATATGTGGTTCGATACGCCCACAAGGCACCATCCAAGAGGTCATCCTACAACTTTGTCTTGCTTTTCACCATCTTTCTAATGATGCCTGCAATGACACCATTAGCTTTTTCTAGCAAATCATTTGATTGGGGATAGTAGGGTATACTATGACGATGTAGAATTTGAAGTTCTTCACAGACTTCTGTGAGCAAGCCCTTTCTAAACCCTGGACCATTATCAGAAACAATCTCCAAAGGTGTGCCAAATCTACAACAAATGTGAGTGTAGACAAATTTGCTCACTGTCCTCTCATTTACCTTTGCCACACTTTGTGCTTCTACCCATCTCGTCATGTAGTCTATGGACACCAAGATATACGATTTCCCATTTTTAGTCCTAGGCAATGGACCCATAGCATCAATGCCCCATTTTTCAAATGGACCATTTGCAAGGACTAACTGACGTGGACCATGTAACTGACGCTTGTTTCCATTAATCTGACAGTTGTGACAGCTTTTACACCAATGTTGAACATCAATGTGCAAGCTTGGCCAAACATATCCGGCAAGAAAAATCTTTTTTGCAGTGAGTTCCTGTGAAAAATGACCACCACACACTTCCTCATGCATACCTTTTAGAATGGCTGGGATTTCCTCAATAGTTGGTACTCTTCTGCACACTTGATACTTCCCTCTTTGATAAAGGGATCCTTCTAGAAAGAGATACGCGCTTGCCTTTTTCATGAGTCTCCTCTTCTGAGCCTTCGTGAAGTCTTGTGGAAACTCACCCTCCAAAATGTAGCTAATAAAGGGAGTCAATGCCACCATGATGACCTGCACTTCTTTCTCAACACATGTAACTGCTTGGTGTGCAAGTAAATCGGCATCTTCATTCTGTTTTCTAGGAATATGATATAGTTGCACTTCTTCAAATTGATTAAACAATCTACGAATGGCATGAACTTTTGTCCTTAAGCTTTCATTCTTGCATGCCCAAATGCCTAAAATTTGCTTCACAATGAGAAGTGCATCCCTTTTTACCATGAGACGTTGTATACCTTGGCCAATGCATATCTTTAAACCATGAAGTAGTGTGTCGTATTCTGCTTCATTGTTGCTAGTTAAACCTGGTAGATTGACCTTCTCTTTCATGACCACTTCTCCACTTGGGTTGAGCAATACTAGCCCTCCCCCTGCTTTTCTTGTGGCTCGTCGAAAATCTCCATCAAAGAACAAGGTAAAAGCATTAGGAATACTTTTAGGTGGTGGCAATGGTAGGGTCTTTACTTCAGGCACCTTAATCTCCTTCTCATGTACCCTATAAGTAAGGATCCCTGCCAATTGTGCACGCACACTATCTTCTACTTTGAAAGAGTATTGAAACTCTTGCAACTCCATAATCCACTTTGAGATCCTAGTGCTAAGATTCATTTGAGATGACACCCAAGGGAACAAATTTTCTGCAGTGAGAATTACAAAAGTTTTTGGTAGCAGGTAGGATCTAAACTTTCTCACCGCAAACATGAGAGAAAGCATCATGAGTTATGCCTCTGTGTAGCCTCTCTCTAAAGCATTCATGACCCTACTAGCAAAGTAGATGGGTCGCATTCTGGTACTGTCGGGATCTTGTTGTAGCAAAACCGCACCAATTGTTTCTTTCCCAACACTAGAGCTAACAAAGAATGTGTACTCCCAACAAGGAGGCATGAATGTTGGTAGCTCTGACAAAATGACTTTAATGTTACAAAAGTACTCTTCAAGCTCATAAGACCATGCAAATTCTACTTGTTGTGTCAACTTTTGCAAAGGGTGAAGCAACTCCGAAGCTAAGTGAATGAAGCGTGACATATACTTCACCTTTTGAATGAATGAGATTACCTCTTTGAGATTCTTGGGAGATGGGAGCTCAATAAGAGCCTTTGCCTTTGAAGGATCCACCTCAATGCCTTTATAGGAAACCTTGTGACCAAGCAAGATCACTTCATCCTCACCTATGTGACACTTGTCGGGGTTGAGTTGACCTCCCATGTCGTAGAGCTTCTTTAAACCTTCTTCTACCCTTTGTAGATGCAATGATTTTGAGCTATAAATGCAAAAATCATCAATAAGAACCCTAATGGACTTTCCAAAGAATGCTTGAAACACCATGTTCATGAAGCGTTGGAAAGCTGCACGAGCATTTGTCAGTCCAAATGGCATGACTCTAAAATCATAACAACCCCAAGGACTGGTGAAGGTTGTTTTCAACTGATCTTCCAATGCAATACCTATTTGAAAGTAACCCGAGTAGCCATCACACACAGTGTACTTCTCATGACCAGCTACCTCATTTAGTATCTCATCTTGAAATGGGAGGGGAAAGTGATCTCTTTTTGTTGCCTCATTGAGTGGACGGTAATCCACACACACCCTCCACTTGCCATTTTTCTTAGGAGTGACAACAACAGGAGAGACCCACTACGAATTCTCCACTGGATAAATGAAACCTGCTGCTAGAAGCTTTCTTACCTCCTTGAGTAAAGCCTACTCCTTGATGACTCCTAGCCTTCATAGCTTCTGAGCCTTAGGTGTGGCCTCTAGCTTCAACTCAATTTTGTGTTGAACAGCATCTACTCCACACACATCGGTGTAGTCTTTAGCAAAAAGCCTAGGAAATTTCCTTAACACACCTTTGAGCTCCTCTCTTTCATCCTTTGTAAGTGTTGTAGATAACATACCTTCTAGCATTCTTTCATCTTCCACTTTTTGGTTTTCTTGGGAACCTACCTCTTCCAAACCTGGGCAAGAGGTCTCTTGGTTGTTTGGCTTAAACCTTATCCCCATGACTTCGATGGAAGACTCCTCTTCAATAATGTTGCCGCTACTTTCTCCTTCTGAAGTTCTATCGGTCCAGCCTTCCTTCGTCTCACTTTGAGATGATTCTTCATGGAGCTCCTCTTGGCGTTGCTCCTTCATGTCAAAGACAACCTTCTTATGATTGTCATTCTTGCAAATTATCTTTCCACTCTCCCAATCGTGCAAAGCTTGCATTTTCATTAGCCATGGTCTCCCTAGGATAAATGAGTAACCATTTCCCTTGGTCGACATAACATAAAAATCCACCACCTTCTTAATGCCAAAGGCCTCTACAAAAACATTTTTACAAATGCCTACACACCTAGCTTTGCTATTGTTTGCCATCTTGACTTTAATTTCAGGTGTCTCATGGATGTGCATGCCTAGTTTTTGCATGAGTCCCTCTGTCATGATGCAAATTTGTGCACCCCCATCCACTAGACCTTTCCTAACCAATCTTCCTTTGATGTAACAATCTAGCACAGGTGTAATATCCTCATTCATTTCAGCATGTGCAATTTTTACAACAGGCACACTCTCTTTTACCTTTCTCCTAGTGCTAACTGCCTTTGTTAAATCCCTCCTAACTTGTGGGCATAATGCAAGAAACTGAGGCCATGAGATATCAAGACCCTTACCTCTCATGTCTTCCAATAGGTTGTATGGAGCCATACCATGTCCAAGAGGGAAGTCTTGGAGATTGATACGACGTCGAGTCCTCTTAGTTTCTTTGGTCTCCTTTGCCTTCTTTTCTCGTCCATGATCACTTTGTGATGTGACACCTTCTTTCTCCTTCCCTTTTCCACGGCCACGCTTAATGCCATTTGCTTCCATGTCAACCTCTTTTGAATTTGTCACCTCTACCACATGCACATTTGGTTCTGGCAAAGGTGGAACTCCTTCCACTCCTTGTGGAGGTGGTCTTGCTCCATTTGGCCTTTGTAGAAGCCATGGTTGCTGACTAGTTCCTTCACCTGCATTCATCACTGGGTAATTCAAGTTAGGTCTCCCTGGCTCCCCACGAGGCCAAGGAAAATTATACATCCCATGTCCAGACTCTCCGCAATTCCAACATTGTAAGACTCTCCTAGGTCGTGGATCTCGCTCTTCAGACTTTCTTGCTTGTCCTTTTGGACCTACAGCTTGTGCAAGGTGAATTGACAAGCTGCTTAAAGATTCATTTAACTTTTCAATCACTTCCGTCGTTACCTCAGGAAGCTCCCTAGATGTTGATGCTTGTGACTTGCCTTTGGGTCTAAGACCTTCTATTGGAACCTCCCCCTTTAAGCACTTGAGTTTCCTATATTTCTCAGCAGCCCTAGTTTCAGCTGCTTCAAAGGTAGCAGGTGCACCGGCCTCAACTTTAATCTTAAGGTCAGGAAAGAGTCCGGCTATGAACCTCTCCTTCTTTAGGAACTCTGCACCATCACCAAGGTTAGCAACATTTCTCACCCATACAGCCCAAAGACGTAGAAACTCTTGCTTGTACAAGTAGTAGTCATCTAAGTCTTTTTGCTTATGAGAAACAATTTCTTGCCATAGCTTTTGAGTGTTTTGGGGATCAAAGAAGTATCTCTTGAAATGATTCACAACTTCCGTGTAATTTCCTTTAACTTCCTCAGGCAAAGAGTCAAACCAAGTGCTAGCATCTTTCCTAAGGACCACCTCAAACATCTCTACACGTTCTTGATCAATTACTATCCTCTTGATACGACAAGACATCTTGAAATTTGCTAAAAATAATTCTGCATCCTCTCCAGACTCTCCAAAGAAAAGAGGATATCCGGACATTTGGCGTTGGGCCTCCATTGAATCGGTTTCAAAGTGACAACAAGTTTTTGTTTTTCTTTCTTAAAAAAATTTACACAATAATGTTTTCTAAATTGCAATCTATTTTACAAAAAAATAAAAATATTCACATCAAATGACCTATGATAATCAATAAGAGGCAGGCTGACAAGGTTTGGTGATGCGAGAATTTCTCCTACTCTTTGGGCACTAAACATGAACACCATACGTTGTTGAAAATGGATTTTTCTACTAATTGCAATGTTTATTCTAATGTGTGGAGTGAAATGAAAGGGGAAAACCTCTATTCTTGGGCCATTATCCATGGTCTATGCATGACCTAATTCTAAAAACAAAACAAAAATATAGACGTCCAAACTAAGGTCGTAACTAATGAGAGGCAAAATAAAAGGATTTACTGATGCGTTTATCTCTGCCAATCTAAGAGGACCTAAAATTCTATGAATTACATGTTGAAATTGCAACTTAGTACTAACAATTATGTGTACCTTTTGCCTTGCAATGGGAATGAAGGGATCATACAAATTCTCGTGATTCATGCAAGCTACTTGATTATGCTAAACGTTGAGCCTTCACAAAAATACACAAGCCGTTCCTCAGTGGGGGCACCAATTTGAGGCGGTCCGGGGCGGGCAACAAGAAGAGCGGCCTCTAAACACCCTTCGAGGCTCCCGTGCTGCTCAATTGGGATTGGGGCAAGCACAATCAGAGACAACAACAACCCACAACCAGAAACCAAACAAGAAAAGGGGCACCACCTAGTTGTAGATACAAACTAGGACGCACGTGATATCTCCTTGTACTCAAACGCACAAAGAGAGGGGAATGCAAGATATCCACACACACCAAACACAAACATTCACCACGCCAGAGAGAGGTAAAGCGCACAAATCAACTTGAGCAACTCAGTCTTAGTCTTAAAGACTAGATGCACACAAAGCTTGATGAGAAATAGAGAGACAACACAAAACTTGACCTTGTTGCCAATACACAAATTGTCTTAGTGTCACGGGAGCCCTCTCACCGAGCACCCTCTTACAATTGAAAGTTTTGGCAAACAATTCATAAAGCCCTCAAACCACCAAGCATGAAATGGCACAACAAACTTCAAGGACAATATACCTTCAACCACCTGATGAGCCAACTTATCAAGTCAATTTGGAGAGAAGAGTCGTAGTTGAAGCATACAATTGCACCCAAAACTATGAATCTTATTTATGGACAAGAGTAGGCTACAAGTGTGATTGTAGAGTATAGTATCACTCCACTCCTCTAGATGGCATAACTAACTTCAAGCTTCTCCATGCACCTATGTGTAGTGATGGAATAGAGCACTCACAATGCACACACTCTACACAACTAGGCTTGAAGAGTGGTGTGTTATGTGTTGAGAATGGAGTGGTGTAGTGTGATCATGTGATGATTTACAAGGGAGAGAAGGGCTCTATTTATAGGTTTTAGAATCCCCGATTAGGATTAGGCCTAATCAAGTTTATTTGAAGGAATAAAAGATTATGCATATTTTCATTATTTTTAATGAGGGTGGGTCTCTCTTGTCCTTTGAGTCACATGGATGTGGGCTCAAGGGAAGAGAAATATTGAGGATGAAAGGAGAGAGGATTGAGAGAATAATTGGGGAGTGCCTACTCTAGTAGAGGGTGCATTTTACAATAAGGTTAGTGGTTAGTAGTTAGTAATTATCACTAAAACATATTTACAAAATCATTCACCAAATGGTGAGATATATGATGAGAAAAGTTAGAGAATGGATGAGCTTGTAAAGAGAGGTTGAAGCTTTGGAGAAGTTGACATTCACCTCTTTACAGCACCGGAAGAAGAAGCAGTCAGCATGGCGAAGCAGCGCGTGTCGATGAAGCTATGTTATTTCAAACCTTGGAAAATTCATGATAAAAGACTTCATTTGCAGAGGTTATCCTTGGATTTTTGCTGATTTTTTGAAGTTCTTTACAAAACTGAAGAGAGTATGGTAATATGGACATATATGTAGAGAGAAAGGGGGACAAATAGGGTGTAGAAATGGAGGATGAAGGCTATGGAGGTGTGAGAGATGTGGCAATGGTGAATAGGGTGAATTAAGACATGGGAGTTGCAGGTTTGGGAGTGGGAAGGAGAGGGAGGAGTGTGTGTGAAAGAGGAAAATGATAAAGTGGAAGAGGGAGTGTGGCTGCATAGCATGGGCAAACTGGGGTCCACCAATAAAATCATAGCTCACAACTCGTAGCTCAAAAAAATATGAAAACGTTTGAGGTGAAAGTTCAGCTCACAAGCTACAACTTTTGTTTGTATCACCTTTTCAAATTCGGGGAGCATGTGATCTTTAAAAATTCAGCAAAACCGACTGTTTTTTCCACTACACAAGGTCCTTGTGAGGTCCTTCTTTGGATGATTCTTTTGAATACCTCCAAGAGTGAGCTCCCCATGGTACATGCATGCATGCCACATAGCCTTGACCTTATTTGGTAGGTCTATAATTGAAGATATTGTTGAGATCATGATATAAGTGAATAGTACAACTAAGAAAATCAAATATTGAGGGGTCTAAAAAAATATGTACATGTCGAATATAAATAATATAGGTGGAAAAAATATAAAGGGGTCAAAATAAATCTCTCTCATTATAAGTCTACCATAAAAAGATGAATATTTTTGGTGTTCTAATTTATGAGAGTAAAAGAGAATAGATGTAGGAAGGAAAAATCACAATAGTGAAAAAATGTACACATAAATAAAACTAATTTTTTGGGATTTTTGTTGGGATGGAGTTACACCAAAAATAAGAGAAGCTTGCATAAAATTATTTTTATATGGATTAAAGAGTATGCAAAATGGTAAGAAAAAATATGGTAATGGTGAGTCAATGTACATAGCATAAATAACACACCATAGGTAGAAATATTTAAATAAATACCAAAATAATTATGAAAAATCCTTTTATTTAGGCCCTATAAACAATGAAATATTTACACACAAATGGGCCATAATATTTTTTTTTATTTTTTATTTTTTTGGCTCAACTAGCCTAGTGACTAGCTAGCTGAGGATTTTTAAGAAAATATGGAGACAGTCCCTAACTCACACACGCCTATGTACAGTGAAATGGTAGGGATAACCAAAATGTTTGAATGATTTGATAGGGTGAGGTAGCTTACTATGGCAATTATGGAAAGCCGAAAAACGGCTATCAGCATCAACGCGTAGCTCTCCTCGTGGGCAACACACTGCTGCTCTCCGTTTGCGATTCCGACCACCGTAGCTCCTGTAGCACACACACACTCTCTCTCACTCTCTCGCAGTCTCCCAACGACACAGAAGATCCGATTTATTAGAAGTCTCCTTACAAAGCTTTAGGTTTTGGCTTATATACTAAGCCTTAGAAAACCTAATGTCCGACCAAAATGACCTGATTTGTCCCTAGGCTTCTATAGAGCTTAATTACAACACTGTGAGCTAGCTTTGCTCATCTAACAAGCATCTCTGGCCAAAATACAATTGTCGACTTAAAATATGAAGTTCCCGTAAACATTACAAAAGTGGCCGTAATCGCTCAAAATGATAATAACGGGATATTTGATGATGTCCATGAGCTTGTATCTTCACATTACGGCATCCATCTTCGTCTTCATCACTTCATCAGCATCTTTATTTGGAATCTTTGAGGGATCTTTATGGAATCTTTGTGGAAGCATTGTTGAAAGGTTGAACTTTCAACACTCTCCCCCTCCGAAGTCTTGTCGTCCCCGACAAGACCCTATGTCTGATGTGGCCGTGGCGAGTGGTTCATGTTTTGGTGTTGGTTGAATCTTTTGTTGTTGCAGTTACTTCTACCAGATGCTTTGTATGTTGTAGAGTTACCTTTTTTTTGTACATGTAGTGTAGTTGAAGCCATAGCTCTCCCCCTCCGATTGGTTGTTGTAGGGTGAATAGGTTGAGTGAGGTTTGTTGTTGCAGCAAGGGTTTATTATGGCAACTCTGTATTGTTTGTTCTTTGGGTGTCATCCTGCATGTGTACCTGTAAACTTGAAGCCTTTTTTAATCTTTTATAGGCCGCTCCCCTTTGATTTTCTAGCTTATGAGCATGTAGTTGTTTGGGGATGTCGTTGGTCTGCTTTTCTGTGTTTTTATAAGAAAAATAGTAAAAATAAAATGTGGCGTATATTACAAAATGAAGGTCTTGGATACCTAGATAAGACTAAAGGAAAAAACCCAATGGAAAAAAAAATGCCTTTAGTCACCATTAAATGTGAGGCTATATGTACTTATGTTTGATGTAACCGAGTTTTGTTGAGTTAAAGTACTTATGGCCGTATGGCTACTATTACTGGATATACAGTGGACAAGTGTTAGTAGCTTGAAGTCAGAGTCATTGTTGTTGAGCAAATGCTTATGAAACCTGTTACCACCTCGTCGTCGTCATTTTGTTGTGTAAGTGCATGGGTGGAACACAAATCGTATCAAATGCAAATGTCCAATGATGGGACATTATATATGCTTGCACAGATAGATGCATGGAAAACAATATGCGGTGCGAGAGGAGTTTCAATGGGTGCTTCCAGGAGTGAACGTAGCTAGAGAAGCAAAAATATATTTGACTTCAAGAGCTGCCGTTACTCACAAGAAGGGTTTTTGTCGACGAGGTTTTTTCCACTCTCCTCACTGTGTTCATGTGCGTGAGTGTTTTCTGGACTACTCTGCCACTCCACCATTTAAAATAGTAGACTTTGACTCTTATGCTCACCTCTTCCAGCATGAGTGACATGACTTTATGTATGCTCAACTCTCCAGCTTGAGCTTTAATCTAAATATCTAGACTCATAGACTACAAATAATATTAATACATGAAGCTTGGGTCTAATGCTTGCTCATTTAGTGGCTCAGCTGCCCGACTCTTGACTCTTATGCCATTATTTTTATGGCGACTCGACTTACTCTCGAGAGCTTTCGACCAAGAATAGGTTTTGAAATTCAAAACTCCCATCCTCAAAGAGAGGATTTGTAAAGGACCATACTGGAAATATTGGTTTCTTTTGCCATACCTGGGTGACCTTGGTTGTCAAAATTTCTTTTTGTTGTTTTTGGTCCCTTGGTTGAGAAGATTGTTGGCTCACTCCATTCCCCATAACACTTTGTCTATCATGTCTTGACATTTCTTGAGAGCTAGAGATGACTTCAATCTTCTTCGTTATTTGTTGTTCTTTTGGCACCCATTTGTATCTGCATCGTGTGATTAGCATGTCTTTGCAGATATCCTTTGCCTTGACTGTGACATTGTCCTTGATTTTGCCTTCTGTGAAATTGCGATTATTTTCAAGCTGAAGTCGTTTGCTTGAAGAATGTTTACCTGGCATCTTTGGTAGCCAGATTCTCCGATTTCCTTGATAGTAACCTTGTGCTTGAAGAATTGTAGATGGAACTTCCCATGATGTTTTTGATGTCGTATTGAGATGTACAAGAGTGCCATTTTTGGGATTATTTATCGATGAAGTCCTATGTTGGTATGAAGGCCAGTTGGATTTGAAATTTCCTGCATCCCTTTGGCGAGCCTTGTTGGTTGGTCTCCTTTGGCGATATAAATATGAGCTTTGTTGCTTTTGGGGATGCTTTTTGAAACCTTTATCCACCACATAAGCCGAGGTTTGTGGTTTTGGTAAACAAATTTTCTTTTGACCCTCATAATAGCCTTGCTCTGCTAAGCTGTAGTGGGAGGCTATCCATCCCATGTGTTTACCTTTCATCAATTGGCTAGGCTCATTTTGGGTCCTTGACCTTTATTTCTTTAGCTTTAATGTAGACCTTTGAAGACCTTTGTTGACGGTGATCTCGCAGTGTAGGATATTTCGGTTGAAAAACTTTCTTTGGAGTCTGCCTTGGGCGTGGAAGTGTATTGACCGTTGATATAGAAGCATTGTCTTGAACCTGAGTGGGTTGGACTGAAGACTTTGATTGAAGAGGATGCATGTGTTGGTAGGACATTTGTGTGCTAACTTTATCTTTTCCTTTGTCAACAACCGATAATCTTGGAGCAGTAGTAGGCTGGATTTCTTGAGATCTAGTCGTGATGACCATTGTTGAAAATTCAGGTTCTTCTTCAACTGCCTTTGCCCATTTCTTGGACAAAATCAAATGTGTACTCATTTTCGATGAATCCACCACTAGGAATCTGTCTTTGATTACCTTTGACCATAGTTTAAGGGAAGCTTCTGCAATCCCTAAACTTGTGACGACTATCCCATGTGATATAGGAACCTGTACCTGAATTTCATACAGTTCTGGCTTACCTAGAAGAAACCATAGCCCATAAGACATGACATTAGTCGTGTCAGTGCAATCTATCTCTGCTGTAAAGTTGAATTTCAGTTTCTCATACACATCCAACGAGAATTTAATCTTCTTGTTGGCTGCCAAGTAACTAATGTCCTCTTTGCTTTTGGTACTTGTCTTGGACTTTTGTACCTTGGAAGCTTTGTCATCCTCTTGTATGTTGAACTTCTTTGTCATTTGACTGGTTGTAGCATGTCCCAAGTGCTTACTATCTTCTGCTGTAGTAGCTGCTTGTTGGTGTTCATTGCTAGTTTCTGACTGTGACGCCTTGATTCTTGATTTTAGAAGCTCTCTGTCACTATTTACTTCTTCTAGCACTTGAAGGTCATTCAATGGTGACTTTTCTTCTTGGAAATGTTTTGAAGCTTGTGTAGTAGGATGTTGAGGTTTACTCTCTTCTTCTGATGCAATGGTCGCCGTGGCCTTTGGTTTCCATTGTTCCATGGGTTTTTGTAGAGTCTCTTCTTGAAAATATTCATTCATATCGTGTATTGCTTGTCCTTGGTAGTCAATCTTGGACTCAGTCATTTCCTGTTCTTCTGTGCATTGTATGTCTTCAGTTACATCTTCTTTTAGCTTCTCATACTCTTTGATTTGTTCAATCACCAATGAAGACTCCACAATAGAAAATTTATTTGGTAGACTTTCAGCTTCATCCATTGACTCTATTTGCATGTCTTCCACTTGTGATGTGGCACTAAGATTTTTTGTTACCTCTGCCACCCCTTCTTGTGTTGGCTCACTATCGTCCGAATCTTGGCTTCTTTTGCTCTCGAACCTTGAACTACGAGCTTCATCTTCATCACCTTGCGGATGCTCTGACTTATCCTCACTGAGGTTCCTTAAACGATCTTGAATCAACTGATTCAATTGATCTTTTTTGAAAGCCTGATTCTCTATGATATAGTCATTGACACCCTTGACTTCAAGAAACTGTGTCTTGAGCCTATCTTTTGTGCTCTGTGACAAGATCTGCTTCTTTTCCGGAGATCTTGTTGGGGATTCCTTCTTCCATTCCTTTGTTGTCACTGTCTGAACTTTGTTTTTGGCTTGTTGCTTCTTCTTTTCCATGTAGAGCTTTACTGGGCAGTCCTTCACTAAATGACCAATGGCACATTGGTCAAAATATGTTGTTATCTCAACATGTGGACCCTTTGGACGAGGCAGCTCTCCATAATACTGCTGATAATGGTTTTCTGTGGTATCTAGATACAGATATGACCTCTTCTTTGCATGCATGAACCTGTGGATTATGACTGACTTAGGTGTATCCACTGGCTTTGTCTCTTTATCCTTCATCGTCTTGTCCTTGAGAAGCTGAAAATAGCTTCCATTATTGCTTGCATACAAGATCAAATCACTATCCATGCTTTCTAGTAGTTGTGATGCTAATTCTTCCATCAGTATATGGTCTTTGACGTGGGGCTTCTGCATAGCATTAGGGCTATGTTTCCGAGTTGATTTTGGCGAGTTTTGCACCGAGGGTGAAGATTGAACCGAATCTTTGTTTTCCTTTTCCCTTGATGGTTCTTTTGGACGGGGTCCAAGTATGTGACTTACAGGTTGCCCACAATTTCTAAACTCATCCATATTTTTCACATCGGCTATTTCATAGTGCCTATCATATTTGTCGACCACAATGACATCTTGACTTGACCTTTTACATTGGGCATTGTGAATTTCTAGTGGTATCTCCTCCAGCTTGGCATCTTCCAATGCTTCTTGAAATTCCACTTGGACTCCACACTACTTCTTGTAAAACTCGACTTCTTAATCCCGCTCTTAAAGATATAGGGTCTCTTTGTTGAGTTTGAACTCCCACCATCCGAGAGGGTTTCATATCTGATGTTGGCATCTGTTTAATGCCTGATGATATGACTTCTTGTGCTTTGTTAAGTAGCTCTTGAGACCAAGCTATTTCTTTTTGAAGTTGGGATATCTTCATAGCTGGTACCTCTTGTGCTGGTGCAGTGCACGAGACTTGTGTTGTGTCTTTCCATGTTGTGTCTTGTTGTGTGTCATGTGGTGTGTCATTCGTTTGTGTAGTGACAGTCGTAGGTGTCAATTCTTCCAGGTGCGTAGTTAGAGGTAAACCCATGACGAGATGGTATACATTACCACCTTAGACATGTAGTCTTATCCTCTTGATCCAAACACTTCTGCTGTAAAGTAATGATTGTTTTCTATAGGAACTTCATGACTTGTGACAGCCCTGTAGTATCGACCGTCTTCATCTCCATGGAGGGTACCAAATTTCTGTTTTCCATCTTGTGCTTTGTACAGAAAAATACTTGGAGGATATGCGTAGAGTTCTGTAAGTTGATCCTTGTACAACATTTCTATCTCATTGTCGGTGTATTTTCCGTGCCTCATGTAAATTGATCCCAGACAGTCTTCCATGAAATTTGGATGTGGGTGTAGTACATTCTTGGCTGTTTCAACTTCCACATATTGAGATGTCCGAGTTTCCTCTGTATCTTTCTTTGTCTTGATGTAAAAATTCCGATTGACATCCTCATAGCATGGCAGTCCTTTGTAGTATCCAATCAGATAGATCCGAATTTGCTCTCTTGTAATATTTGTGGATGTACTTGAAGCTTCTTCCTAACTGGTCTGATTCCTTTGAGACGCCATTGCTTTCATCTTGACTCCCTTGTTGTACATGTTCAATGATAGCTCTAATTGCTTGCCTCAATGCTAATAAAAATTATTAGCACCCTTGTGTCGGTCTTTTTTGCTTGAGGTCCTTTGGCTTTTGTGGATGCCTTAATCTCTGAGTTTTATGAACTGGGCTTGGCTTGCACTGCTTGAACTTCTTAGCTCCCTTGCTTGCCAGGGCTGATACTATCTTGTCTGGCTGCTTGCTTTGCCTAGAGCTTTTTAGAAGGCCTCGATCTAGTGGAAGCACTGTGATAAGTTATGCAACTTACCACTATACTGCAACGACTGCTCCCTTTTTAGCGATTCTTGAGTCGAGCTAGCCTGTATTCACTTTAGCACACAATCTACAAAATTCTATTTAGCTGGAAAACTTTTTTCACAATCAATGCAAAAATTCTTGATGTACCTTTGACGGCCACACTTGTTCCGTGAGCTCGGAAGTGACTTTCAAGTTTGGTTTTAGCTGAACTAAACTTAATCTAGCACAAGAGAATTATGCACAAGTCGCAAAGATTTGCTAGCAAAAATCTTGTATTAAAGTTCTCCAAAACTTGCGACTTTTGTTGCAAAATCAAGAGTCCTTGTGCATGGTCTTACTGCTACGAGATTTGTGTATGGACATAGACTAGGCCGTAGTTAACTTTTACACCTTTCCACGGGTGACCAATGGTTTTCCCAAAAGATAATTTCAATCTGCTAACTTAGCAGTCTTCAAAAACCGTGACCGTTTCCTCATAATTCTTTCGAACTGTCGGTTTTAGACACCCCTGACTTTCTAATGCATTTTGAGGCCTTAAACGACGTTTTTTTCAAAGTTGAACTAAATGGTTGTCTTTGGCATACATTTAGTTCAAGTTTTGCTCTAATATCTGCAGAGTCGCTCTCAGGCTACGTTTTGATATAAAAACTTTTCCGATCCGATATCGTTTATGAAAGTTATGGCCAAAACAGTGAAATGCAGTTTAGACTGGTCAAAATGAGTCCAAGTTCAATTTTGAAAAAAGATTTGGGATCTTTGTGACACTGTGAACACTTCTGTATGGTCAAAGTTACAGTTGGACCCTAAAACTGGCCTAGAGACATCCTACACGTAGGATGTCTATATGCTCAGAATTGAACAAAATTTAGTCTAGAGACTCCCGTTGAGTCCAGCAACACAATGGTATGGTCATAATTTTATTTGGACCTGAAAAAGGCCTTGAGACATCCTACGCGTAGGATGTCTTTTTGCTCAGAATGAATTGAAAATTTCACCCTAGCTTCTCCTTGATGTGCTGATCACAGTGGTGTGCTCATAAGTTGGTTTGGAGTCCTAAATCAAGCTGGAGACATCCTACGCGTAGGATGTTTTTTTGCTCTGTTTCAGCTCAAACTTGCATTGTAGCTTCCCCTTGATGTGCTTAACTCACACCTATTTTTACTTTTTGATTCTGACACCTATGGGTTGGTCAAATGATCAAGAATCTGTTCCAAAATCCTGATGTCTGTTCTGATGAATTTCTAAGTCAAATCAACTCCAAATTGGACAAAATTTGACTAGGAGGCTTGCCTAAGGCTATACAACACCCTGCTATGTCCACAGTTTGAATTTGGTCTCTAAATCATGCCTTAGACATCCTACGCGTAGGATGTCTAACTGCTCAGAATTGCCCCAAATTTGAACCACAGACTCTCCTTAAGGTGTTGATCACAGTGGTATGCTCAGAATTTATTTTAGAGTCCAAAATCACATAGAAGACATCCTACGCGTACAATGTCTTTTTGGCATGTTTGACCACAGACTTGTCCCACAGCTTCCCCTTGATGTCAGCAACCCAGTGGTATGCTTAGATTTGAGTTTGGATTTCAAAAGTCCCAAATTTTAGCTGTTCTTGCCTTTTTCAGTCAAAAGTGATAAAGTCCGCTTTGAACCCAATTTTCTCACCCAAATGAGCTGAAAACTCTCACATGCACTCAATATATCATGCAGATCATGCTCCTGCAAGCCATCCTATGGTTTTGGTCTTGGAATAATGCCTTGGCACAATGTGGGTAGGATGTTTGGCAATTTCAGTCTATCTGGCCTTATCCTGTCAAGATATGGTCAAGTTCCCCCTTCCAGGTGAAAATAGGGTAAAACGTACCTTCTAAACACACTGGTCAACACAGAATTTCAAAATTTCCACCAGATCACCCTGTACATATCCTACGCGTAGGATGTCTTTTTTTCTCAGAATGGACTTCTGTTTCTACCCAACGTGCTTCTTGATGCATATAACAAGAATATGTGATCATAGCAAATTTTGGATGTCAAAATTGCTCAGAATCACCACTTTTGTGTAAATATTTCTCTGAAAGAGAAACATCCCCTTAACTCTCAGTCTATATGTCCAAATGACATGAGCTTTGGTGTGTGTGTCCAACAACATGCAGAATATGGGTATGATGCCAAAACTTGATTTTTGCTTCCAAAATCACTCTCGAGACATCCTACGCGTAGGATGTCTACTGATGAAATTTGTGGCAGAATTCATCCACAGGCATCCCCAAGTCTTGAGCACTACTTTTCAAGCATTCCTACCAGTTTTTATGCAAAATTGTGCTCAGAATCTTAAGTTTCTTGTTTTCGCATTTTTGACACTCCGTCTTTGGTCTTTTGGGTGTCAAGAGTTGGTCAAAACTTTAGTTTCAATGTATACTTAGGGTAAACCCCCCCTTCTGAACACACTGGTAACCTCAGTTTTCCCAAATTCCCTACCAAAAGTACCCTGGAGACATCCTACGCGTAGGATGTCTACTGTCTTAAAATGCAATTTTTTTCTGGCAGTAGTATTCCCTATTCTCTCTAGAGCTCTCAGGAATAATCACAGAAACTTTTGGACTTCAAATCAGCTTCCAAACACAATTTACCATCGTTTCTACTTAGCGTTTCCCACTTCTCTGATGAGTCTAACAACAAATAAGACATGCATAAAGTACTCTAGATCAACAATCAAGATATCCTACTTACCCTACTCCTACTCATCATGTGAGATGGTGATTTTGATGTCTTGGTTGCTTCCTGGCCTCTGCTTCTTGACCTCACACGGACTCTCAAGTCAACCTACGACCACATCTACCACTCCAACTCCTACTCTCTACACCACAACCAACTACTACCTAATACTACCTAAGATGAAGGATCTAGGCCAGACACACGCTCCCTAGACTCCCTCTAAGACCAAAAGAGTCCACCACTCTCCGATCCTATCCAAAAGAATGAATATACTCTGTCAAGCCAGAGGGACCTCTATCCTCAAGGACTAGTCTCGCTCACCTACTTAGAGCCCTCGTCCTCGGCAGCGGCGCCAATGTTGGACGGGTACGCCGCGACGGACGTCAGCATAGCGAGAACTCACCTAACATATAATGTCAAACTGAGGACAAAGCTCGACCCGCAGGCGCGTGGAAGCAAGCAAAGGGTGTAAACCTCTACTCGACCGATTAATGACTACTTCCTACAGAGATATCAACTCTACATGCCATCGGTTCTATGAATGTGAGAGTCTCCTATGATGCTACCGCAAGCCAAAATCCCATTAGACGTTCTCGAAACGTTACGAAACTTGAGGGATATCCTATCAACACCAATAGGCCACTCTCCCTAAGGTCCGTGACCAAAAAAACCTACTCAATACCCTCCGTGTAGAAAACGCGTAGGATGTCTGGCCGGTTTTTGCAGGTCGACTTTTCCGAAAACTAAAGTGCCTAATGTGTAGCTCTAATCGCGTGGATATGCTAAAATGCAAAAACGGACAACAATTACTCATCGAAACTCCAAAAGTAGCTCGCGGATGAATCTACCAAAACACACACGAACGCGCGTGATGTAAGCATCAACGCGTAGCTCTCCTCATGGGCAACACACTGCTGCTCTCCGTTTACGACTCCGACCACCGTAGCTCCTGTAGCACACACACACACACACTCTCACTCTCTCGCAGTCTCTCAACGACACAGAAGATCCGATTTATTAGAAGTCTCCTTACAAAGCTTTAGGTTTTGGCTTATATACTAAGCCTTAGAAAACCTAATGTCCGACCAAAATGACCTGATTTGTCCCTATGCTTCTATAGAGCTTAATTACAACACTATGAGTTGGCTTTGCTCATCAAACAAGCATCTCTGGCCAAAATACAATTGTCGACTTAAAATATGAAGTTCCCGTAAACATTACAAAAGTGACCGTAATGGCTCAAAATGATAATAACGGGATATTTGATGATGTCCATGAGCTTGTATCTTCACATTACAGCATCCATCTTCATCTTCATCACTTCATCAGCATCTTTATTTGGAATCTTTAGAGAATCTTTGAGGGATCTTTATGGAATCTTTCTAGAAGCGTTGTTGAAAGGTTGACCTTTCAACAGGGTGAAAACTGAAGAAAATGATGAAAATAACCTATAAATTACTGGAATGGCATCGTGGTTGCGTGTTGCCGACGAATGGTGTGTTGCCAGTGTGTCCATGTCGAGGGTACTTCTTTTCGGGGCCAGACGAGGCATATCTTCGGCGCATTTTCTCTTTTTGTTGTTGTGCTTTGGATACTTCTTCTTTTTCGTCGATGTCGTAGTCGTAAACCTTTGGGTTTGTTTGTATTTGTGGTGCGGTGCGTATATACATGTCTGTGTGTGTGTGTGTATGTATTGGTGCATGAGGGCGGATGTGTGTGTATGTGCGAGTGCGCACATGTGCGTGTATGTGTGTATTTGTATATGTATGTGTGTGCGCGTAAGCATGCGTGGGAAAGGGGGGCTTAATATTATTATGTAATTAATATATACATATATATTTGTTTTTTTTTTTTGTTTTCTCTGTTGGTTGACGACCGGGTGCCTGCTATGCTACGCGAGGCGGATGGGGGGGGGGAGATGGGGTCAGAGAGAGAGTGTGGGTGTGTGTAGTGTGTGTGTGTGTGTGTGTGTGTGTATTGTGTGTGTGGAGAGAGAGAGAGAGAGAGAGAGAGAGAGAGGGAGATTCAGTCTGCTGTGGCCTGAGCGCCCGGGAGGGAGAGAGAGAGAGAGAGAGATTGGTCTGCTGCCGTGTCATGCACAGCGCCAGAGAGAGAGAGGGCGGGGTGAGATGGTGTGTGTGTGTGTGTGTGTAGAGAGAGAGAGAGAGAGAGAGAGAGAGAGAGAGAGGTTCTACGCCTGCTGCCCGTGAGAAGGAGAGAGAGAGAGAGAGATGGAAATGATCTGCGCCTTCGAGCTGAGAAAAAGGAGAGAGAGAGAGAGTGTGTGAGCCTTTGGGCTAAGAGAAGGAGAGAGATATGGGGTGAGGGAGAGGGAGGGATAGGGTGTGTGGTGTGTGGGTAGAGAGGGTGTGTAAGGGAGGGAGTGTGTGTGGATAATAGAGAGAGAGAGAGAGAGAGAGAGTATTTTCTGCGCCTTCATAGGCTCGTGAGAGAGAGAGAGAGAGGGTGTGAGGGAGAGATAGGAGTGAGGTCCCCGCCTTGTAGGCCGCCGGGACAAGAGAGTCAGGGAATAGGAAGGGGGGGGGGGGGGGGGTTGGCAGTGGGGTAGCGGGAATGTATGGGTGAGAGAGAGAGGTAATAGTATCTACTGTCTTGCATGGTAGCTTAAGGACGAGAGGAGGGGAGCAAGTCAATGGGTTGGAGTGAGGGAGAATATTAGCGGGCCAAGGGAGGAGGGAATGAGGCTGAGGGGAGGGTGAGGTGAGCGGGTGGGGAAGAGGGGGGAGGGGTTAGGGAAGAATATTAGCGGGCCAAGGGGGGGAGGGGGGAGGGGGGGGGGGGGTGTAAAGGGTGAGTGTAAGAATACGGGAGAGCGGAGGGGGGGGGTTTCCATGCGGCTCACACAGAGGAATCACGACAGAGGGGTCGGGGGTGAGTGCTCAAAGCTTGCGCCTGGCCGGGGGGGGTAAATTTGGGAGAGAGGGAGAGAGGATATTAGAAAGAGGTATATAGGGACAATGAGAGAGAGAGGGGGGTGTTATTTCATCCAATTCTCGTCGGGCGGGGGGCGGGGGGGGGGGGGGGGGGGGGGGGGGGGGGGGGGGGGGGGGGGGGGGGGGGGGGGGAATAAGCTACGGGGGGGGTTGTGAGAAAGGGTATCTGAAACCGAGGGCGGCCGGCTACGCTAGGGTATGGACCAACAGGGCTTAGGGTGATAAGGCCGAAAAATTGAAGGGGGGGGTTGTGTCATGCCCATAGGGGTGTTGGGAGGATTGACCAGGCGGTGCCGAGTCCTCCAACAGTGTTGCCAAGGCTTCAACAGAGGAAAAATAAGTTTTTTTCTTCTTTTTCTTTGATTTTCAAAAGTCGGCTATCACTGGCAAGTGGAAGTCACTTGCAGTTGCTGTGAGTATGCATCTGTTATTGTATGCTAGTTGTGGATACTACCATTGTACACCTTTGTGGAACCATACTAGTTTTATTTGGCAATCCCAGCCATTTCTGAGACTTGGTCTGGAAGATAGTCATTTCCGAGACTTAATTGTATGAGATTTGCATAAGCCTTCCTGAGAGGGTCGTGGTGTGAGGTTTTATTAAGCTCGGGGATTCTCAAATGTGAGATCCTTTTGGTGATACATGTGGCTGGAGCACCCTTTTCATGACCTCGTCATAGGCTATATACTAGTGATTCCTACTTGATGCTCGAGTTCCATTGTTGGCAGGTTATGCATACATATACAGTCTATAATTTGGATTCTTACTGCTCTACTTCTGGGGGAAACTTTGCCAAAAGTTTTCCAAGTTGTGATGGCTGGTTTTTTTGTCTTTTGAGCCATTTATGATGTTATGCTGCTAAAATTCTGGCAAAATCAGAGGATAAGTCAGGTGTGTCTTCTTGGGAGCTGCTGATGGGGGCTTTTCACAAGCCAAGCTCCCATACCCCTCTTCACTCGTCCCCACCCCATGAAAACCCCGTCTTAGGGAGGGAGTGATAAAAGGCATTGGAAAAAGTTAAAAAAAAATAAATTATGATTATGTAAATATATGAGAAAGGTAAAAGAGGCCACCTCATGCCTGCGGGGCAGCCCATCCCCACCTTGCCTCCTTTTTCTTCATTGTTGCCCCACCGTGTGTCCCTTTTCCTCTCCTCCACTCAAAAGGTCAACCCCCTCTCTCTTCCCCTTGTCCTTTCTCCTTTCTCTCTCCCCTCAAGCTACCCCACCTCTCACCAATAATGCATTCTAACTCACCAATAATGCAACCTAACTCACATGCAACTTATGCTATCTTCCAAAATAGTATACCCCACCCCCCCTTTCTCTCTCCTATCATATCCCATGACCCAAATACCCCCCTCTCTCTCTAAAGGGCGCCATTTCTCTTGTCTTGTAGCTAAATAACCTCCCCCACACTCACACACACTCAGTTTCACTGAAAAAGGTGCCCACAGACCCATCCCCACCCAGTGGTTACCTGATTTTTCTTGTGTTCACACACAGATTCACCTCTGAACACACTCCCCTCTCTCCCCTCTTGTAATTACTTTATTCTCCATGTCACCTCTCATTTTCCATTCACCCATCTCTCTCTCTCTTAGTCTCTCTCTCATGAGACTACTATTCTGGCACATATACACACAGCCAGACAAGTGGGGCCCACAGTCACATGGCCTATGTAGATAATGATTTCTTCATTTCTAAATTCTAGAATTTCTCCCCCCTCCTCCCCTATATAAAGAGGGGTCACCATCACACTAAATACACACACACCATCACCAAAGAGTACACTATGCACTGTGTGTGCCTAGTGCACACACACACACCCACACCATCACCATCACTGCAATCACCATGCTCGTCTTGAGCATGACCTCTACACCCTTGGGCTATTGAAGATGAAGGGAAACTAAATGAAGGATGATGGCCGTAACCCTCGTGTGAGTCTTCGCCATCAACTCCCACCTATCCGCCATTTGCCACGCTCTCCCTTCTCATTCCCCTACCCTATGCTCCCCATTTCATCGCCTTATTCTCTAAAAAAAGCTTGAGGTTTTGTGAGTATGTTTTCTTGCAATGTTTTGCCCATGTGAGGTGTGCGGAATCGCCACCTAGTCTTGTGTTTGGAGTGAGTTTGTGTATGTGTGAAAGGTGTGTGGATTCGCCATCCTTTTGTGGTGCCTAAGTACTAAGCCGCTATACCCCCTCCCTCACTCTCTCTCTCTCTCTCTCTCTCTCTCTCTCTCTCTCTCTCTCTCTCACACACACACACACACACACACACACTCACTTGATCTCATTCCCTTTCCTCTTCATCATTGCTCCCAAGCATCCATCTCTCTTGGATGAAAACTTTGTTATGGTGGTGTATTGTTTGCGTCCTAGCCGCTGAAGCTAGGTGGTGCCCCCTGTTTGCTTTACCATGACAAGCTCGAGGCGCGCCATTCGGTCCCTGGTGTTTTAGAGGCCGTCGGGGGTTTGGGGTTCGCCTTGCTCCCGTCACTGCATGGTTGGCTTTAATGAATGATCAAAATGGACCTCAATTCACTCTTTTTCATTTAACACAAAGAATCCAGATAAATGTTAATGTGTCCAGGAAGATTTTTTTCTAGCAGCGCATAATCTTTATGTTCGGGCTGTTGTAATTCCGATGATTAACTACGAAAACTCATTTGATGTGCATGTGTTTGTCCTTATCTAAAGATGAGATCCATTGAAGTTTTTAGGGATTGAGTGAGTAAAAGGTTTTCGGTTCTTGCACTTGTGTTAGAAGGGGTTCTCAAAGCATCAAAACTTGGGTAGCCATGGCTTTCTCTTGTGGAAAATTTCATGGAAGAAGTGATGTAGATGTGGAAGAAATTTTGAAAAAGATGGAGGTTGCCTACATTAGCAACCAGATTCATGATCCGGCACAGATGTTACTTCTTGTCCAGATTTGTTTGAAGAGTGATGCACGAGTTTGGTCCAAATCATTGGAAGAGGAGTTGCGTGCGACTAATCCACATGTGAGATTAAGTTGGGAAAATCTATGGCATGGATTGGAAGTGGAGTTTGTGAAGACAAAAGATCCTGACAAAGTGTGGCAAGAAGTACAAGGTTTGGTGCAAAGGAAGGTGAGCCAATAGATGCATACATACGTAAGTTTTCGCTGGCATGGGAGCGGATGTGCAAGGCCTTAGCACCACAGGTACCCCCACCTGACATGATGAAGAAGGCCAGGTGCTTGGCTGGTCTTTTGGAGAATATACGTTGGAGAGTGGATCTAAAGAAGCCTAGGGCATATGAAGATGCACTAGATGTAGCGAGGAACAAAGAGTGGAACCTCAGAAGAATGAGTCAGCTAGGTGTAGAGTCTTTGCCCAGGAGGTCTGAGTTTCAATCTATGGATTCCTTGCAAGGTATCATGCCAGGGGTTTATCATGGAATAGTGGTTTTTGTTACTCCTGAGGTTATGCCAGCAGTGGTCACTGCAGCAGTGCAAGATGATGGGCTAAGGCAAGACATGAGACAAGTGGTAGATTTAATGAATAATCTTAGCCTAAACCTGTGGTAATGTGGGAAATAATCGAGGTCGGGGGAGGTTTGCAAATCAGTCAGGAGGTAAAGAAAGACCCAAGAATGGTGTTGAACAAAGCAATGGTAGAGTCTGGAGGCAGACACCCACATGTTATAATTGCGGAGAGTTGGGACACATGAGTCCGCAATGTGATAAGCCACTAAGGATGGGGGGAGACATGTATCTATTGCTAAGATAGGTGCTAACCAGGTCAAATGACTATGGCATTGAAATTAAGGGAGAAGAAGGAACCAGTGGATTAACCCAAGAGGAAAAGGGAAAGACAAAATTGATAACTGTGGTCACCTTGGAGAAGGCAACAAAATTGGAGGATACATTAGTGATGCCTATTGCGAAGAGAACCACACAGGATAAGGAAGCAAGAAAAGCCACAGGTCCTAGCAAGAAGAAGGGAAAGAGCCATGAAGACGAGGATGTCAAGGCCAAAAGGAAAATAAGGGCTCGTTTGCAAGTTTCATGTTTCAAATTTTCCACAGGGGATGGCAATTAAGCTATGACTTGAAGGAGGATCTGACAAGAAAGAAAGCAGATGTTACTTTTGGGCAGCTTATATAGATGGTGCCTAAGCTAAAGTGATAGTGGAAGAGGATGGTTAACCCAATGGAGAAAGACCCAGAGAGAGGTTAAGTGAAGGTATTGGCGATGGATGAGCTACCATACATTTTCTCAATAGTAGATGTGTGGCACAAAAAAAAAGGGACAAGGTTATGTTGATGGTGGAGCCCAAATATGTGTCATAACACACTCATGCGTTGAGAAGATGGGTCTTACAGTGACTGGGGTGTAAGGCTTTCGGATCAGATTGGAAAACCGTCGGAAAGTAAAATGTTTGGGTGTTGTAAAGAGCTTAGAAGTGGAGGCGTATGATGCAAAGGCCGTGGTTGATTTTCATGTGATGCCAGTGGGGTTGGGAGCATACCCTATTATATTGGGCAGACCATGGTTACGTGCAATGGGAGTTGTTCAAGATTGGAGACATGATACGATTAACCGCTATGGAAACACAAGTGCCAAGAAGCTATATAATATGGACACAAGGAAATGATTAGAGGAAATTTATGAAGATGAGGATGAGTCTAATGATGAAGACTATTCCACAGTGTCTGACGAGGACAGTGATAGTACTACCAGGAGTGATGAGGATGTTGATGTTGCATTTCCTTTGATAGACAAAGAAATCCATGAGTCTAGTTTAGTTGCATTTGCAAATGAGATTGAAGATGAAAATGAAGGGTTTTATGAAGTGATTGAATGGCTGATGCAAACCAAGGTTGAATTGTCAAAGAAGCAAGAATTGATGACACAAATGATCAGTGGAGACCTCTCAGCTTTTTGAGAAGGAGATATATTTGCACATGCTGGCTAGTTTTCCTTATTTGTTCATTACTTCATATGAAGAGATTAGAGGGTTCAAGGGAGAAGACATGCATATAGAGTTGAAGGAAGGTGCTAAGCCAGTGCGGCAAAGGCTAAAGGATGGGTCAAGAGCAGATGGAAGCCTTGCGGGAAGAGATGGACAAGTTATTGAAGGCAGGGCTCATAGTCCCAGTGGAGACCACAGAATGGGTGAGTCCAGTACTAGTCAACCCAAAGAAGGATGGAAAGTGGAGGATTTGTGTAGGTTTTAAACCCTTAAATGCATCCACTAAGAAGAACCCATATCCTCTTCCATTCATCGATCAAATCTTGGATTCAGTGGCAGGTTATGAGAGGTGCAGTTTGTGTGATGGTTTTCAGGCTATTTTCAATTGAAGATTGCTCTTAAAGAGCGAACAAAGACAACTTTCATTACACCATGGGGTTGTTATTGCTACACAATAACAATTGCCATTTGAGTTTTCAAATGGACTATCTTCCTATCAAGAGAGAGAAAATTGGGTATTGGCACCATTCATTGGTAGTTGTGTTAAAGCTTTTATGGACGACTTCTATGTCTACAGTAGTAGCGTCGAACACCATGAGAAGCTACAAATGGTATTGGCTCGATATGATGAATGTGGAGGAAAACTAAATCCAAAGAAATGTCATCTAGCACAGCCAAGGGTGAAGTTATTGGGCCACATGGTGTCAGAAAATGGCATTGAGGTTGATCCAGACAAGGTTAAGTCTGTTCTTCTTCCATCACCTAAGAGTACAAAGCAATTGGCAACCTTTATACACAAAGTGAAGTACATGGCGCCGTTTATTTCATTGTCTTCACAACTCCTTTATCCATTAAACAACTACCAAAGTATGATCCATTGCAATGGGATGACAAGTGTGAAGACGTTGTGAGAGGGATGAAAACACACACAGCGCCTCTATAACGACCCGACACACACTCTTGGGAAGATACACACACACACACTATGGGGCACCACTCGGCTTACACAACACACCTGGCCGAGACAGGACACACACCTATGGAGTGAGAGGAGAGAGACTATCCACTTGCCCACTCCACACACACACACACACACACACACCCAAGAAACTCAGCTCAAAAGAGGAAAATTTCTGATGTTTAGATACAAATGAGCTTGGGCCAACACCAATGGGGCAAACAGCTCACACAATATGGGTAAAAGATACCAGATACAATCACAAATTGGAGAAGAAGCTTCACTCACCGGAGAAGATTACACAGAAAAACAGCAGAAAAAGAGTGAGGAATTTGGCAAAATGGACAGCGCCATCGCGTCCGGAACGGCCCAAAACCCCAGTTTACAATGTCAAAGTGCTCAAATCCGACCTCGGATGAGCAGTTTACGGCCAAAACAGGCTCCAAAATGAGCAAAAACACAGTTGCGGCTGTTCCTCCTCTCTTCTCCACGTTTTTTCTGGTCTTTTCTCTGTTTTTTCAGTTCCCACACTTAGATTGTTTAGTTGGGCACCCTTGGCCTTTTAGATGACCTCAAACGCACCCCGAACAGGCCAAAAACTGACCTCGCAGTGCATAGTTGTCACCTTTTTGCATCATTCGCACACCTGGCACTCAGCTTTTTTTCAATAATGCATCTCGCCACCACGTGAAGTGGCCCCAAAAAAAAGTCCTCATGATGACCTTTCTGCATAATTCTCACAAGCAAACACCCACGTTGTGTCCGTCCTCATCCGCGTGCAAATATTGACCTCGTTCGCCCTCCTGACGCCACTAGATGCCATCTGACGCACCTGCTGACCTCACGTCGTGGGCGCGCGGATAGCTTCCTCGAGAATTTTTACGCGCTACCAACTCCTCCTTATTGTAGAAAAACACAATGGTACTAGTAACGATGAAAATAGATGCACTATGTACATGGTGTCCTACCTGTACACATGTGGGCCCCACATAACCACCTAGCTAAGGAAAATGGGCAATCCTTTATTTGATGCACCATGCATGTATATGTACATATGCGCAATCCCTTGCTCCAAAAACTCCTGACAACGTGTTTCAAGAGGTGAAAGAGGTGTTAGGGGGGTTGTCATCCATGCAGGCTCTTGATTGGGAGCAAGTGTTTTATGTAAATCGATCAGTAGGGGATGATGCCATTAGAGCCATGCTATTTCAAAAGAGGAAGGGCAGCCATTATATGAGGCGAGTGTATTGTGCAAGCCGAGTGAAGTTGGTAGCACAGAGAAAATTCTTGGAAGTAGAGCTAATGATGGCCAGTGTAATATTTTCTTCTCATTACTTGCTACCACGACCTTTTGTTTTCTTAACAAGTTACGAATTTTTTCCAGAGTTAATTAATGGCACTAACATGTCAAATGTGGTCAAGAAATGGGTAATTGAGCTGCAAGAGTTTGAGTTCTCATTTTTAGTGAAAGACAGTACAAGAGCTAACCTAGCTGATTTGTTGACTTACAAGGAGAACCCCCTCCTTGTTAAGGAAGAGGTGGTGACAAGGGTAGTTGAAGAAGTGCCACAGATCAGCAATGCACATGTGTTGTTCTTTGATGGCTCATATAGAAAGAGCCATGATGCGGCTTCAGGGGGTATAGCACTTTATGATCTAGAGGGGAAGCTAGTATGCAAGAGAGGGTTCAAATTGGGTGCACATAGTAACAATGAGGCTGAATATGCTACGTTGGAAGCCAGATTACACATTTTTTTGAAGCATGGCATTAGAAGGTTGAGCATAAAAGGTGATACCTTGTTAGTAGTGAAGCAAGTGTTGGGTGTGTGGAAGAGCAAGAACACCTCATTGAAGGAAATGTTTTTAGAATTAAAGGCCTATTAAAAAAGTTTGAAGCATGAAGCATCAGACACATTGAACATGCTCTAAATGGAGAGGCACATGAAGCAGCTCAAATCATGATTGGGGAGCTATTTGTGTTGAGGACCAAGTTACCTCTGTATCATGGCCGGGAAAGTTTGGTTCAAGAAGAGGAGTTTTTGCTAACAGGAATCATTCCGAAGGACATTCAGAAGTCTAAGAAGTATGGTTTTGTGCATAGTGCATCCAAGTACAAATTGATTAGTGATGTCTTATACATGAAATGGGTTGATCTCGTGTTGAGACGTGTACCTTGGCAGGAGGAGCTTTATAGAGTGTTGGAAGAGAATCATAAAGGTGCACGTGTCAGACATTTTGCTCTAAAGGTCACCTTGCATAAGATCTTGCAAGAGGGGTATGTATGGCCTAGTTTGCACAAGGATGTTCACCATTGGTGTAGGTCTTGCATTAGGTATCAAGCATTTGAGAAGAGCTACAAAAAACCATTATGGTGTTTGGTGTGTTTGAAAAGTGGGAGATCGATGCAATAGGCCTGTTACCTATCACAAGCAGGGGCAAAAGCTATATTTTGACTACAGTGGACTATCTCTCTAGACGGGCAAAGGCTATAGCAGTAAAACAAATCACTGCAAAGGATGTGGAAAAATCTATGTACGATGAAATATGTTGCAAGTTTGGGGTGCCATTGGAGCTACTTTTGGATAAGGGACCAGGATTTAGAGCTAAACTATTAGATTTTTTATGTGAAAAGATGAAGATTAGACACCAGCATACCACTCCTTATTATCCACAATGTAATGGCTTAAATGAAAGATTCAATGGTGAGTTGGTACAAATTATTTTGAAAGTGACAGATCATCAAGGAAAAAATTGGGATTTGGAATTGCCTAGTGCATTATGGGCTTACCGTACCTCGATAAAGACGGGTACATGGTTTACTCCATTTCATTTGGTATATGGAAAGGAAACACTATTCCATGTGAAGTAGAGTTGCCTACGGTCAAGATGTTAGAAAAGTTGCTTGGGCAGTCCAGTCTCCTTCTTCATCAATCGGATACCAGCATACACTTGGAATTTTTTCCTAGGATATTAAAACTTCTCTAATGCTACTTCTTCTCCTACACATGTCTACACAGACATACAAAAATCTATATAGATAAAATCTAATTGAGTGATTTCCTTAATCGCTTGCATCCTCACTACCATATAACATCAATAAGATGAGAAATTAATTCCTATGCTAATAGTAATTAAGCTTTTCTAACTATGTAAAGCATCATTATTCTTGTTGTAACACCATATTAGAGGGTTTGAGACTTTAGAGCTAATTTGGGAATCACCAATGTTTTAAGATTTGGTCATTTTGACAAATCTCAAACTATTTTTAAGACTAAAGACTTTCATAGGGTAGTACTTGAAAAGGTCTTTTGATCCATGCTCTCAAAACTTTGGCTAACATTTATCAATGTGGTTAAATTTGAAGCTCGTTTTAAAAGTGAAGCTCGTTTCTATGATGCTTTTTCTCATCACATGTGCAATAGAGATTACCATTAACATATCCTAAAATTTTTGAGGGAGTTATAGCATTCGGATGGGATTAACAACAATTTTGTAGAAAACAAAATAGAACGATACAATTTCACTTATTTGTGATATACAATCGCAAAGACCCATGTTGCTCAGAGGTAAATCTTGCACTTTGGGAGCTTATTTTTTACCAAGAATAGGATCTTATCTCTAATACAACTGCTACAAACAAAAGACGAGGCGTGGCTGCAAAACATGGTAAATAACATGCTACAGACAATAATTACAAAAGATCTTCATACTACTTGGCATATTGTACACCACATCATCAAAGCTATGCACAATTTGAAATAGACAAAGAGCGAGCGAGCAATGGAGCACGTGCAAATGCACCTCCTAGTGCGGAGTGCTACACCGACATGACGAGAGAGGAGAGGGAAGAGGAGAAGTACACAGGCACTGGGTGCAATCTCTCCCCGTGCAAGAGTGAGCATTCCCTGTTGCACGTATTTATTTATAGATTCTTCAATGCTAAAAAATGAATACACATAGGCCGGGCGGGCATAAATGGACATAGCTCATAATGAGCGCTTGAATAATAAATGTACATAAAATGTGATATTCTTGACTAGCCTTAGCTTCTCTACCATCTAATGGTGCTAGATCAATTTCTACTACACAACCTTAGTTTACAAGTTACACATGGTACATATCCTGAATCCCCTTATCCATAACACTTACAGGCTTATTTCTAAGCAGACATACAAGTGTTATGTATATACCATGCTAGTATCATGAGAAAATGCCGAATCTTCTACAAATATTCTAAGATTATGCTATGTAAAGCAATTGTGAGAGAATTTTACCAGTGCTCATTTTTGCCTATAAACACCACCATACCACATATTCAAAAAGCATGAATGAGCACACCATGTACTCCATATTTATGGTAAGGTCATGTATTGGCCAATCATAGTCGACGATCTTGTTGTGGATTCACCAGAAAACGGGCATACTTATCTTCTAAAAACAATCCATACCAACCGTTGTGAATTCTTCCATTCATCACACCACGATCATCTACATCCATAAAACAAGGTTTCCTTAGCAATTCGATGCCCTTATGCACGTTTCCCATGTTCAAATCACCATGAAGCTGCATGTTCTAGACTCACCAAAAACAAGATATACTTACCTACCAAAGATAGTCCAAACCAGTTGTTGTAACGATTCATCACCTTAAGTTCCACATCAGTAAAACAAGGTTTTTTGAGCAACTCAATACCTTTATGCACCCTGCTAGTACTCAAATTGTCACGAAAGCTGCATGTTCCTAGCTTGTTTTCATTTCTAGTGCATAATACAAACAAATTTCCCCAATACATCATGAAAACATATGCATGCCAATGCAGGAGTCTACTCAAAAAAGTATCTTTATAAACATATTGCCTCTGAATATAGTTATCACCATTACTTGAGTCCAACCATATCACCTCCCATATTAGTCACACTATATCTCTACCCGGAGTCGTAGTACATACAAAAAGCCATGAGATAGTGCATGATGTTGAGAGATAATAACCCTTATAAGATGCAACCTTTTATGTCCATTTGAACCCTTTACTCAACAGCCCTCTAGCTACCAGTACATCCATTAGATCAACATATAAACTATCAATAGTTTCATGAGTCTTATACAGATAACAGGTCATATAAGTTTTGCTACAGTATGTAGTCATGATCACGCAACAAATAGATCTGAACATTTATTAATTTTTTTGGAAAACATATTAATAGGCACCAACCTCAGTAGATCCAATTTTGACAAAGCATTTCCCTTCTCCATAGTGCAAAGTGCTATGCTAATCTTACTCAATAGCAGGTACTCTCTCTCAAAACCACTCCCTGGAACCAAGAGATTACTTTCACAAGCATTCACCTCCTCTTTAAGTAGTGGGTGTTGGGTGTCTGCATGCGCGTATCCTCCTATCGATGCAACACCGTTTGCTACATACCAAGTCCCATACTCTATGAGGCGGCATTAAATCCAGGGCATTTGCCATTTGTTTACGTGATTTTGCATCGTACAGGTGAGGTGAATGCACATCAAATGATATAAAAATGGTTGTTTTAGTCAAGCTCACAAAAATATCATCAAAATAAACCCATAATATTCATTTAAGGTGGCTTACCCACACCAACCCTAAAAATAGAGAAGAAGAATAATTGCACCCCAAGTAGATGCCGATTCTTGGTAAATACCACTATCAAGTAAAATATCTATTTATTTTGGTTGATTCAACCATCAATGTAGTCATCAGAGAACACCTTGAATTTTACATTTTGGGATTTTGATTTTGCTAATGTAGTTTTTTTACCCTTAGTCCAACCAGTAGGCGGAGAGACACTCCCATGTTTAAGGTAAGCAATCAATATAGTTTATAACGGATGTGGTAATCGCTAAAAAGTGTTTTATATTTATGTATGTATGTATGTATGTATGTATACATGTATGTATGTATGTATGCATGTATATATGTATGTATGCCTGCCTGCCCAAACCCAGACTCCATACCCCATGAGACAATAGGCCCACAAAGCATCCTCAGTGTGATGAGAGTATCAATGTATGTCCTTATTCTAGGCCAAAGTCTATTTACAAATGGTGTAAACGAGATCTTTTGTATTAAAGCCATTGGAATTTGGAAATAAGCTTCAGTATGTCTTCAAAAGCAATAAAAGTATTAGCCAAGGAATATAGTATAAGATAGATAGACCATGACCAAACATGTTTTAATAGAGTTACTAGGGTTGATTACTTTCTTTTTACAAATTAAATAGACATAAGCATCAATTTATCTCTCTTCTACAAGTATCTAGTAGTAAACTCTCCCATGTATGGCGGTATTAGTGTCATTTCTAAATTAAGAAATGATGTTTTTGTGACCTTTCACTATTTTCCTACGGAAATTTCTTCCAAGAGAGTTGATTCAATCTTAAGTACATATGGGTAGATGTCTTTGACAAATGTGTCAAAACATGGATTATTAATGCTAAAGATATCATCCATGTATAGAAAAGTACTCTCAAAGGATTGAAGCAGTTTTGAGGTTTCATGTTGTTCCATCATTTTGGAAACTCATTTGAATTTAAAATATGTGAGGTACATATTACACATGATAGGAGCAATAAAATTCCATAGTAATTTCATGTACATGTCCGGTAACAAGAGTTACCTAACCTGACATAACAATTTAAAAGTAGCCATTCAATAAGATCAACCAACTCTACCAATGCATAATGGGCCAATATTCTCGTAGTGGATTGTTTTATCCATCTAGTTCTCTAACCATAGAGATACAAGAATATCGTTCCTTTCTTCTCTGGTTAAAAATTATTTTAAGAAGTTTATTCAATACATCAATAAGTCCTCAATAAGAGGAATGTTCTCATAGCACTATGTGATGTCGATAGTATAGAGATGCGTTATCATGTTAGGTAGATTAAGAAAAACCTTCGTAGAATTCTTGACAAGCCAAAATGTCGAGACTTCTTTACAATGGACGGTTCTATACATTTGGTTTTATACTGCACAAATCCTTTCAAAATCTTGTACGACTAAATTTAGCATCCAATAATGGTGTTAGTAACTGGCATAGATATACAATTTGAAGCATCAGAGATCCACCTAAATTTGTGCTTATGGCTTCTATGCATGGTGTAAAATGGCTTTTTTTGTGGTTGCTATGTATTCAAATGTATTAAGGCATTCCTAATAAAGCTAATTGTATCATAGATAGACGTATCATTAGGCTCAACTTTGTTACTATCAAGCTTCCATTAAGATAAAATGTTAGCCAAATGTTCACAAATCAATGTTGTATGTTGGGTGCTTTGGCTAACCCTACAACAAACCAATGGTGCTTTATCATATTAAGTCATGTCATTACCTCAGGATTGATTCAGTTGGTTTTCTCCTTAAGACAGGAGGCGGTTTCATGCCGTGGCACGTTCATAATGTGAAATTACAATATCTCCTCACTCTCAATGCTTTTGTTATGTGGGACCAAATGCTATGATGTACATAGTGTGATATATACAAAAACGGATGCCATGGTTGCAGGCGTGTACATACCTTGCTAGGCAGGCCAGGCCAGAGACGTGGCACCGTTGCATGTTTTACCACATTAAATAATGTCTAACTTTCTTTAGGAATGTACAAATGTCAAGTGTATCGAAGTGGCACGCTCCTTTTTCCTAGAAAGTTCAATGCATACAATCTCGATCAAAAATAGTAAGTTTCATGCACGAGCATAAAAGACGTATCTAAAGTGCTTATCAAGTGTAAAAATGAGGTTCAACATGAAATTTGAGTCCAATGGGATTTTTCCACAAATTTAGGGATTTTTCCCACTCCGTTTGGGCTTTTTACTGACAAAAGGGGGAATTTTTGGGCTAAAAATGGTCATAAATGGTCAAAAATAGCTCAAAATGCCACATCAACGACAATGTCCTTGTTGCCTGAGTTGTGAGGGAAGTTTTAGAGCCAATAATGAGCTCATTTGGATATATGATCAAGGAGATACAGCCATTCCTATACAGGGTGTTAGTACAGTCCCATGCTGCTTCCACTACATGGTTGAGGTTGTGAGGTCTCCAATTAAGGTTTCCCCTCCTAACTACTTGGGCTTCTCCAATGAGTAAATCTGCCATGAAATGGTCATCAAGAAGAATCAAAGCGTAAATTTAGGGTTTTTAACAGGTCAAATGAGCACTGTATCTGTGCATTGGGAGCGAGGCTACACCTAATCTTCACACACACAAGAGTTTTGAGTTAATCTTGGTTCATTTTCAAAGTGAATCTTTCATAGCTAGAGTTTTTTTCTTTTTTAGTGTGTTTTTTGCTTCAAATCATATACTCATTGCTTGAATTTGCTACGAATCCTCACAGTGAGAGGCTTGGCGCTTTCCTAGTCGCACTGCGCACTTCTTGACAACGGGTAGGAGAGAGGATTTATGTTTGAACACTCTCTGCAGTGTAGCAAGTCGCTGAGACCGAATGTTATTGTCAAGCTTAAGTAGATTGGCTATGTCAGCCAACCACGGTGTAAGTTTGAAGCAAAAGCCAAATGTGGGTTCATTGGATGCAGCAGAATATGATTCAACACCTTACCAAGTAGTCCTTGAGTATGGCCATCTGCTGTGATCCCGACATTTGTTGTGAAAACATGTAGCCCATACTCACCAAATTCTTTACAATATTGAGAATATTTATAGCAATCACATTCATCTCCAAAAGGTTTGGATAAAAACTTTGTAGAGCTATATAGAATTTGTTTTCAAACAATCCTCATACTTCCAACCGATTCTAGCATCTTCAAGAAGAGAGTGACCACCAAACACCATGTCAAAGCACTCAAAAAATATATGGATAGGTGGGAAGTACCCAAAAATTATGCTTGTAAACAAACAATGAACATACAGTTTTTCCTACAAAGTCTCTTTCTAGATACATATTCTACCCGTAGCATTCTTGTTTACTTGTCATTAAAAGTCAAGATTCAGGGAGTTTTCTCAAAAGATATCCTTTTCCTCTTCCTCTTATATAGCTTTTAGCTTTCCATCTCCCCAAGTTTGAATCATCAGAAGGAGGAAGAGTGAGGAAGGAAGTAATAGAGTGAGAAGGGGTGGAAAGTGCTAGAGGGAGTTTGAGAGATGGTGTACCATTCTCTTCCAAACTGGGTTTGAGGAGACTAACAATGTGTCACTCCTTTGAAGTTACCAAATGAGGTGGTAGTGCTACCAAGGGTATCTTCCTAGAGATCCTTCACTACATCATACATAAGCAAACGGAATTGCATGAAGGCAATCCGAGCTTTCACCACCTCTTTAGCTTGTCCACCCAACCAGGAACAAATAAATGGAAGGTGGTAGACAAGAGGGTAATTACGAAAGAGAAGGGCGAGATGGTTAAGCAAAAACCAAATCGCATCGTCAAACCAAAGAATGTTTGACTAGTAGGGAGCTTTGGGATCTTGAAATTTACACTCACATTTGATGTAAGGCCTGTACACATTCCAAACAGATTCAATGTAAAACCCACTATTACTTCTAGATAAACTCATCGTGCCTTTTTTTCTCATATAAATTCCCACGATTATAGTACATTTTTTATCATCCAGAAAGTTCATGTTAAATGGTGCTTTTATGAGGTTTCCTTTATCCAAGTATTGTACGCCTTTGAGGATCTAAAGACGACAAACCCCTAATGTTGATGCAAGCAAATTTGTAAGGTAGACCCAAGACTCCTTGGAAATTGCAGCCAAGATAACTTTATTTTGGAACATTGGAGAGGGGGAATGGGGGAACACACCCAGCACAAAAACAAAGGCCTCTCTATAGCTCAAGGTATCCACAGTGCCCCTATCCTCTCAGAAAACACCTTCAAAAACACACTTTACACTAGCAGATGATCGCCTGCTCATTTCTCAAACACTCCACAAGACCACCACACAATGCACACCTACTGCCACGGTGTCGGGGGATAATTGTGCGAAAGGTGAGCCGGGAAGGCACCGGGCCCCTGGCTGTGAGAGGTGCGGGAAACAAAGTATAGCAGATGAAATTATCGACAACAGTATTCAAAACAAGCAGTCCGTCTAATTTCCAGTTAATCGATAGAATCCATGTTTCAATCAATTGCTAATGAAGCTTAAATGCTCTTTACAAGAATAAACCTGGCTTAATCCAGGTGCTAATCAAGAATTTAACAAGATCTGATTTGTCCTACCTTCTGCTTCTTTCCATTAAGGCATTGCAGTTTTCTTCCAATGACCATTCGTTTTGGCTTCTGCTTTCCGATTCAACTGGCCAATGATGGCTTAGAACCTTCGGCCTGGCTTAGGGAACGGGATTAGAGATCAAGCTTAGCTTATGAGAGCAAGGGCTTGGGCTTCAAGGAGGTTTTAATTGACTTACGAGGCTTAGAAGTTTGGCTTTAGAGCTTACCATTAAGATTGCTCAATAATATTCGGGGAAAAATCGATCAGAGAGCTTAAGATTAGCAATCTAATGATGGATTAATGATAGCGAGAGCTTTGGCTTGGATTAAGGAGCTTACCAATATCATGGCTTCCGATTAAAGGCCTATGAAAGCTTGGCTTATGAATTCGCGAAGAATTATGTTTAAGGAGAATAGCCAGGATTAGGATGGCTTGAGGGCGAATCCGAGAGGTTAGAGGGGTTTTGGATGTAATAATGGCGAGATTAGCCAGCTTAAGGGATTAAGAACATGAACTTCAGAGCTTTTGCTTTTTCTTTTCCCTCGTACAGAGAGAGCCTAGCCTGAAATTAGGAGAAGAGACCCCCAATATTTTAGGTTGCATGCTCCTTGCTATCTTTGGCCTACCCATTAGCGATATCGCTAATGGGTAGCCACCCTTAGTGACGTGGCAGCTGAGCCGGGGAGGAGCACCGAATTCAATGAACCCTGGCTGAAAATCTTCACCCAGGCCTTCTCTTCAGTTCTCGTCTCTACGCCGTCCTCAGCCGACGCTTTCCCTGGCCAGCGCGACCTTATTTTCTCCTTGCTGCGCTGCCGCCCCTGGCTTCACGCCATGCCTCTCCTTTTTTCTACTTGGCTTCACACTCAATTAAAACCCTTATTGTTTGGGTGGCCACCCCATGGGCGGGCATTGCTTAAGGTGGGCGGCCTTTGGGTTTATGACCCTTGGGCCTTTGGGCTGCCGGCCTTCTTCATAAGGGCACCACATTAGGCAGACAACTTACCAAGGCACCGATTGTATGTAAGTTGACCAAGGCTCCGTAAGCCCTTCGCATTTGCATGGTACCTTCCAGTGAGACCTTAGAAAATAATTTATGCTTTCCTAAGCCACCACAGTTGGCGTAAACATCGCTTAAAGCATTGCTATCATCATCATCTTTCTTCAGCCGCCCTCGACTGACATCATCATTGAGATTTTTGTTACCCAGTTTAGTGTTGCAGACCTTGCCACAACCGTGTCGGCATTCCCTCAATCATTGCATTCCCAGAGACGACATTTCGAACACGAGACTCTTCAAATCACTTGTTGTTCCTGCATATCAAAACCCAAATAAAGCTCAAAAATTCTCAGATGACTCTCCGGCCGAGCCGGCTAGATTGACACGAAACCGGCCCCCGGAGAATCTATAACGGCCCATAACTTGGCAAGCAGGACTCCGATCACTGAATTGAAAAGACCGACTCGCTCCAGGAATTGAGCACTTCAGCTTGATGCATTCATTCTAGTTTTGTCCCTTCAGCTGCAGTTGCCCAATCCGGTACGGATCTGCTCTACTGACTCAACTTGAAACTGTCATAACTTCTTATCCGTAGCTCCGATTGACGAGCCGTAAAGACAGACATGTAGAGCTTTTTGAGTACTTCAACTTGGATTAATAAAATCCCAATTATGACCACTTCAAGCATATTCACTATTTAACATTACCAAGACATCTTCTGACCCTTAGAGCCGCATCTGACACACTTTCAGCTTAAAAACTGGCTTGTTAGCAAGCCCTTATAACTGCTGATTAATCCTGTAAGCTTCAAATAAACCTGATTGGCTTTCCTTTACTCATTTTCTTGTCATAGGAGCGGAGCGGCACGACAATGGTCCATCTCTACCCTTGCACACACCCACAACCACTCAACCTAACTCTCTCACAAAAGCACCACCGATCAGGGGGGGCACACACATCCACACTACCAGCACCGCGTGGAAACACAAGAGCAGGAGACAAAGAAAGGGGGGAGAGTAAACGATAGCACAATTGGGAATAGTGGATTGATTAGAGTTTAGAAGGCACGTACAAAGATTCCAATTCCATCACAATTGCCATTTTCATGAAAAATTACAAAAGGGGTTGACAGGCACACTCCTCTATCAAGAAGCTTCACTTTGTAGGCTTAGCTCCTCATTTGATTGAAAAAATGTCTTTTATAATCGGGGGTCTTCACCTTTGGAAACTGCTTTTGGATTGGTTCACCTGTCCTTTCAATTTGGCATTTTTAGGAAGGAGGAAGCCGCTTTGCATCTGCTCTCTAACTGCTCTCTTTGGCTTGTGCTTGAGAGGGGGTGCACTAGCGATGTTGCTAGTGCCCCTTGGTATTTTATTATCTTTTTATCTTTATTTCTTCTTCATTTTCACCCTTGGGAGTCTTAGACCTGTAATGTTCCTTTGACCTCCTCCTTTGACTATTTTGCCCGACCCTTAACTGTCCCCTTGGACTTCGATCCTTTGAATTCTCTCTCTCTCACTCACACAATCCCTTCGACTCACCTGCCTACACCCTCTCTCTTTCTCTCTCACATTTGGACCCTAAACAACTCCCCTTCTTTGTCCGGCCTTGGAATGGCCCCGCTTTAGACTGTCCACTTTCCCCTTTCCCGGCTTAGCCTTGACAGCCTTTGAACACCTATGGGATGCATGTCTAACCTCACCATCCTATCTTATTGTAGTATTAGCGAGAACCACAATTTGTCAAACCATGGGATGAAGCTGACTCAACTAGTGCATAGAGGCTACAAGAGGTTGTCAATCTCTCGGAAAACAACTAACAACTCGCATCTAACTCAGGCTACACTCAAGTGACTGAAATCACCAAAAGCCAATCGCTCATCGGCAAGAAAATCACATCTGTTACAGCATCAAATGACATCCAAACGTAATGAAACTTCTACGACAAGTTTATAAGACCTAAGCACACATGCTTATGGCCTCAAATCCCACTTTAGGTCACGTTCCAAAATCATGATTATTAACCGTAGTGGATTTTTGACCTAGTCGTTTTCGACCCAGAATGCATCTAAATGCTTAGCAATGATGCCCAATACCCTGCCTATGCTTAGTTTTTTATTTGAATATGTAACTTCCTAGTTATGTCGTGCGTTGGTGAAGCCAAAAGCTACGAAATATTGTGAATGGCTTACGTCAATGCGCAGAGCTCTTACCTGCGGTTGCAATGGAACAAACGCATTCGCAATGTGATAACCGGAGAGGGAGTAGGAAGCGCGAGAAGGAGAGAAGTGAGTGCCGTTAGCTCAGGCTGTGTATTTCTTATCCAAAAACTTACAAAAATTGGCTTTTATACCTTAACCAAGGTTTTTGGGTGGTCAAAACTAATAATCTGAAGTTCTACCAAAGGTGGGAATTGACTGGCTAATACAATCTGGAAGCTTCTAGCCCCGGCTCATTAATTACAAAGTTTACGAAGAAAATAGGAGTTACAATATTCCCAATTTATCAAAATAATAATTGTTTTACAAGGAGAACTCTGAAAAATGGTGTCCGCGTTACCTTGCTGCTAACATTCCCCTCCTCCTTGTACGTATCGTCCCTTGACACAGCTTTAAGGGTTGAAGTAGTCTTTGGGTTGACGGTAGGCGAGGCGGTCTTTAAGTGCTTCCAGTGCCTTTTGGTATCTGATTCTTCGTTCTTTGTCAGGCACTTGCACAAATTACATGGTGACTTTATTCTTGAGTTCCACCGCTGAGTAGCCTACAAACCTGGATGTGAGGTTGCTTATCACCGGTGCAAATATCTTCGTTTGCCAGGTGAAGAATCCAGTGTAAATGCTTCTTCAAAGGTTAGCATATTATGCGAGGGTAGGAACATGCATCTGGCATAGAATCCGTAAAGGATTTCCTCTGAAGGTTGCCCACTCAGATTGTAACATAAGCCTTTGTTTCCTTCCAAGAATGAGAGCCATGGGGCTCCTGTCTGCTCAAGCTCCCTGAAAACTTGTATACATATGAGTAACATCCTGCAGATCTTATATAACAAGTGCCTTGTATACTTCATACAAGAAAAGAAAAGCTTTAGGGCTTCGGCCTCTTGGTACATTCTTTCTAAATAATTTGTTGGATTATCTGTCTCTTTTCTTGTATGATGCTTTGTTCAAGGTCCTTTCAGTCCTATGGATACCCACTTTTCTGAGTCCTTTCCTTGTGCTTGCCTACTGCGTTGGTAAGCCTATTTTTCTCTTTCAAAACGAGCTTGTTTTTTATATGGCTCCTCTTGGTAGGCAGCCACAGCTTTCCTCTTCATCTCTTCCCTCCGAGCTCTCTTTTCTTTGTTGTCAGAGCTCTCACTGCTATGCCGCTCTGGTGAGCTGTCAGCTGACTCATCATCTGATTTCTTTGACCTTTTACCTGACCTTGTAGCTCGTGGAGAGGGTTGTGCTGCCAAAATCCATGTATTCTGATGAGGGGTTGGTGGCAGGTTGTCGGCCATGCCGATGGCATGATAGGCTATTCTAGTCAACACTTCTGGCGTGCCCAAGTATGTGATTTTGCCCTCCTTCTTGGTGCCCTTCAAGGTTGTCAAGACATACTGCGCGTGGTCCATAGGCTACCTTGTTGTTGACTTAAGAACTTGAGTGAAGGTGGTGGCCACGGCGTGATTTGGTGTAGTGTACCTTGGTAGCCTTGCCAGAAAATGAAAATGTTGATCGCACAAACGGGTTGGATCTTCCACCTGTTTGTGGATAAGATCGGCAAATGTAGTCGCGGCTATCTCCTTGGTAAATGTGCCTGTGGTTTTCCTGTCTCTTTCCACATGGTCATTCCTTCAGTGGGCAATTTGAGTGCCTCCGTCACTATCTCTTTGGTGATTACTACCTCGACCTTGTCCCTTGGGTGTCGGATATTTGTGCGGTTCCGTCCTCTTTGATGGTGGATAGAAGCTCGTAAGCTTTCTGAAAGTCCACTCCGCAAGGCTGTTGTTCATAGAAATGACTGAGCCCCAACTTGCGGTTAGCCTCTTTGGTTTCTGGCTTGGTAGCTAGATCATAGACCTCTTTAGGCAAGAGTTGCAAATCCACCTGATGCCCTTCTTCACTCTTGAACCTGCCAGTGAAGACCGTAGTGTGGTGCTCTTCCAGCTGTTTTTTAGAAAGGTAGGATGTCTTTGCTGCTTTGACTGACTCAGGGTCCAGTTGATACGCAGGCAGTTCTTTTAGTTTGTCTTTTTGGTTTAACTTCTTCTTGGTCCTCTCCGCTGCTTGCATTGCTCCTGTTCAGTGAATAGAGTGCAAAGTTAGCAGATTTGTAGGATTTTTCTCTGGAATGTCCTTTTAAACTGAAATGTTGATAATCTGGTCCAAATTGCTTCAAATCAATTTTTTGACAAGCAAAGATGCATAAAATCATGCAAGGAACAAAACTATATGGTCAAAAAAAAATTTGAAAAAGAGAATAATCGCGATTATTTACAGCTAAGAAAAATTTCCAACTTTTTGCAACCTTGACTTTATATGCTTGAAGTATATACCCAATACATGCTCTGAGTGAATTATGGGCTCATTTGGATGCACAGGTTGAAAATTGTACCAAATTTTGGCTTTAGGTCTCTAAAACATTGATATAAAGAAAATTTGAGATTTTTCAACTCCAAATTGATTCAAACTTGGCTAGTGGGCTTATCACAACATGTACTTTGAATGTATGATGGCAAAATATCAAAATTCCCCAATTTTGATATAAAAGTAAATAATCGCGATTATTAACTTTTCTTCCAAATTGATATTTTTTGGTACAAATTGGTTATAAGCATGGTATAAACCTTGGGTATGAGATATGAGGTGATTTGGATCAAGAAAAGTTGTTCATAACCCAAATTTTGGCTTGCAAAGACTTCTTTGCGTTTTTTGGTAATTTTACAAGTAATGGGTGGTCATTTTGGCTCATACTTGATTTTTGGCATGTAATAGGTGTGAACACATGATAGGTGAGATGATTTGACAATTTCCAAGCAAAACTGATGCAAAAGTAAATAATCGCAAAAACTTTGCAAAACCCACAAATTTTGACCTAGACATGTTTCGTACACCTAATACAAGTCCTAAATTAAATTTGGTCAAGTTTGGTCATGCCGACATCACTTTGTGCTCTGTCGAGTCTAAAATCATCATTTTTTGTGATTACTCTGTCTGTTGGGTTGGTCGGTCAACTTTGAGGCTTTGGACTTGTCTGTAACATAGTCGTGAATCTACCTGTCCAATTTTGACTGATTTGGAGTCATTTTGGCCTCGTATGTCGAATTTGACGCTTTGTAACCTTCGAGCCATTTTCTGCTTTTCGAGGGCTTTGCTTGATGGATTTCACCAAACCAATCATATACATTGTATATGGACCTTATTAGCAAGCCATCTGTGGAGTCAGGTCGAAATTCTGGCATTTTCCAAAAACCTAACTTTTCTACTAGGGACCCCCTTGACCCCAATCGAATGGTCATCTGATGGTATAGAAAGGTTTTATTATGTTAGGGCATGCTATGGTTCAAATCCCATCCGATTTGGTCAAGTTGGTAGGCCGCTATGGTCAGTTTTAGGTTGTAGGTCTTCGTGCACTGCTCGGTTTCTAGGGTTTTTTCTAAGGCTTTAGACTATCTACCGGCCGTACAAAATAGATCAATATCGAGTAAATAACTTACCCCTCATGTCTCGTGTGAGACGACGCTGAAAATGGTCAACAATGGGCTCCGGAAATGTCGTGCGAAAGAGGCCAAAATCTCTCTCTGCAAAAGCTCCAAGTGGAAATGAGATGGTTTTAGCCTACCATGGATATCTATACCTAGACTTCCTAAACCAAATTCCCCCATTAGTCCTACTAAGCTGTGAAATCTATGTTGGACTCAAAAATTACTATGATTGGATTCCTGTAGCTCATTCTGCAAGAATTTTACAAAAGTAGGCATGGCCGCTTAATTTAGGCTTCCCGCTTTCGTCTTCTGATTTCATTGAAAGTTTTTGTGCTTGTTTGCCTTTTCCTTCTAATCACCATCGTGTCTTCCATTTTTCCATCTGAGCTTCCGTGCTATTTATTATTAATTTTGACCTGTTTCTTTGAAAAATCAAAGAAAATAGCAAAATGCTCTAAGAAATTAAAGTAAAAATCCAATAATTAAGAAAATACCTTGAAAAACACAGCTTTATTGTTTTTTGTTGGATTTCTCCTTTTTTAACCCTCCTTATCAACAAAAATGATGAAAAATACCCAAAAAAAGACTATTTTTGATGATTTTCTGATATTATACATGCTTGGTGCTGCATGGTGTGGTCGAGTCCATTGAGACTTAACTCACCACTGCTTGATTGGTTTCGTGGTTTGTGGAGAAGTTAAGTGCTCCTTTTTCTTCCAAACCCTTTTCATGTTAGGTTCCTTGCTCGGAGATACTCAAATCTGTGTTCGAATCCGTGAAACCTTCTTTTGTTTCTTCGGTGAAGTTTTAGGCACCCAGAGCTGAATCGGTTTATCCGTAAGCTCTGCTTTTGGTACCCAAATCTGCCTGACTCCTTGCATGCTACATGTAGCATATGATTGTCAAGGGGATGGAGAAGATTGGCTTCGTGGATTGGTCTGCTGATTGCATCTTTTCCATTCCTCTTTGCTTGGTGCAATTGGAACAATGAGTTGCCCACCTTTAAGTGATAGCTTTAGTTGATTCGTATCCCAATCTTGTACTTCTTTGTATGTACGCATCCAGGGAATTCCAAGAATCATCGTCTCATTCATGTGTTCATCTGGCCAGCATACAAACTGATGAGGACATGAACATCCATGTACTACCACATTCAAGTTGACTACTCTCAATGTTGGAGTTGGATTCTTGTTGCACCCTTTGATTGTCGCTATTCCTGTTGTCAATGCTTGACTTGTTGCCTTCTTGTATGTGGAATAACTGACTGCATTCACTCTAGCTCTTGTGTCTACCAAAGCATTGGTGCTATGATTGTTGACCTGTACTTTGAGACGCAGATCCATTCCATCTAACCAGTCGTCATCTGTTGAAACTGTGTCTTTAGGTAATTCCCATTGTCAATCATCTATTTCCAAAGTGTTGATGAGAATAGGTATCTGTTGATTCTTGAGAGCAACTTTATGCTTGAGTACCCGAAGTCTAGCTTCCTCTTGGGCTTCATCAATAACCTGTTGTCACTTGATCTTCCTTTGTTTGGCTGCATGCATTCTCTCTAGTAATTCATTGGTTAGTGGTAAATTGTATTTCTTTAAACGACATCCACTAATCCAATTAGCCATTGATTCACCATCTAGGATGGACAATTTTACTGCTCCACTTGGAGATACATCTTCAATGATAAATGGTCCATTTCCCTTTTTCTTAAACTTGGGAATGTGTTTCTTAAGGGAATAGCCTAGAACTAAGTCCCCTTTTTTGAAGATTTTTGTGATTAAGTGGGAATCAAAAAATTGTTTTTGTTTTCGCTTTTGTGCATAGATATGAGCTACAACAGTTAGCCTTTGCTTGTCTAGCTTTTTCAAATCTTCAAGTCTTTCTGACAATTCATGTCCAGTTCACTCAAGATTTTGTGCTACCCTTAATGTCGGCAATAGAAATTCTATTGGCAATATGACATCAAGACCATAAACAAGGTTAAAGGATGTAGCATTTCGAGCTGTTTTAAATGAAACTCGATAAGCCCATAGAGCATCATGGAGATTCATTTCCCACTCTGTCGTTCCTAAACTAACCACTTTGGTTAGTACCGAGCTAAGAATTTTATTCGTATGCTCAGCTTGTCCGTTTTCTTGTGGTGATAGGAAGTTGATTTATTATGGATGACCATAAACTCATTAAGCAAATACTCTATTACCTCATTGAGGAAATGAGTTTCCCGATCACTGACAATCTCTATTGGCAGTCCATATCTCGTGAATACATACTCATATAAGAATACAACATTGGTTCTGGCATTATTCTTTTGAGTCGCTTAGGCCTCGGCCCACTTGGTCAAATAGTCCGTAGCTACAATGATATATTGAGCTTGGGTTCTATAAGCAGGTGGCTGTATCAGTCCAACAAAATCTATACCCCATTTTGCGAAGGCTCTAGTCCCCATCATTGGTCTTAAGGGCATGATGTCTACTCGTGTGGTATTTTTGCACGTTGACAAGCATCACATCTTCAAACATATTCTTTGGCATCTGCAAAAAGTGTTGGCCACCATATGCTTGCCACCAAGATTGCTCTTGAGGTGGTCTCATTAGAAAAGTGACCTCCAGCTAATCCAGCATGTGCTTGTTCTATAATTGGAATGTACTCGTTTTCATTTTCACAGATACAAATGTTGATCTTTACCTCTTCGATACAATTGGTTCCCAATAGGAGCATAGTCTCTTGCTTCAGTTTCAATTGCTCTTTGGCGACGTTTACTCATATCCTTAGGAATTGTTCGGCTCGATAAGTAAGTAACCAGATAATTACTCCACTTAGGAACAGGTGACATTTGAAACAATGTTACATGAGGAATGGGTGGTTGTTTTTGACATTGAGGGTAATCTTTTACAAAATATCTAACATCTCTCCTCATAGTCGTCCAAAATATTCCAAGTCTCAAGATTCGTTGCATAGTTTGGTCTTCCGCAAAGTGAAGTCCTACTACGGTAACATGTGCTTGACTTAGGTATTGTTCTTTTTCTTCAGGGTTAATGCATAACAGCAATACCCGGTCCGGATTTTTTTTATATAGCCTTCCAGCTAGTAATTGATACATAGCCGATTGCTCGATTAAATCAATTGTGATAGGAAGTGGTATTTGTGAATCCACTTGAGCTATTGTCATTAATGACACAATGTTTTCCGACCATCTAGGTATCATTTCCACGGAGAACAAATAGGCAACTAGTAAATCATCGTCTACCCCTTTAGGTAATTCCCCTAAAATAATCCTTGACAAATAATGTGCTCGTTGATGTGTAGTGCCTTTTTTTACAACCACAGTGAAATCAAATTTGAGGAGAATGATGAACCATCTCACTATTCTCGCTATGCTGCATGGCTTGTTGACCAAATATAACAAAGCTTGGTGGTCCACAAAGAACACAAAATTGTTGGCTAATAGGTAATATCTATACTTTTTAACGGCATAGATCATTCCTAGTCCTTCTCTTTCGGTGGTGGTGTAATTCTTTTCTGCCATGTTCAATTGTCGACTAGCATAAGAAATAGGAAAGTCAATTTTCCCATCTCTTGGTTGGGCTAGTATACAACCAATAACAAAGCTTGAAGCATCTACATGTACGTGGAATACCTTATCCCAATCTGGTGCTTTCAATATTGGAGCTGAGGTGAGATCTTACTTAAGCTTCGTGAAGGATTCTTCACATGCCTCGGTCCATTCAAAGTGCGTAATCAAGCTATACATGGGTTTTGCAATTACAGCATACATATAGATGAACCGTCGGTAATATCCACAATGTCCCATGAAGGCTTGTACCCCCTTGACTGTTGTTGTTCTAGGCAAATCAGCAATGACATGAATCTTCTCAATATCAATAGCTATGCCATATTTAGACACTATATGTCCAAGAATATTCCCTTGTCTTCCCATGAATATGCACTTTTCAGGATTTAAGAAAATCCTATAAATTTTACATTTCTCGAATACCTTTTTGAGGTGTTCAAAATGATCATCCCGGACTGACGAATGTACGCATAGATCATCCATGTATACTTCTAAGAATTTCCGAAGATACTCTTTGAAAGAATGGCTCACAACCTCTGAAATGTGGCTGGAGCATTAGTTAACCCAAACGGCATAACTCGATAGGCAAATATACCCCATTCTGTTGCAAAAGTAGTTTTATGATGATCTTTTGGGTCAACCAAAAGTTGATTGTATACCGAAAAGCCTTCTAAGAAGATGTAAGCTTCTTTTCCTACCACTCGTTCTAAAACATGCTCAGTTATCGGAAGAGGAAAGTTGTCTCTAATCGTAGCTCCATTCACCTTTTTTAGATTAACACATACTCGTAATTTCCCATTCTTCTTAAGTACTACCACAATTGGAGACACCCAATCTGTGTGTTCAATTTCGTAAATGAATTCATCTTCCTTTAGTTTTTCAATCTCTTCTTTGATCTTTCTGGCAAATGTTTTGTTATAAGTGTATGGTCTTTGTCTACTTGGTTTCGCATCATCTTCATGGGTATAGTATGTTAACAAATTTCTGGATCAGCACCCTTGAGATCCTTGTAAGACCAAGCGAAGATATCCCGGTATTCCTTTAATAAGCTCAGCAAAAGCTTTTCTTCTTCTTCTCTTAGGTCATTCACAATGTAAGCAGGTCTACACTCTTCTCCTGGTTCAGCCAAGTCTACCCTTTTAGCGTTTTCACGCCCTGCGTAAGATTCGCCTTGTTTCCGTAGTTCCCTAACAGGTTTTTCAATTATGATTTTCCGATCTTGGAGAGTGCTTTTTGTAATGGGATGGAACATGCATTACATCCTTACCATCCTCTTCCGTGGTTTCCATTTCGATTGTGTATATCTCCTTTAGAGCTTTTTTAAACTCTTGATATTTCTTTTTTCGCTCGACTCTGGTCATGAGTGGTTTCTTATTCTGTGATTTTTCTTGAGTTCCCTTCCTTGTTTTTCTCAATGTCTGAGACATTTCTAAATTTTTGTTTGAAGGATATCTGCCAGTTATTTTGTCCTTGACACAATCATTAGCACCTATCTACATCACGAATTGAGTTTTACTCGAAACTGATGACATAGGTCGTGTTTTCACGATATTGGTGTCTCTCTTTCGTCTATACCATTTTTGTCTTCTTGCTTTCTGGTTTGGAAAGTTAAAAAAAAAATTCCTCCCCTCTCCTTAAGAGTAACTGAGCTCTCGTATGCTCTTTTTCTGACCCCGAATCTTCTGAGGTAGCTAAGTGTTCATCTAACTCAGCAGTTGCATCGTAATAGAGGTCAGATAAGATTTGTTGAGCTTTCATCAAGTCCTTGGGTTCCTCATCTTTGTTTTCAATGTTGAGGACTGACATCATTTGGATGGGAATTATGTCGTAACCATCCTCATTGCAAAATTGAGTAGACATAGACGTATTAACACATACATCCATTGTCGCTAAAATTTGAGTCCACTTAAATGGATCAAATAATTGCTCTAGAAAGGGTTCAGGTATGTAGACTTCGTCTGTACAGTCCCTTTCTAGGATACATTCCTCTCGTCTTAAGCTTCCATTTTCTAAAGATCTGCACATCCAAATAGGAGTGTCTTTGTTTAACCACGATGGAAGTTTACTTTCAGCCGAAGAGACTGATTCAAACTCTTGGACGGGTTTTTTCAAAACATCTCTATAAGTGTAATCTTTAGATTGACTCTTGTTATAGATCCCACATGCTTCAAGTACAGATAGTTGTTTCCCCAATCTTGGATAAGTTGTACCTGTCGCATGAAAGGTCTTCCCAGTATGATTTCATAGTTGAGTTTTTTCCCAAAGTCTACTATGGCAAAAGTGTGTTGATATAATTCCACAAAAATTGACTATCACTTTTTCAAGTAGCCCTAGTGGTCTCTCAATGTGTCCGTCAGTCAATTGCAATTTCATTCGTGTTTATTTAATGGTTGGCTGTCCCCAGGATTCCCATACTGCTTTAGTGGCTATGGCTATGCCAGCTCCAATATCCATTATTGCCATGGTTTCAATGTCATTATATGTCACTGGGAGGGTGGTGTTTCCTTCTTCCCCTTCATAATATTCTCCGACCTTGTTCATAGGAGTTGATCGAATCTCTTTGTTTTCCATTTCATTTTTCAATTTTTCCAAATTCTTAGAGATTAACGCCGTTATCCCCACCTTCTCTAGGGTTTTCTGTAACTCATTCCACAAGTATGGTCTGAGTTTCAACAGTTCTCCCAAGGTAAGAGCGCATTGGATGGGTGTAGACATGATTGAATGAATGTTGTCTACTTCTAGTGTCTATCTAGCTCTTTTTACTTGAGTGGTCTTGCAAACGATGGATTCATCTTTGTTATCTCCCAAGTAAGAAGGTAGTGTTTTTAACGTCAATGGTTTAGATATTCCTGAAGCTTCCGATGCGCAATCCCCGTACAGGGATTGCAAATCCATGTTCATATAAGATGGTATGTTATCCAACCAGACTTCCTCTATAGGAGCTGACTTTAAAGTTAGACTCCCATCATTGATCTCTCTCATCTTTTCCCATAAGTGTCCTGGCCAGTCTTCCTCTACGAATAGAATTCCGTCTAAGGCATCTTCGTTGTCCGACACTATAAGCTCTGGTTCATTTGTTTCAAGGTAGGGTTCTGCCACCACATCGGATTTTGCTTTCATTTCTTCTACCGCAAGCTCTTTAAGTTTTGCAATACTTTCAAGATTGGGTTTTTGTTTATCAAGCATTTCTTGCGTGATTCTTACCAAATTTTAATAAGCCTCCAGCTTTGCTGCTTCCATGTCTGGAGTTGGATAGCTTTTCTATTTGTTTTTCATATTTTGGCCTGCTTTAAGTCCTGCTTGGTAGGCTTCCAAGGCAGCATTAATAGGCTCAAAATTTTATCAACCAGAATGGATCCTCCAGATTTCACGGTTGTTTCTTTGAATTCACTGTCAGTTTCTTTCAACTTGTCATGGGCTAGCATTTTTGTTTTTTCTTCGTTTTCAACCCGTTCATCTCATATCTTTTGCTTCTGCTCCTTTTGATTCTTTGAGAAGAAACCTTCGTGTTCTCCAAATCAGCAGAGGAGTTGTGTTTCTTTTTCTTTGTCTTTGCTCTAGTGATTACTTTGATTGGAACAATTGGTTTACTCTCTGATGAACTACTAGGCATCACTTGGACTACGTTTACGACAGTTTTTCTCTTGTTCAAAGGATTCTTAGAACAATTTTCCGGAACACCTTGATTAGCTACATAATACATTGGTGCGAGCTCTGGTGGAGCATAAGTCATGGTTTCTTCCATTGGTAGTGGATGTGGACTATACCAATCTCCTTCTACCATTACTGTAGATGGACTAGGCTCTGCATAGGATGTAACACGCACTAATGCTTGTTCATCTATGACTCCTTCCGAGTACATCTACTTTACAGGCATTGCATTATATCCTAGATACGGAGGTTTTTGTCCTAACACAGATTGAGCTCTTTACATACCCATTGGTGGTCTTTGAGCTTGGGCCATATTAGGCCGATACCTTTACGTGGGTTGTCCTTGGGGCCTCATGGGCATGTACTAAACATTCACATCATACTTTGGTCTGAAATAGCACTTGTGGGTCTCATGGTTGATCTATTTACCTTCGATTGCACACCGTATCCGTTGTCCTGGTCCTCTCATAAGTGCTTTTTGCACATTTTTCATCATGTCGTTCATCCTTTTTAGCATATCTTCTATGGCTGAGAAAGGTGCCGCAGCAGCCGTTCCCACTTGTGCTGGTTTTGTGGATGTTGTTTTCTCGCTTTGGTTATCATTAAGGACATCTTCTTCATTGAAGATCTCACAATTGTCTCCTAGGTCAATCGCATTAGACACACACGCTTCTAGGGTTGTATGCTTTTTACTATAGAGTATAATATGAAGTTCTTTATTTAGGAGTCCCTCCAGGAACAAAGATACAAGTCGTTCTTCTGCAGGTATTTCCATCTCTGGACATTTGGCAATGTATTGTTTCATTCGAGTTGCACAATCCTTAACAGACTCACCATGTTTCTGTTTAAAGCTGTAGATTTGAACTACTGTATTATGTTTAATCCCCGTTTTGGAACAAGCAGCTACAAATCCTTGAGCTAATGTGTTCAAGTCTATGATTGACCTTGGTGAAATGTTTTGGAACCATGTCAAAGCTTTTCCTTCTAATGTCATTCCAAACCCTTCGAATTGAGTATGAAAATCGAATATATGCTCTGCTCTTAGCACTTGCTTAAAGCTTGCTAACTGGTCATATGGATCCCCTGATCCACTGATCCACTGTATTTTCTGACCCATTTTTGAAAATCAGCTGATCTGACACGTCTATTTGGTTCAACTCCCGGTCTCCTGGGAGTTGGTCTTGTTCCAAGTCCTTCAAACCAGTCTGTTGAAAATAGTGACTCATGTACACCTGAGCTGGCCTTAGTGTCACCCGATTTTCTACGTGATGAGGTGGTTTCTAGTTTCTTCACATTACTCTCAAATGATCTCTCACGGTGTTCATCCCTTGGAATTGTTTCTGGTCCTTGCTTCAATATCCAATCTCGTATGGAATACCCTTTGTATTTGGTTTGTTCTACCTCCTCAGGAGTCATCATAACAAAGTTGTTATAACAATCTCTAAACAGATAGATTGGTAGGTCTGTCGATCCCTTATCTTTGATTTTGAAGATATAGATGATCTTCATGGCCATTAATTGTCCTGGTCTGGCATGAAAAGTTCACAAAAGACCTTTTATGTTTCTATCTTCCCAACAATAGACTCCGATCCTAGGATTTTCCATACTAAGCCGTTTCAAAGGCTTCAAGTCTACTTGATCGTCTCCCTCGAATTCCAAAGTTAGTGGTCCTTATTTTGTTGACATATCTCGGATTATAGTGTTTACTTCTAACCCTCATTTGTCTATCGCGTTAGGATTTTCGACCTGTAAATATTGAGTTCCGTTTCGATCCATGTACATTTTTCCTTGCTTGTTTGCCATAACCTTTTCTTCGAACTCAATACCATGGTCATCAATGCGAATAGCATACTCCTCGTTAGGGTCCAAGTAAACCTAGGCTCCATGACGATTAGTTTTGTAAAAAGACAGTATATGCTTATAGCGCACTGTCGTTCCAATTTTCGAGTGAGTCGAGTAAGAAGACATTTTAGATGTTGAATCTGAAAAAGTGTTTGAAACTTCTTCAGGAATTGTGTAAGAAATTTCTTTAATTCACGCTTTCTTCTGTAGATACTCTACTGGAGGTTTCTCCGAGTATGCCCTGATTTCCTAGTACACGACCAAATCTAAGGTTCATATAGACTTATGAAGCCTTGGATAGAGTACTCACCTTTGGATTGACTTGTCGTCAACTTCCACTCGATTCAATTGCAACTTTCTGTCAAGCCACTGAATCCTCGTCTGCAATTTGAATCCTGTACAAATTTAATCAAGTTAGCTATTCTTTCATAAAGACAATAGAGCTCTTAAGAACTCTCGTGATTGGTCTCTATGTATCACTTCAAATCGTGCTATGGGAGTCGAAATTTGACTTTCAGATTCAACTTTAGCAAAAATCAAAGGTCTAATCTGCAACCTGTAAACTGAGTGTATATGTACCAATTTTGATCCGATTGAACCCAAAATTGCCTTGTGGCCTTATATTATGTATGTCTATCACTGTATGAGTTCAAAAGTCCAAAATGATGTCTCTAGATAGAAGAAGTAAATAATCGCGATTACTTACTTTTGTCAATTTTTTGCACTTTTTGATAGGTTTGGCAAGTATACAACTTGTCTCTGGCAAAATTTCAACAAGTTTGGACCAATTCTGATCAAGTTTATCACAACTGTTTGGTGTCCGCCGAATCTGATTTCGAGAATCTGGCTTAAGTCTCACTTTTGGGATCCAAATTTTACCAAAATTGATTTGTAAGGTCTACTTGATGTGCTTAACCTTGTGGTATACTCAAATTTGCAAAATCATCAAGTTTTGAAGCAAATGTAAATAATCGCGATTATTTACTTCTGACAAATTTTTACCCCAACTTTGACACAGATCTGTTAAGAACCTTAAGTTAAGGTCACTAGCCAATTTCCATACAGTTTGGACAACTTTTTGTCAAATGGTCATCAATTATCTGTCCGCAGACTAACTTTGCAATTTTAGTCACCAATTTCACTGCAGTGGTTCAAATCTTACCAAATTTGGTTTGTGGGCTTATTACAACATGGTGAAGCTAGTGGTATGCAGACTTGATCAAAAAAGTTGAAAAATAGGGCAGATGTAAATAATCGCGATTATTTACTTTTGACAAGTTTTTACAAATTTTTGTTCAACTGAACATATACACATGCTTTTCACATCAACATAAGCCTATGAAACAAATTTCAACAAGTTTGGACAAATTTTTCCTAAATTTATACTCAAGATTCAAAAAGTCAGTACAAACTACAGATTTTACCCTATTTTTTGCCAGTTTAGTGATGCAAACCTTTTGGGCCTTAACAAAAGTTATTTGTACACATGCAATGAGTCAATGGTATGAACCTTGGCCAATTTAGAGTAAAAAGTTAATAATTGCGATTATTAACTTTAGACTTGAAATGAGTACTTTTTTGTAATTTTCTCAAAGACTGATTTTTTATGATGTTTTTTAAGCCTATAAATCAAGTCAAAACTTAATTTGGCCAAAAATATCAAGAAAAAGTAAATAATCTGATTTTTGGTCAGCTTCTTGAAATTTTTACCTCGAAGTGTCTTTGAGCTTACCCACTAGTTCGGACAACTCTTAAGCTTACTCTCGAGTCGGATTGAGTGGATTCGAGTCTTTTCAAGCTATTTCTAGCCGTAAACCTGAAATTCTGCACTCGCAATAACAACTCACACATGATTCTTTCAGAGAGGGAAATGTTCTGAAATCCACCTCGGATCCTACTTACCCTACTCCTAGATTCTCATGCAATGAGGTTCTATAAAGTGTCCACAAACACTCGTTTTTTTGTGTTTTTTATGTTTTTCAAAGTTGATCTCAAGACTTGTCTCGTCTACCAATCATTCTCCAAATCCTAATCTAAATTTACAATCCTACAGTCATAAAGGTACTCAGGAAGTACGATTACTTCCAAGCTACCTCTACACAACAGAAGACGACAATCTTAAGCTATGCGGTTTCTAAAAGAAAGTTTTAAACTCTAGGCGAACCTAGAGGAAGTTAAAGGACAACTACACAAGACGCTCGTGTTTTTTCCTAGTTTAGGTCTCTTCGATCCTCGACAGCGGCGCCAAATGTGGGACGCATGTCTAACCTCACCATCCTATCTTATTGCAATATTAGCGAGAACCACGATTAATTTGTCAAACCATCGGACGAAGCTTAACAGCGCTCACGCAGTGTATTTCTTATCCAAAAACTTATAAAAAACTTAAAAAATTTAGCTTTTATACCTTAGCCAAGGTTTTTGGGTGGTCAAAACTAATAATCTGGGGTTCTACCAAAGCTAGGAATTGACTGGTTGATACAATCTGGAAGCTTGTAACCCCGGCTCATTAATTACAAAGTTTACCAAGAAAATAGGAGTTACAATATTTCTGATTTATCAAAATAATAATTGTTTTACAAGGAGAACTCCGAAAAATGGTGTCCACGTTAGCTTGCTGCTAACAACACCTCCTTATCAATGTTTGTGCCAGACCCACTTTGGGGGTCCTCTGACAACTTTGCCCGACCATCTCCTCTCTCTCACTCACTGCCACAAGAAACTACCCCTTATCTCACCACTAGCGAGGTTGCTAGTGGTGGTCATGGTGGGATGGGATGGGGGGGAGGGGGGGGACAATTTTGGACTTCATTGTGTGCACAATAAAGAAAAAGAGAGTCTTATAAGACAAAACTTTGTTCATTTTTAGCATTTGTAAATTTGCTTAATCTAGGAAAGCATTGTAAGCATTGACGAGGTTTAGGTTATCCTTTAATTGTATGCCTTTCATCCATTTAGCATCTTCAAAAGGATAATTATTAGACTTAATAATATATCATCGGATAGTCTTACCACCTCTTATTACCTTGTCTTCATGTCGGAGAATGGACTCGGGCTACAGCACCACTTCTTTGTCCTCGATCTCCGGTGGGTCTTCAATAGTAGATTCTTGTGGTGGCTCTCCTTTGTAAGGATTTAGTAGGCTCACATGGAAAGAATTGTGTATGAGCCAATGGCTACGCAACTTGAGTTGATAAGCCATATCATTGATTGGCTTTAAGAATCTGGAAGGGACCATAGTACCTTTTTGCTAACTTAGCATAGTACATTTGATGTCCCGTAGGATTCTTGCCCATCGTGTGCCTTATTCGAGCCTTGGGAAATTCAAGTAAGACCCAATCATTTTCTTTAAAGGCTTGGGCTCTTCTGTGCTTGTCAACAACAGCCTTTTGCCTTTGCTGTGGGATAGAGATAGCATCCTTAATCTTTTGGAAAGATTCTTGTAGGTCTCCTCTATGATCATTTGCAACGAAGATCTTCCCGTGTACCTTAAGTACTAGGGGCTTTTTTTATCTTCCCTCAATTACCTCAAAAGGTTCTTTTTTCGTGAAAGTATGTATAGTGTTATTGTAGACATACTCCACTAAGAGTAAGTACTTCTCCCATTGGGACCTTTGATCTACTTCCGTTACATAGGTTTTTAGTAGATCAAGAATTGTTAGGTTAGCTATTTCACTTTGGCCATCCGTTTGTGGGTGATAGGCCGAAGAGAAATTTAGCCTTGTCCCTAAATTCTCAAAGAGACCCCTCCAAAAGTTACTCGTATACTAGGATCTCTATCCGACACTATGGACATTGGCAAGCCATGGTACTTGAAGATTTGTGATATGAAGAGGGTTGCCATTTGATGGGCTTTTATAGTCTTTTTGACATGTATAAAATGAGCTTGTTTACTAAACCTGTCTACTATCGTCCATATTCCCGTATTCCCATGGACAGACTTAAGCAATCCAAAGATAAAATCTATGGATATGCTCTCCCATGGTGAATTAGGAATTGGCAAAGGTTGGAGGAATCCATGTTACTTTCCTCTATCAAATTTCGTCTTTTGGCATACCACACATTTAGAAACATACTCTTGTATGTTTGCTTTCATGGTAGGCCAATAGAAATATGTTTCAATCCCCTTTACGGTAGATTGAATCCCTCTATGCACTACATAAGGAGGAGCATGAGATTCATACATTACTTTCTCACCTAGTGAGTTAATAATGCATAGTCTATTGCCATAGATAAGATAACCATCTTGTAAAGTAAATGGTTCCTCTTTCTTTCCTAATGCAAGGTCTGAAATCATATCTTTGAAATCGGGATCAATAGCATACTCATCTATCATTGAACATAGATCATTGTGAGTTACTATGGAAACCTCATTCACTCTCGGCCGTCTTGAGAGTGCATCGGTTACTTGATTATGCTTGCCAGCAATGTGGTCCTGCTATTAGTGAGAACTTTTCTATGAAGCATCTATAGTATGCACACATACCTATAAAGCTTCTTAGTTCATGAAGATTCCTTGGTTTAGGCCATTCTTTTATTACCTTTAACTTTGATGCATCCATTTGGATGCCATCTTGAAGGATAATGTGACCTAAATACTGAATCTCTTGTAAGAAAAATTCACTTTTCTTTTGATTAACATAAACTTTATTCTCTCTCAGAACTTGACATATTACCTAGAGGTGTTGCTTATGTGAAGGAGTACGAGGGGAAGTGCGACGCGAGAGAGAGTGCGAGAAGAAGAGCACGACGATATGGTGAACTTGCTCTCCTGTAATGTGTAGAGCATAGTGAGTTCTTATTAGGTTTTTACAAAAGAATATGTGTACATACCTGGCGGCCCGCCCACTTACCTGGGCGACCACATTGGGCTTTATACCCCAACAACCTCCCACATAAAGTCCAATGTGGTACTTTAAGTGTGACAGAAGCTACTATACAAGCTAATATACAAGAGATGTAGAGAAGTGATATACTACCATACACCTAACTGCTTGCGAAAATGCGCAAATCTCTCTGAGGAAAGTCCTTTTGTAAGTAGATCAGTAGGATTTTCTGTGGTGTGAACTTTGACAAGCTGAAGTTTCTTATCCTCAAGCATTTCCCTGATGAAATGATACTTCACATCCACATGCTTTGTCTTTGAGTCATAAACTGGATTGCGAGCCAATTGTATAGCACTTTGACTATCACAATATAACACAGGCATCTCTTCTTTGATTCCCAAATCTATTACTAGTCGATTAAGCCAAATTGATTCTTTGCATGCCTTTGATGCTGCAACATATTCAACCTCTATAGTAGACTGAGTAACACAATCTTGTAATCTAGAACACCATGATACTGCTCCACCAGCCAATGTAAAGACATACCCTGACGTAGACCTTCGGTTGTCTAAGTCACCTGCATAATCTGAGTCTGTAAAACCCTTTACACTTAGCTCCTCACTCCCATAGCATATACGCATACTCTTTGTAGCTTTTAGGTATCTCAATATTCCTTTCACTGCCTCCCAATGTTTCTTCCCTGGGTTTGACATGTATCGACTTACTACTCCCACTGCAAATGCAATGTCTGGGCGAGTAGCAATCATTGCATACATTAAACTACCCACTGCAGACGCATATGGAATCTTATCCATTTCAGCATGTTCTTCCTCAGACACAGGACAATCTTGTTTGCTAAGTTTCACATATGGTGGCAATGGAACACTCAATCATTTCCCTTCTCCATATTGAAACGTTGCAAAACCTTGTCAATATACTGATAGCCGTTTTTCGGTTCTCTGTGATTGCCATAGTGAGTTATCCCCCCCTATCAAATCACTCAAACACTTTGGTTACCCTCACCCTTTCACTGTATATAGGTGCGTGTGAGTTAGGGGACTTTTCCCATATCTCCTTATTGAAATAAAAAACCCTCAATTAGCTAGGCATTGGGCTAGTTGAGCCAAAAATATAAAAAATATAAAAAATATAAGTATATTATGACCCATGCATATGTAAATATTTCTTTGTATATAGGGCCTAAATAAAAGATTTTTTCATAATTATTTTGGTATTTATTTAAATATTTTTACCTATGGTGTGTTATTTATGCTCTGTACATTGCCTCACCATTACCACAATTTTTCTTACCATTTTTCATACTCTTTATTCCATATAGAAATATTTTCATGTAAGCTTCTCTTATATTTGGTGTAACTCCAGCCCAACAAAAATCCAAAAAAACTAGTTTTATTTATGTGTATATTTTTTCACTGTTGTGATTTTTCCCTTCCTACATCTATTTTGTTTTTTTTCAAAAAAATTAGAACACCAAAAATATTTATCTTTTTATGGTAGCCTCATAATGAGAGAGATTTCTTTTGACCCCTTTATATTTTTTCCACTTATATTATTTATATTTGACATGTACATATTTTTTAGACCCCTCAATATTTGATTTTTTTAGTTGTACTATTCACTTATATCATAATCTCAACAATATCTTCAATTATAGACCTACCAAATAAGGTCAAGGGTAGGTGGCATGCATACATGCACTATGGAGGGCTCACTCTTAGAGGTATTCAAAAGAATCATCCAAAGAAGGACCCCACAAGGACCTTGTGCAGTGGAAAAAAACGGTCGGTTTTGCTGAATTTTTAAAGTTCACTTGCTCTCCGAATTTGAAAACGTAATACAAACAAAAGTTGTAGCTCGTGGACTGAAATTTTGCCTCAAATTTTTTCATATTTTTTTGAGCTACAAGCTGTGAGCTATGATTTTATTAGTGGACCCCAGTTTTCCCATGCTATGCAGCCACACTCTCTCTTCCACTTTATCATTTTCCTCTTTCACACACACTTCTCCACTCATCATCCCCACCTGTCTCACCACTTCTCTCTGCACCCTACTCACCTTCTCCTCAACCTTGAAGAATAAGAGAAACCATGGTGAACTCATACCTCCCACACAAAATTCCATTCCAAAATTGACCACCTAGTCTCATATTTCCTCCTCCAAATTACCCATATCTATCAAAAAAACCACAAAATTCAGCCTCTTCTCTTAAAAGACAGCATCATGGGGTTGATTACTCAGCTTCAATTACCTTGCCTCTCAAGGAAGGTCAAGAGTGGAGAAAAAATGTACCGTCAAAGCTAGTGGACCGTCAACAAGCGTCAAAATTGGCCCTACTCAAGACACTTGGAGCATCAACCTTGTAAGAAATCCACCTTTTCTTACCTCTTAAGAGTTTTTCTTCCTTATTTGTATCCTACATGGATACTCCCATTGTAAATATCCAATTCCATTTGTAAATTAATACTAACTCTACTAACACTAACCCACTATGAAAAGTCCTATCACCTCCATTTCTCTCCTCTCTCTTTCCCCACCAACTTGTTGATAATTCCAAGCAAAAGAAATTAGATAAATTGTTGAAAATCTAACCCAACCATGGTTAGAGGAGTAACCCTAGCCTTCAAAATTGCTATAAAAGGAGGGTGTAGCTAGCACAAAAAAGGGGGAGAAGAAAGAGCACTATGCTATAGCTTGAGAAGCCAAACTCAACCTCTTGAGAAAGAGCTCTTGAGTGGAATCTCATTGGCATTAGGCATATGTATGTGTTGTATTAGGGGTGATTAGCAAGGAAACTCTATGCCATTGTAAAAGAGAGGGATCATTAAATTGAGGGTAGGAAATCTATCATTTCTCCTACTAGTGTAAGCCCAACATTTGCTGAATCAAGGAGGGTGAATTTGGACTAAGCATGGATACCTTGTCTCCCTTCCAACGTGAAGTCATGGACAATAATGATGTGTAAGTGTCTTGGTGTTCTATTTAAGTTCTTGATAGCTTGTCTCCGGGTATTGTTATAAATTTAGCCATAAATCCGACATGCTGTAAGAGGACGACAGGGTGGAGAGGACTCCCCTAGCCTTAAGACAGTGATTGGGGTGGCATTTTCTTGTGATGTGTTGTGGTGTAATTTACTCAGGCTATGTTGAACAAATACTAATCTCACTTTGATTGGTCATGACAGATTTGTAAGAAGGCAGTAGTGCAACAAGCACCCCCTTCCCCCTTCTCTCTCTTTCTTGCATATATATATTTGTGTTTGCTTGATCATTAACGATACACTTCAAAGCAGCCCGAGCACCATCTCTCTCTCTCTCTCTCTCTCTCTCTCTCTCTCTCTCTCTCTCTCTCTCTCTCTCTCTCTCTCTCTCTCGTGTTTTAGTGTGTGAGAGTGTTCCATTGGTGTTAGGGTTAGTGTAAATTCCTTGCTTATTTGTGGGTTGCTCTAACGATTCTCCTCTTTTGCGTCCTAGTTCGCTCTTAAACTAGGTGGTGCCCCTTGTGTAGTTGGGATTTTGCTGGGGGTTTGTTGTTTTGGTTTGTGTTGTGTTGTGCCCCAGCCCCATTGAGCAGCACGGGAGCCTTGAAGGGTGTCTAGAGGTTGCTCTTCTTGTTGCCCGCCCCGGACCGCCTCAAATTGGTGCCCCCACAGAGGAACAGGCTTGTGTATGTTTTGTGAAGGCTCAACCTTTAGCATAATCAAGTAGCTTGCATGAATCACGAGAATTTGTATGATCCCTTCATTCCCATTGCAAGGCAAAAGGTACACATAATTGTTAGTACTAAGTTGCAATTTCAGCGAGTAATTCGTAGAATTTTAGGTCCTCTTAGGTTGGTAGAGATAAACACATCAGTAAATCCTTTTATTTTGCCTCTCATTAGGTACGACCTTTGTTTTAAGAATTAGGTCATGCATAGACCATGGATAATGGCCCAGGAATACAGGTTTTTTCCTTTCATTTCACTCCACACATTAGAGTAAACATTGCAATTAGTAGAAAAATCCATTTTCAACAAGGTATGGTATTCATGTTTGGTGCCCAAAGAGTAGGAGAAATTCTCGCGTCACCAAACCCCGTCATTCTACCTCTTATTGATTATCATAGGTCATTTGATGTGAATATTTTTATTTTGTTGTAGAATAGATTGCAATTTAGAAAATATTATTGTGTAAATCTTTTAAAGAAAGAAAAAACAAAAACGCGTCACTTTGAAATCAATTCAACGGAGAGCCAACACCAAATGTCTGGATATCCTCTTTTCTTTGGAGAGTCTGGAGAGGATGCATAATTATTTCTAGCGAATTTCAAGATGTCTTGTCGTATCAAGAGGATAGTAACTGATCAAGAACGTGTAGAAATGTTTGAGGTGGTCCTTAGGAAAGATGCTAGCACTTGGTTTGACTCTTTGCCTGAGGAAGTTAAAGGGAATTACACGGAAGTTTTGAATCGTTTCAAGAAATACTTCTTTGATCCCCAAAACACTCAAAAACTATGGCAAGACGTTGTTTCTCATAAGCAAAAAGACTTAGATGACTACTACTTGTACAAGCAAGAGTTTCTACGTCTTTGGGCTCTATGGATACGAAATGTTGCTAACCCTGGTGATGGTGCAGAATTTTTAAAGAAGGAGAGGTTCATAGCCGGACTCTTTCCTGACCTTAAGGTAAAAGTTGAGGCGGGTGCACCTGCTACTTTTGATGCAGCGAAAACTAGGGCTGCTCAGAAGTATAGGAAACTCAAGTGCTTAAGGGGAGAGGTTCCAATAGAAGGTCTTAGACCCAAAGCTAAGTCACAAGCATCAACATCTAGGGAGCTTCCTGAGGTAACGGCTGAAGTGATTAGAAGTTAAATGAATCTTAAGCAGCTTGTCAATTCACCTTGCACAAGCTGTAGGTCCAAAGGGACAAGCAAAGAAGTCTGAAGAGCGAGACCCACGACCTAGGAGAGTCTTGCAATGTTGGAATTGCGGTGAGTCTGGACATGGGATGTATAATTGTCCTTGGCCCCGTGGAGAGCCAGGGAGACCTAACTTGAATTACGCAGTGATGAATGCAGGTGAAGAAACTAGTCAGCAACCACAGCTTATACAAAGGCCAAATGAAGCAAGACCACCTCCACAAGGAGTGGAAGGAGTTCCACCTTTGCCAGACCCAAATGTGCACGTGGTAGAGGTGACAAATTCAAGAGAGGTTGACATGGAAGCAAATGGCATTAAGCGTGGCCGAGGGAAAGGTAAGGAGAAAGAAGGAGTTACATCACAAAGTGACCATGGACGAGAAAAGAAGGCAAAGGAGACCAAGGAAGCTAAGAGGATTCGACGTCGTATCAACCTCCAAGACATTCCTCTTCGACATGGAATGGCTCCATACAACCTGTTGGAAGACATGAGAGGTAAGGGTCTTGATATCTCATGGCCTCAATTTCTTGCATTATGTCCACAAGTTAGGAGGGATTTAACAAGGGCAATTAGCACTAGGAGAAAGGTGAAAGAGAGTGTGCCTGTTGTAAAAATTGCACAAGCTGAAATGAATGAGGACATTACACCTGTGCTAGATTGTTACATAAAAGGGAGATTGGTTAGGAAAGGTCTAGTGGATGGGGGTGCACAAATTTGCATCATGACAGAGGGACTCATGCAAAAACTAGGCATGCACATCCATGAGACACCTGAAATTAAGGTCAAGATGGCAAACAATAGCAAGGCTAGGTGCGTAGGCATTTGTAAAAATGTTTTTGTGGAGGCCTTTGGCATTAAGAAGGCAATGGATTTCTATGTCATGTCTACCAAAGGAAATGGTTACCCATTTATCCTAGGGAGACCATGGCTAATGAAAATGCGAGCTTTGCAGGATTGAGAGAGTGGAAAGCTAATTTGCAGGAACGACAATCATAAGAAGGTTGTCTTTGACATGAAGGAGCAACGCCAAAAGGAGCTCCATGAAGAATCATCTCAAAGTGAGACGGAAGAAGGTTGGACCGATAGCACTTCAGAAGAAGAAAGTAGCGGCAGCATTACTGAAGAGGAGTCTTCCATCGAAGTCATGGGGGTAAGGTTTAAGCCAAGTAACCAAGAGACCTCTTTTCAAGGCTTGGAGGAGGTAGGTCCTCAAGAGAACGAAGGTGTTCAAGATGAAGGGATGCTGGAAGGTATGCTATCAACAACACTTACAAAGGATGAAAGAGAGGAGTTCAAATGTGTGCTAAGGAAGTTTCCTAGGCTTTTGGCTAAAGACTACACCGACGTGCGTGGGGTAGATGTTGTTCAACACAAGATTGAGTTAAAGCCTGAGGCCACACCTAAAGCGCAGAAGCTACGAAGGCCAGGAGTTATAAAGGAGCAGTCTCTACTCAAGGAGGTAAGAAAGCTTCCGTTTTTCTTAGGAGTTATAAAGGAGCAGGCTCTACTCAGAGTGGGTCTCTCCTGTTGTTGTCACTCCTAAGAAAAACGGAAAGTGGAGGGTGTGTGTGGATTACCGTCCACTCAATGAGGCAACAAAAAGAGATCACTTTCCCCTCCCATTTCAGGATGAGATACTAAATGAGGTAGCTGGTCATGAGAAGTACACTATGTGTGATGGCTACTCAGGCTACTTTCAAATAGGTATCGCATTGGAAGATCAATTGAAAACAACCTTTATCACTCCTTGGGGTTGTTATGCTTTTAGAGTCATGCCATTTGGTATGACAAATGCTCCTGCAACATTCCAACGTTTCATGAACGTGGTGTTTCAAGCATTCTTTGGAAAGTCAATTAGGGTGTTCATTGATGATTTTTGCATTTATAGCTCAAAATCATTGCATCTACAAAGGGTAGAAGAAGGATTAAAGAAGCTCTACGACATGGGAGGTCAACTCAACCCCGACAAGTGCCACATAGGTGAGGATGAAGTGATCTTGCTCGGTCACAAGGTTTCCTATAAAGGTATTGAGGTGGATCCTTCAAAGGCAAAGGCTCTTATTGAACTCCCATCACCGAAGAGTCTTAAGGAGGTCATCTCTTTCATTCAGAAGGTGAAGTATATGTCACGCTTCATTCACTTAGCCTCAGAGTTGCTTCATCCTTTGCAAAAGTTGACACAACAAGTAGAATTTGCATGGTCTGATGATCTTGAAGAGTATTTTTGTAACATTAAAGTCATTTTGTCAGAGCTACCAACACTCATGCCTCCTTGTTGGGAGTACACATTCTTTGTTAGCTCTAGTGTTGGAAGGGAAACAATTGGTGTTGTGTTGCCACAACAAGATCCCCACAGTACAAGGATGCGACACATCTACTTTGCTAGTAGGGTCATGAATGCTTTGGAGAGAGACTACACAGAAGCAGAACTCATGATGCTTTCTCTCATGTTTGCGGTGAGAAAGTTTAGATCCTACTTGCTACCAAAACCTTTTGTAATTCTCACTGCAGAAAATTTGTTTCCTTGGGTGTCATCTCAAATGAATCTTAGCACTAGGATATCAAAGTGGATTATGGAATTGCAACAGCTCCAATACTCTTTCAAGGTAGAAGATAGTGTGCGTGCACAATTGGCAGGGATCCTTACTTATAGGGTTTATGAGAAGGAGATTAAGGTGCTTGAAATAAAGACCCTACCATTTCCACCACCAAAAAATATTCTCAATGCTTTTACCTTGTTCTTTGATGGAGCTTTTCGACGAGCCACAGGAAAAGCAGGGGGAGGGCTAGTGTTGCTCAACCCAAGTGGCGAGGTGGTCATGAAAGAGAAGGTAAATCTATCAGGTTCAACTAGCAACAATGAAGCAGAATACGACACACTACTTCATGGTTTGAAGATGTGCATTGGCCAAGGGATACAACGTCTCATGGTAAAGGGAGATGCACTTCTCATTGTTAAACAGATTTTAGGCATTTGGACATGCAAGAATGAAAGCTTAAGGACAAAATTTCATGCCATTCGTAGATTGTTTAATCAATTTGAAGAAGTGCAACTATATCATATTCCTAGGAAACAAAATGAAGATGATGATTTACTTGCACAACAAGCCGTTGCATGTGTAAAGAAAGAAGTGCAGGTCATCATGGATGCGGCTGCTGTGAAGCAACCGAGGTACCAGGGATTGGAGTCATTGGCTCCCATCATTGGCTACATTTTGGAGGGTGAGTTTCCACCAGACTTCACAAAAGCTCAGAAGAGGAGACTCATGAAGAAGGCAAGCATGTATCTCTTCCTAGAAGGCTCCCTCTATCAAAGAGGGAAGGATAAAGTGTGCAGAAGAGTACCAACTATCGCGGAAATTCCAGCCATTCTAAAAGGTTTGCATGAAGAGGCATGTGGTGGTCATTTTTCCCAAGAATTAACTGTGAAGAAGATTTTGCTTGCGGGGTATGTTTGGCTTAGTCTGCATGTGGATGTCCAACATTGGTGTAAAAGTTGTCACAATTGTCAGGTAAATGGGAATAGAAGATTGATTTATGGTCCAAGGCAAATCGTGCTTGCAAATGGACCCTTTGAAAAGTGGGGCATTGATGCTATGGGTCCTCTGCCTAGGACAAAAAATGGTAAACTCTACATTCTAGTGGCTGTAGACTATATGACTAGGTGGGTGGAAGCACAAAGTGTGGCAAAGGTAAATGAGAGGACAGTGAGCAAATTCATCTACACTCACATTTGTTGTAGATTTGGCACACCTTTGGAGATTGTTTCTGATAATGGTCCAGGGTTTAGAAAGGGATTGCTCACAGAAGTTTGTGAAGAACTTCACATTCTACATCGTCACAGTACACCCTACTATCCCCAATCAAATGGTTTGGTAGAAAAAGCTAATGGTGTCATTGCAGGCATCATTAGAAAGATGGTGAAAAACAAGACAAAGTTGTGGGATGACTTCTTGGATGGTGCCTTGTGGGTGTATCGAACCACATATAGGGAAGCCACGGAGTTCACACCATTTCACTTGGTCTATGGTCAAGAGGCTTTACAGCCAATTGAGTTAAACATTCCAACAATGTGACTTCATGGCAAATCAGCACAAGATGATCAAGAAGCATGGATGGATCGACTTCTTACCTTAGCTGAGCTTGAGTGGAAAAGAGAAGCATCATACGAGTGCTATAAGAGGAAATTCACACAGACAAAGGAGAAGCTTGACAAGAAACTGAAGGACAAAGGCACCAATGAAAGAGATCTTGTGCTAAGGTATGACAATCGACTCGATAATCGTTTTGATGCCAAATTTGAAACAAGATGGCAAGGGCCATACATAGTCGAGAAGGCTTTCAATTCAAGTTACTATCAACTTATGGACTTGAATGGGAAAGAGCACTCCAGGGAGGTAAATGGCTATCGCTTGAAGCCTTACTTGAGTCGCCTTCTACCAAAGGATCTACCAGAGCAAAAGGCAACTATCTCATGTAAGTATTGTTCCATGAAGCATGAGTGTAACACAAACCAAAAATTCAAGGAGCCAAACAATGAAGATCTTGTCAAGGACTCTGAAGCACTCTCTTTGGAAAAGATTCTTTATGATGGTACATGAATGTACCATCATCCTGGGGGAGGGCTAATGATAGCCGTTTTTCGGCTCTCCCTGATTGCCATAGTGAGTTATCCCCCCCTATCAAATCACTCAAACACTGTGGTTACCCTCACCTTTTCACTGTATATAGGTGCGTGTGAGTTAGGGGACTTTTCCCATATCTCCTTACTGAAATAAAAAACCCTCAATTAGCTAGGCATTGGGCTAGTTGAGCCAAAAATATAAAAAATATAAGTATATTATGGCCCATGCATATGTAAATATTTCTTTGTATATAGGGCCTAAATAAAAGATTTTTTCATAATTATTTTGGTATTTATTTAAATATTTTTACATAGGTGTGTGTTATTTATGCTCTGTACATTGCCTCACCATTACCACAATTTTTCTTACCATTTTTCATACTCTTTATTCCATATAGAAATATTTTCATGTAAGCTTCTCTTATATTTGGTGTAACTCCACCCCAACCAAAATCCAAAAAAACTAGTTTTATTTATGTGTATATTTTTTCACTATTGTGATTTTTTCCTTCCTACATCTATTTTGTTTTTTTTCAAAAAAATTAGAACATAAAAAATATTTATCTTTTTATGGTAGCCTCATAATGAGAGAGATTTCTTTTTACCCCTTTATATTTTTTCCACTTATATTATTTATATTTGACCTGTACATATTTTTTAGACCCCTCAATATTTGATTTTCTTAGTTGTACTATTCACTTATATCATGATCTCAACAATATCTTCAATTATAGACCTACCAAATAAGGTCAAGGGTAGGTGGCATGCATACATACACTATGGAGGGCTCACTCTTAGAGGTATTCAAAAGAATCATCCAAAGAAGGACCCCACAAGGACCTTCTGCAGTGGAAAAAAACGGTCGGTTTTGCTGAATTTTTAAAGTTCACTTGCTCTCCGAATTTGAAAAGGTAATACAAACAAAAGATATAGCTCATGGGCTGAACTTTTGCCTCAAATTTTTTCATATTTTTTTGAGCTACGAGCTGTGAGCTATGATTTTATTAGTGGACCCCAGTTTTCCCATGCTATGCAGCCACACTCTCTCTTCCACTTTATCATTTTCCTCTTTCACACACACTTCTCCACTCATCATCCCCACCTCTCTCACCACTCCTCTCTGCACCCTACTCACCTTCTCCTCAACCTTGAAGAATAAGAGAAACCATGGTGAACTCATACCTCCCATACACAATTCCATTCCAAAATTGACCACCTTGTCTCATATTTCCTCCTCCAAATTACCCATATCTTTCAAAAAAACCACAAAATTCAGCCTCTTCTCTTAAAAGACAACATCATGGGGTTGATTACTCAGCTTCAATTACCTTGCCTCTCAAGGAAGGTCAGGAGTGGAGAAAAAATATACCGTCAAAGCTAGTGGACTGTCAACAAGCGTCAAAATTGGCCCTACTCAAGACACTTGGAGCATCAACCTTGTAAGAAATCCACCTTTTCTTACCTCTTAAGAGTTTTTCTTCCTTATTTGTATCCTACATGGATACTCCCATTGTAAATATCCAATTCCATTTGTAAATTAATACTAACTCTACTAACACTAACCCACTATGAAAAGTCCTATCACCTCCATTTCTCTCCTCTCTCTTTCCCCACCAACTTCTTGATAATTCCAAGCAAAAGAAATTAGATAAATTGTTAAAAATCTAAACCAACCATGGTTAGAGGAGTAACCCTAGTCTTCAAAATTGCTATAAAAGGAGGGTGTAGCTAGCACAAAAAAGGGGGAGAAGAAAGAGCAATATGCTATAGCTTGAGAAGCCAAACTCAACCTCTTGAGAAGGAGCTCTTGAGTCGAATCTCATTGGCATTAGGCATATGTATGTATTGTATTAGGGGTGATTAGCAAGGGAACTCTATGCCATTGTAAGAGAGAGGGATCATTAAATTGAGGGTAGGAAATCTATCATTTCTCCTACTAGTGTAAGCCCAACATTTGCTGAATCAAGGAGGGTGAATTTGGACTAAGCATGGATACCTTGTCTCCCTTCCAACGTGAAGTCATGGACAATAATGATGTGTAAGTGTCTTGGTGTTCTATTTAAGTTCTTGATAGCTTGTCTCCGGGTATTGTTATAAATTTAGCCATAAATCCCACGTACTGTAAGAGGGCGACAGGGTGGAGAGGACTCCCCTAGCCTTAAGACAGTGATTGGGGTGGCTTTTTCTTGTGATGTGTTGTGGTGTAATTTACTCAGGCTATGTTGAACAAATACTAATCTCACTTTGATTGGTCATGACAGATTTGTAAGAAGGCATTAGTGCAACAAGCACCCCCTTTTCCCTTCTATCTCTTTCTTGCATATATATATTTGTGTTTGCTTGATCATTAACGATACACTTCAAAGTAGCCCAAGCACCATCTCTCTCTCTCTCTCTCTCTCTCTCTCTCTCTCTCTCTCTCTCTCTCTCTCTCTCTCTCTCTCTCTCTCTCTCTCGTGTTTTAGTGTGTGAGAGTGTTCCATTGGTGTTAGGGTTAGTGTAAATTCCTTGCTTGTTTGTGGGTTGCTCTAACGATTCTCCTCTTTTGCGTCTTAGTTTGCTCTTAAACTAGGTGGTGCCCCTTGTGTAGTTGGGATTTGGCTGGGGGTTTGTTGTTTTGGTTTGTGTTGTGTTGTGCCCCAGCCCCATTGAGCAGCACGGGAGCCTTGAAGGGTGATAGCGGAAAAAAGAGCAGTGCAATCGGGTGGCCTCTGTACTCGTGCACACTCCACAAACCACGCCTCATGCAAACAAGCAAAGAACAAAACAAAGGGGGCACCACCCTAAATTAAGAGGTTTAGGGACCTCACACATAGTGCACATAGGCAAGTGAGACTTCTGGCATTATGATGGCATCAAAACATATGGCAAAACACATAGAAACCAAGCTTAGGGACCTTATGTAGCATATATATACACAAGACATCAGCTTAACAATACAACGGCATCTGATCATACATAACAAGGATATAGAGAAGCAAGCCAAGGATGGCATAATCCCTTGTCAAAAACAATCAACCCAGCAAGTAGGTATGATCCTACTAGCAACACATCAATACCTTAGAGAATGATGGCGAGGATGGTGGCCATGGAGCATGAGAGAAGACTCCTTATTTAGGTTTTAGGGCTAGTAATGTAGCATACTAGAGAGAGAGAGAGAGAGAGAGAGAGAGAGAGAGTAGAGCTCCATCCATAGCTCCTCGTTGTGAGCAATGTCGACATAGCTTCGTTGCTTGGTGAAGTGGGTGAAGCGTTGGTTTTGAGTGAGAGAAGGCCTCCTTATATAGGTTTCTGAGAGGGTTTAGGATTAGGGATAAACATGCTTAAATCCACTGATTGGGGTTACTTTTTGCTTAGGGTGGTCAACAGATGGAGGTCACCAGATATATCACCATCAAGATATTCTCTAGAGTGATGTGAGAGGGGAGGGTAAATGCTGATTTTTCTGATTGTGACACATGGGGATAAGGCCTTGACCAGCATTTAAGAGCAGGTAAGGTGGCTGTTGAAACTGGAGGTTTTGCACATGTCAGGGGGGGACCTGCTGGGTCCTCCTGAATATCAAATTCTCAAAAAATCTTCAACCATGGCTTCTTTTGACATGTGTTCTTTGAAAAAATCAGCATGTCTCTTTTCAACTCAAAAGTCTTTATCCCTGTTGACTCACTTTTACCATAAGATTTTCCTCTTTTCTCCTTCTGTAACTGCATTGTTGATGCCCAATCACTGCTTCTAGTAATAGTGAACTGTTACCTACCAAATACTTATGGTGCAGTAGAAAATATTTACCATGGGTAAAAAAAGTTACTGTAGGTAAAAAGTGATTTGTATTTACCATGTAGGTGAAAAATATTTACTGTAGGTAAAAAATATTTACTGTCGGTAAAAAAGTGAAAACGGAGTATGCTGTGCTGTGAGTCCACACGACCATCCTCATGTAAATTTCACTAGAATTTCACACCTAGAATGGGCTATTCTGTAAGATATAGGTTGTAGGCATGCATAAGAGCTCGTTCCCACGTATCTTCTGTCCATGGCACTTTTTACTCTTTGGTGCTTGTGAAGTAGATTTTTCTTCTCTTTCGAGATCCCTTGGACTAGAGTATCCTCATCTCCCCAACAACTGACTATGCCTTTATTGCATCTTCAGAAGGGGTCCTAAAAACCATGCATCATATAGCCCTCCCCCTTAAGCTAGAGGTATTTGATGCCTCTAGCTGTAGGTTGTGCTACAATAGGGTTCTCTTGAATACTTACCCACCTGGTACCAATTGAATTTGCCATGTTACTGCTTTCTTGGCTGATGCACCCTGTTTAGTCCTTTCTGATGAATAATTGTATCCATCCATGACTAACAACTGGTCTCCTAGACCCTTGAAAGCCATACCCCATCCATTGTCAATGTCCGCTTTCACTGGTAGCATTCTCTTTTTTTCTTTTTTTCTTCTCTTTTTTTTTTTTTTTTTGAAACGACTATGTACATGATTGTTACCTTAGTTGGAGCTCGAATATGATGAGCTCTCCTCTGAACCATCCTTAGCATTGATTTCACCAGCATATGGCTGTGAAAGACGACATTGGTAGGCCTTCAATCGCCAACCATTTACCGGGGTCTGATGTACCTTACCATCTAGGTCACCTAGTTGGTAACTACCATTTGAGAACCTCTGTATCACTACAAAAGGGCCTTCCCACTTAAGCAAGAACTTACCATCCTTCCTGCGATCAAAGCGATTGTCGTATCTGAGCACTAAAGAACCTTTCTTGACAAGGTTGCGATTGAACTTCTTTCGTTTCTTCTCTGCCTGGGCTGCATAGTACTTCACTGCTGACTCTCGATCTAGCCCTAACCTCTCCAAATCGATGATTCTTCCTTCCACCTGCTTCTCTTGACTATCCTCTTGATGTGCTTTTAGAACTCGGAGGCTTGCTAGCTCCACTTCTATAGGCAATAGTGCCTCTTGCCCGTAAACCAAGTGAAAAGGTGTATACCCCAAGGATGTTTTAAAGGATGTTCTGTAGGCCCAAAGTGCTGCATCTAGGTGTTTGTCCCATGCCTTAGGATGTAAATGCACTTGCTTAGTGATGATTTTACATATAAGACCATTTACCGTTTCCACAAGACCATTGCATTGAGGGTAGTATGGTGTAGAGTGCCTGCGCTTGATTTTTAACTTGTTCATCAATTGCCCGACTAAATCAACTCGAAATCTCGGTCCCCTATCCGAGAGAATCTCCAAAGGTGTGCCAAAACGGCAACAAAGGCATTCAAAAATGAAATCACTCACGTCCTTGGCTGTGATGCGCTTTGTGGGACGAGCTTCTGTCCATCTGGTCATGTACTCCACCCCCATAATGATGTATTCCTTCCCTGATTGAGTGCAAGGTAGTGGCCCTATTGCATCTATCCCCCATTTTTCAAATGGCCCATAGGTTTTGATTGGATGCTGATTTTCATGGGTAAGACGCCTTGGTCCAGCTTTTTGGCAAACCTCACATGTGCAGCACCAATGTTGTACATCTCGATGGAGGCTTGGCCACGTGAACCCTGCTTGTAAACTCTTTCTGCTAGTAATCTCTTGTACAAAGTGGCCACCACACACACCTTCATGACAAATAAACAAAATATCATTTATCTCTTGGGATGCAGGAACTCTCCTTAAGACAGCATCTTTCCCTCTACAATACAAGTCCTCATTCACTAAGCTATAGCTGGTAGCCTTTTTTGCCAACCACTTACGTTCACTTTTACTCATACCAGAGGGTGCTTCACAATGCTCAAGAAAGTAAAGTAAATCATGCAGCTCCTCCTTTCCCTGGTATAAAGGACTTTTCACAAGGATAGCACCTACTATGAGAGTTTGTAGTTCTTCACCTGCTAAGGCATCTGCTTCTCGATTTTGATCTCTAGGTACAAAGTGCACTCGAAATTCTTTAAAACCCTTCAACAAGGCCTTTGCTTCCCTCATCTTAACAGACAATTTGTCATTTTTACAGGCCCATACACCAACCATTTGCTTAACAATCAACATGGAGTCACCAAAAACATTTAGCTTTGTGATGCCCTGAGAAAGACAACATTGCAACCCTAAAACAAGGGCATGGTACTCTGCCTCATTGTTAGAATGAACCTCTTTTAGATGAAACACTTTTGCAAAGATCTTCTCCTTCTCTGGACCTAATATTACTATGCCTGCTGATGCCTTGTCTTTGGTCCTATTGTAAGCCCCATCAAAATACAGACTGTGTGCTCCCAGTAGAACTTCAGGCTCCGGGATAGGCGGTACCTTACTAGGTGCCTCTTTCTTGGCCTTCTCATAACACCTTTGTGTGAGGACATCTGCCAAACAAGCACGGGTGGAATCCTCTACTTGTAGTGTGTAGTCAAACTCTTGAAGCTGCACCACCCACTTTGCTATTCTTTGAGACAATTCCATGTGTTGTAGGGCATATGGAAAAACCTCCTCAGTTGTGATCACCACAAATTGTCTCGGAAGTAAGTAAGCCCGAAACTTCTCCACTGTAAACTTAAGAGCTAGCACCAATTGCTCAGTTGCGCTGAAACCCTTTTCAGCAGCTGTCATCACTCTACTAGAGAAGTAGACTGGTCTCATGAGAGATGTCTTTGGGTCTTTTTGCATCAAGACAGCTCCTAGAGCTTCTGGACCTACACTAGGATTTACATGGAATAATTCACCCCATGTGGGTTGTAGGACGACAGGCAATGAGCTCAAAATGGTTTTAACTTCTTGAAAGCACCTTTCACCCTCCTCACTCCATGTCAATGTAGTGTGTTTAGTGAGCTGCTGCAAAGGATAGATTGCCTGAGAAAGGAGATGTATGAATCGTCCCATGTAGTGAACCTTTTGAATGAAGGAGACTAGTTGCTTCACGTTTGAAGGAGTAGGTAAAGCTAACAATGTCTTTACCTTTTCAGGGTCAGAGCCTCAATACCATCTTGAGACACAACATGGCCTAGTAGAGTGACCTTGCTCTCACCTATGTGGCACTTGTCTTTATTCAATTGCCCACCCAATTGGGCCAGACGGGTGAAACCTTCATCAACCTTGGACAGATGTACTTCCCTAGAGCTGTAAATGCAAAAATCATCAATGAAGACTCGTATGGACTTACCAAAGTAAGGTTGAAACACCAAGTTCATAAACCTCTGGAAAGTAGCTGGGGCATTAGTTAAACCAAAAGGCATAACTCTATAAGCAAAACACCCCCAAGGTGTTATGAAGGTAGTCTTTCTTTAGTTTTCATCTGCAATTCAGATTTGGAAGTAGCCTGAGTACCCATCACACACTGTGTACCTTTCATGTCCAGCCACTTCATTTAATATTTCATCTTGAAAAGGCAAAGGAAAATGGTCCCTTTTTGTGGCTGCGTTTAGAGGCTTGTAATCCACACATACCCTCCACTTCCCATTTTTCTTTGGTGCTACCACAACTGGAGACACCCACTCAGAATCTTCCACTGCGTAGATAAATCCTGCCTTTAGTAATCTTTTTACTTCTTTTAAGAGTGTATCTTGTTGCACTAGCCCTAATCTCCTTAGCCTTTGCACCACTGGTTTGGCACCTTCCTTTAATTGGATATGGTGTTGGGTTACCGTCACTCCTTTAATGTGCTCGTAATCAATTATAAAGAGGCCAGCATGCTTCTTTAGTACCTGCAAATAGGGTTCTCTCTCTTCTTCTAGTATGTCCTTAGCTAGCATCTCCTCTAAGCCTGTGGCTTTTTCCTTGTTTAGAGAGTCTTGACCACCTTCTCCTTATGGGTTTCGTAGTATTATACCCATGACTTCCAAAGATCTAGCATCCTCCTCAGATAACTCATCCTCAGATGAAGAGCAGCTGCTTGTGCTCCATTCATCCATATAAGTCTCCATTTCTAGGTCTTGTTGTCTACCCTGCTTCATGTCATACATAATTTTTTGTTGCTTGCCACCTACCTTATGATTTGGTCGCAACTCAAGGGAACCTGTCTCCCAATCTTGCCTAGCTTTCATAGCCATAAGCCAAGGTCTTCCAAGGATTAGCGGATAGCCCTCCCCCTTAGTTGGGATCACATAAGCATCAATTGAGATTGCCACACCAAAAGCTGAAACCTTCACTCCATTAACCTTTCCCACACAAGCCACCCTTACATTATTTGCCATCTTAGCTTGTAAGGAAGTTTGCTTGTTTACTTCCAAACCCAACCTGTGCATTAATTTCTCTGTCATAACACAAATCTTGGCTCCACCATCTACGTACACATTGGAGACTCGCTGACTCTTAATCTCTGCATCAATGACTGACTTTGCCTTAGCCCTCCTGGTGCTAACCATCTTAGACCAGGTTCTACGCATCTTTGGGAAAAGGTGGAGGAGTTGCTGCCATGAAATCTTTGGTCCTTGCTTACTCACATCTACTACCAGGTCATAAGGTATGGATCCTACCCCAAGTGGAAAGTCTTCCACTCCTATGTGCCTCCTTGACCTACTCTTCCTTTTCTTGTCTCCTATCACTTGGGAGGAACCCTCATTCCCTTTATCCGGCTCTGAAGCTTCCATTTCATCAGTTCTTTGTCTCCTAACTCTCTTTATTGGAATGGCAACAGCTTCCTCCATTTTTCTTTCCCTTTATCCTTACCATTGTCAAGACTTATGACAGAGACAGCCCTGTCCTCTCCTCCCGATGGTAGTGGAGGGATCTCTGCTGGTGCTTGTGGTGGTGGAGGAGGGGGTCTCAATATTTGGATTGATGGAGCCACGTGTGCATTTTGTCCATTTAGTGGCCTAGCTCGAGGAGGAGTGACTTGCTGGTGAGGAGGCCGTCTTTGATTACCATTTCCTTGATAGCGTCGTGGATGGGGGCAATAATACATGCCGTGACCTACCTCTCCACAGTTGTAGCAAATGTACTCACGTGCTTGCCTTTGTCATTCTTGTCTATTTCGTTCATTTCCTAGCTGGGGAGCCCTTACACCTTGAACCAGATTGATGGACAGGCTCTCTAGTTGATTGGTGATTTGTTGAAGTAATTCTTGTTGAGAGGACTCTTGGTCTGTTGCTCCTGTCCCTGCTACTACCCTTGCCGTAGGTTGAGCTAGCGGTGGAGGCTCCATTCCCCCTTGTAGTTGAGCTTGGAATTTTAACTTCTTATCCTTCTCCCTTGCATAAGTCATAGCTTTATCAAAGGTATCTGGGAATTTACCTTTTACCTTTTCTCGAAGGATGGGGTAAAGCCCTGCCAGGAAACAGTCCTTCTTTAGGCATTCTGGCGCCCTTTCTCCTTCACTTAGTGATGCACACCATTTCTCCCACAGGTTGGAAAATTTTCCTTCATAGCTTCTATTGTCATTGGGTGATGTTTGGCGTAGCTCTAAGAGCTGTCTCCATATCTCCTCTGGAGGCTCATGGCGGCGAAATTCTTCGATGAAGGCCATCTTTAAGGACTCCCAGTCTCTTCTTTCTTCAGGTGCCAAAGTTTGATACCATAATTTTGCACCTTTCCTCAAGACCAAAGGAAAGGCCCTTAACTTAGTAGCTTCGTCATCCCTTCCCGATACCAGAAAGGCCATTTCCAAATTATCCAAAAAGTCTGGAGCAACCTCCCCAGGCTTACCATAAAAATTAGGGAAGGCCATAAGTGAGAGAGTAAACAATTACACAAACAGCTCCAATTTATTTTAAAATAGAGTATGGTAATTACAATTTGGAGCTTTAGCACAACTTAGCTCAAAATATGATGAAGATCGACACATCAAAGGAATGGTAATAGTCTAGTAAGGGTAGAATGACAGGATGAGCAGAGCGCAAGATTTCCCCAAGTCTCTCGGCTCCAAAAAACAGGGCTATTCTTTGCTGATAAAAGATTTTTCTATCAATACAAATATTCACACGGATATGACGCACAAAATGGAAAGGAAACATGCGGGGATCATCATTCTCATTATTGGCATCCATACTTACACACAAGAGCCTAGCTTAGTTGCACCACCTTGGGACCAATGAGCCTGATCAGCCACAGAAGTTCAGCATCTCGGATCACTTCGACTCTTCCTGATGCATCTGTGAAGACGTAAGGCGTGATGGCAACACTTTGTACAATGCTGAGCCTTTTAGCAAGCAACAATTGGATGCTATTACCATAATCAGCATGACGAATGAAAGTGACACCATTAATGTGCAGCACATCATCAACTAAGATAGTTTCCTTAGATTGAGATAACTTCTTGAAAATTAGCAGCAAAGGTAGGGCAGGGAGGCTTTTCACCCGGTCTCCAAAGCACTTTGGAAAATATCCAAAGTGATCTTCACGCGGACAGGAGGTTGGCTTGGGATTGGTGGTGTCTGGATTCACAAAGTGCACTGGGAGCACTCGCAGACGGGCGGCAATCTTGTAGGCAAGCCTTCGCCTCTTTGCTTCAGGAGGATTTAGGGGTGAGAGTCGTGGTTGCAAGTTGGAGGTTGAAGTTGGTTGCTCACTAGCCTTTTTCTTGCCTGTAGTGGTCATGTAATCCCTTATTAATGAGATTAAGCCAAATGTTACCTTACGCTTGAGCACGCGCTGCGGCCTTGGGCCACTTAGGTGTAGAGGTGATCTTCCTCCTCTTAATCGGCTCCTCACGAAAGAGAGGTCTGGTGATGCTTTCTCTTCCCTTAATTTGTGTCACAGTACCTTCGTGTATGTTGATGTAGAATATTTCAAGCTTGTGTGCGTTGGAGGTTTCTGGAGCACTCATAGGTTGAGAGGAGAGGTATATCAAGCTCTTCTTCTCACTCTCCTTCGTTGGCGACGATCACAAACAAGGCATGTAGAAGAACTTACCTCTTGAATTTCAATGACACTGCAACCTGGTGACAAGACCTCGATGAAAGCTTTTAAGGCCTCTAAAGCCTCCTCCTCTTCTGTTCTCCAATTTGCAAACTCCTCACGCTGTCAGGAGTTTTTTGGAGCAAGGGATTGCGCATATGTACATACCCATGCATGGTGCATCAAATAAAGTATTGCCCATTTTCCAGAGCCAGGTGGTTACGTGGGGCCCACATGTGTACAGGTAGGACACCATGTACATAGTGCATCGATTTTCATCGTTACTAGTATCATTGTGTTTTTCTACAATAATGAGGAGTTTATAGCGCATAAAACTTCTCGAGGAAGCTATCCGCGAGCCGACAACGTGAGGTCCGCAGGTGCGTCAGATGGCATCTAGTGGCGTCAGGAGGGCGAACGAGGTCAATATTTGCACGTGGAGAAGTACCGGCACAACATGGGTGTTTTCTGGTGAGAGTTATGCAGAAAGTTCATCATGAGGACCTTTTTTTGGGGCCACTTCACGTGGTGGCGAGGTGCATTATTGGAAAAAAGCTGAGTGCCAGGTGTGCGGATGATGCAAAAAGGTGACAACTATGCACTGCGAGGTCAGTTTTTGACCTGTTCGGGGTCCGTTTGACGTCATCTAAAAGGCCAAGGGTGCCCAACTAATAAATCTAAGTGTGGGAACTGAAAAAACAGAGAGAAGATCAGAAAAAACGTGGAGAAGAGAGGAGGAACAGCCGCAGGTGTGTTTTTGCTCATTTTGGAGCCTGTTTTGGCCGTAAACTGCTCATTCGAGGTCGGATTTGAGCACTTTCACATTGTAGACTGGGGTTTTGGGCCATTCCGGACGCGATGGCGCTGTCCATTTTGCCAAATTCCTCACTCTTTTTCTGCTTTTTTTCTATGTAATCTTCTCCGGTGAGTGAAGCTTCTTCTCCAATTTGTGATTGTATCTGGTATCTTTTACCCATATTGTGTGAGCTGTTTGCCCCATTGGTGTTGGCCCAAGCTCAATTGTATCTAAACATCAGAAATTCTCCTCTTTTGAGCTGAGTTTTTTGGGTGTGTGTGTGTGTGTGTGTCTGTGTGGAGTGGGCAAGTGGATAGTCTCTCTCCTCTCACTCCAGAGATGTGTTCCCTGTCTCGGCCAGGTGTGTTGTGTAAGCCGAGTGGTGCCCCATAGTGTGTGTATGTATCTTCCCAAGAGTGCGTGTCGGGTCGTTATAGCGGCGCTGTGTGTGTTTTCATCCCGCTCACATTCTTTTGGTGCCCCCACGGAGAATCTTCTTCGAGTACCTTCTGCTTCGAGCTTCGAGCTTCGAGCTTCGGGATTACAGGTTGCAGGTTGCAGATTACAGATTACAGGTTACAGGGACAGGTATAGGTACAGGTGATTCACACAGGTACAGGTAGCTGAAGTACAGTGATATACTAGCAGTGATGTCACTTGCAGTTGTTGTGGGAATGCATCACTTGACGCCTATTTGAGCGTATTGTCTGCTGGATTGTACGTTACTTGTGGAAACTACCATTGTACGCATTTGTGGAGCCATATTTGGTTGTATTTGGCAGTCCCAGCCATTTCTGAGACTTGGTCTGGAAGATAGTCATTTCTGAGACTTGACTATATGCGATTTGCATTAGCCTTCGTGTGAGGGTCGATAGCGTGAGGTTTTTATTGAGCTGGGAGATTCTCAAATGTAGAGATCCTTTCGGTGATACAGGTAGCTGGAGCACCCTTTTTGTGACCTCGCCATAGGCTATGTACTAGTGAGTTCTACTTGATGCTCGGGTTCTATTGTTGACAGTTTATGCATACATATACAGTCTATATTTTGGGTTCCTACTGCTCTATTTCTGGGGAAACTCTGCCAAAATTTTTCCAAGTTATGATGGCTGGTTTTTTGGTCTTTTGAGCCATTTATGCTGTTATGCTGCTGAAATTTTGGCAAAATCAAAGGTTGAGTCAGGTGTGCCTTCTTGGGAGCTTCATGGTTGGCTTTAATGGATGATCAAAATGGCCCTCAGTTCCCTCCTTTTCATTTAACTCAAAGAATTCAGATTAATGTTCATGTGCCCAGGAAGATCTTTTTCCAGCAGCGCATAGTCTTTATGTTTGAGCCAAGAAGATTGAGAGAGATCCTGGAATGTCCTTTGCCTGTTGTCATTCCGATGATTAACTATGAAAACTCATTTGATGTGCATGTGTTTGTCCTTATCTAAAGTTGAGCTCCATTGAAGTTTCTGGGGATTGGGTAGTGAAAAGTTTTGGGTTCTTGCACGTGTGTTCGAAGGGGTTCTCTAGCCATGGCTTTCTCTTATCCGGAGTTTCATGGAAGAAGTGATGAAGATGTGGAGGACTTTCTGGAAAAGATGGAGGTTGCCTGCATTAGCAACCAGATTCATGACCCTGCGCAGATGTTACGCCTTCTCCAAATTTGTTTGAAGAGTGATGCACGAGTTTGGTCTAAAGCATTTGAAGAGGAGTTGCGTGTGGATGATCCACCTGTAAGGTTGAGTTGGGACAATCTAAGGCATGCATTGGAAGTGGAGTTTGTGAAGATAGAAGATCCTGACAAGGTGTGGCAAGAAGTACAGGCTTTGGTGCAAAAGGAAGGTGAGCTAGTGGATGCGTACATACGTAAGTTTTCATTGGCATGGGAGTGAATGTGCAAGGCTTTAGCACCACAGGTACCCCTGCCTGACATGATGAAGAAGGACAGGTTCTTAGCTGGTCTTTGGGAGAATATACGTTCGAGAGTGGAGCTAAAGAAGCCTAGGACATATGAAGATGCACTAGAGGTAGCAAGGAACAAAGAGTGGAAGCTGAGGAAAATGAGCCAGTTAGGGGTGGAGTCTTTGCCCATGAGGTCTAAATTTCAGCATATAGAGTCTTTACAAGGGCGCATGTCAAGGGTTCATCATGAACCAGTAGTTCCTATTACTACTCAGGTTATGCCAGCAGTGGTCACTACAGCAGTGCAAGATGATGGGCTAAGGCAAGACATGAGGCAAATGGTAGATTTGATGAAGAATCTCAGCCTAAACATGCTAGGTCAAGTGGGAAATAATCGAGGTTGAGGGAGGTTTGCAAATCAGCAAGGAGGTGAAGAAAGGCCTAGGAATGGTGTTGGACAAAGCAATGGTAGGTTTTGGAGGCAGACGCCCACATGTTATAATTGTGGAGAGTTGGGTCACATCAGCTCGCAATATAATAAGCCACCAAGGATGGGGGGGAGACATGTATCCATTGCCAAGACAGGTGCTAACTAGGTCAAATGATTATGGCATCGAAATTAAGGGAGATGAAGGAACCAGTGGACTGACCCAGGAGGAAAAGGGAAAGACAAAAGTGCTAAGTGTAGTCACCTTGGAGAAGGCATCAAAGCTAGAGGATACATTAGTGATGCCTATTGGGAAGAGGACCACAGAGGAAAAGGAAGGAAGAAGTGCCCCAGGTCCTAGTAAGAAGAAAGGAAAGAGCCATGAAGGCAAGGATGTCAAGGCCAAGAGGAAAAGGAGAGCTCGTCGAAAGTTTCATGTTTCAGATTTTCCACTAGGGGATGGGCAATTAAGCTATGACTTGAAGGAGGATCTGACGAGCAGGAAGGCAGATGTTACTTTTGGGTAGCTTATAGAGATGGTGCCTAAGCTAAAGCGACATTGGAAGAGGATGGTTAACCCAATGGAGAAAGAGCCAGAGAGAGGTTCAGTGAAGGTGTTGGCAATGGACGAGCTACCAGACATTTGTCCAATAGTAGATGTGTGGCATAAAAGGAAAAATTTGGGACAAGGTTATGTGGATGGCGGAGCCCAAATATGCGTCATAACACACTCATGCGTTGAGAAGATGGGTCTCACAGTGGCTGGGGTGTCAGGGTTTCGGATCAGATTGGCAAACCATCAAAAAGTAAAATGCTTAGGTGTTGTAAAGAGCTTAGAAGTGGAGGCATATGATGCAAAGGCAGTGGTTGATTTTCATGTGATGCCAGCAGGGTTGGGAGCATATCCTATTATACTGGGCAGACCATGGTTACGTGCAGTGGGAGCTGTTCAAGATTGGCGACATGGTACAATTAGCCTCTATGGAAAGACAGGTACCAAGAAGCTTTATAATATGGACACAAGGAAACGATTAGAGGAGCTTTATGAAGATGAGGATGAGTCTAGTGATGAAGACTCTTCCACGGTGACAGATGAGGACAGTGATAGCACTACCAGCAGTGATGAGGATGTTGATGTTGCATTTCTTTTGATGGATAAAGAAATCCAGGAGTGTGGTTTAGTCGCATTTGCGAAGGAAGTTGAAGATGAAAGTGAAGGGCCTTATGAAGTGATTGAAGGGCTGATGCAAACCAAAGTTGAGTTGTCAAAGAAGCAAGAATTAATGACGCAAATGATTAGTGGAGACCTCTCAACTATGGAGAAGGATATATTTTTGCATATGCTGGCTAGTTTTCCTGATTTGTTCATTACTTCATATGAAGAGATCAGAGGGTTCAAGGGTGAAGAGATGCATATAGAGCTGAAAGAAGGTGCTAAGCCAGTGCGGCAAAGGCTAAGAAGGATGGGTCAAGAGCAAATGGAAGCCTTGCGGGTAGGGGTGGACAAGTTATTGAAGGCAGGGTTCATAGTTCCAGTGGAGACCACAGAATGGGTGAGTCCAGTTGTAGTCAGTCCAAAGAAGGATGGGAAGTGGAGGATTTGTGTAGATTTTAAACCCTTAAATGCAGTCACTAAGAAGAACCCATATCCTCTTCCATTCATTGATCAGATCTTGGATTCAGTGGCAGGTTATGAGAGGTACAATGTGTGTGATGGTTTTTCAGGCTATTTTCAATTGAAGATTGCTCTTAAAGACCGCACAAAGACAACTTTCATTACGCCATGGGGCTGCTATTGCTACACAGTGTTGCCGTTTAGGTTGTCAAATGGACCATCTTTCTATCAAGAGAGAGCGAATTGGGTGTTGGAACCATTCATTAGTAGTTGTGTTAAAGCTTTTATGGATGACTTCTGTGTTTATAGCAGTAGGGCTGAACACCATGAGAAGCTACAGATGGTATTGGCTCGATGTGATGAATGTGGAGGACAACTAAATCCAAAGAAATGTCATCTAGCACAGCCAAGGGTGAAGTTATTGCGCCACATGGTGTCAAAAAATGGCATTGAGGCTGATCCAGATAAGGTGAAGTCTATTATTCTTCTTCCATCACCTATGAGTACGAAGCAATTGGCAACCTTTATACACAAAGTGAAGTACATGGCACGGTTTATTCCATTGTCTTCGCAGCTTCTTTATCCATTACAGCAAGTGGCAAAGCATGATCCATTGCAATGGGATGACAAGTGTGAAGAAGTGTTTCAAGAGGTGAAAGAGGTGTTAGGGGGGTTGTCAGCCATGCAGGCTCCTGATTAGGAGAAAGTTTTTTATGTAAATCCATCTGTAGGGGATGATGCCATTGGAGCCATGCTATTGCAAAAGGGGAAGGGCAGCCATTATATGAGGCCAGTGTATTGTGCAAGCCGAGCTAAGTTGGTAGCGGAGAGAAAGTTATCGGAAGTAGAGCTAGTGATGGCCAGTGTAATATTTGCTTGTCGACGATTTCGTCATTACTTGCTACCACGGCCTTTTGTTTTCTTGACGAGTTATGCCTTTTTGCCACTGTTAATTAATGGTATTAACATGTCAAATGTGGTGAAGAAATGGGTAATTGAGCTGCAAGAGTTTGAGTTCTCTTTTCTAGTGGAAGATAGTACAAGGGCTACCCTAGCTAATTTGTTGACCTACAAGGAGAATCCCCTTATTGTTAAGGAAGAGGTGGTGAGAAAGGTAGTTGAAGAAGTGCCACATATCAGCAATGCACATGTGTTGTTCTTTGATGGTTCATACAGAAAGAGCCACGATGCAGCTTCAGGGGGTATAGCACTTTATGATCCAGAGGGGAAGCTAGTATGCAAGAGAGGGTTCAAATTGGATGCGCATAGTAACAATGAGGCTGAATATGCTACATTGGAAGCCGGATTACACATTTGTTTGAAGCATGGGGTTCGAAGGTTGAGCATAAAAGGTGATGCCTTGTTAGTGGTGAAGCAAGTGCTGGGTGTGTGGAAGAGCAAGAACACCTCATTGAAGGAAATGTGCTTCAGAATTAAAGGCCTGTTAAAAAAGTTTGAAGCATGGAATATCAGACACATTGAACGTGCTCTAAATGGAGAGGCACATGAAGCAGTTCAAGGCATGATTGGGGAGCTATTTGTGTTGAGGACCACTTTACCTCTTTATCATGGCCGGGAAAGTTTGGCTCAAGAAGAGGAGTTTTTGCTAACAGGAATCATTCCAAAGGAGATTCAGAAGTCTAAGAAGTATGGCTTTGTGCGTAGAGCATACAGGTACAAATTGATTGGTGATGTCTTATACATGAAAGGGGCTGATCTCGTGTTGAGACGTGTACCTTGGCGGGAGGAGATTTAGAGAGTGTTGGAAGAGAATCACGAAGGCGCATGTGGTGGCCATTTTGCTCTAAAGATCACCTTGCATAAGATTTTGCAAGAGGGGTATGTATGGCCTAGTTTGCACAAGGATGTTCACCATTGGTGTAGGTCTTGCAATAGGTGTCAAGCATTTGGGAAGAGAGTGTTGAAGCCAGAGCTACGAAAAACCATTATGGCGTTTGATGTGTTTGAAAAGTGGGGGATTGATGCAATAGGCCCGTTACCTATCACAAGCAGGGACAAAAGCTATATTTTGACGGCAGTGAACTATCTCTCTAGATGGGCAGAGGCTATAGCAGTAAAACATATCACTGCAAAGGATGTGGCAAAATTTGTGTATGATGAAATATGTTGCAAGTTTGGGGTGCCACTGGAGCTACTTTCAGATAAGGGCCTGGCTTTAGAGCTAAACTGCTAGATTTTTTATGTGCAAAGATGAAGATTAGGCACCAGCATACCACTCCTTATTACCGCAGTGTAATGGCTTAAATGAAAGATTCAATGGTGAGTTGGTACAGATTCTTTCGAAAGTGACAGAGCACCAAGGAAAGAATTGGGATTTGGAATTGCCTAGTGCATTATGGGCTTACCGTACTTCGGTGAAGACAGGTACAGGGTTTACTCCATTTCATTTGGTGTATGGAAACGAAGCACTATTGCCTGTGGAGGTAGAGTTGCCTACGGTCAAGATGTTAGAGAAGTTGCTTGGGCCGCCTAGTGGATGCATTCAAAGAGAGGCTCTTGCAGTTACAAGAGGTCCAGTTGGATAGGATGAGCGCATTGGAGCATTATGGGCAGATGCAGGATAAAGCTTTGGCAAAGATAAATGAAAAGGTCAAAAGTAAGGGAATCAAGAAGCATGACTTGGTTTTGCGCTACAACAGTAAGCTGGACAACACCTTCCAAAAGAAGTTTCAAATTAGTCCAGTTGGATAGGATGAGCGCATTGGAGCATTATGGGCAGATGCAGGATAAAGCTTTGGCAAAGATAAATGAAAAGGTCAAAAGTAAGGGAATCAAGAAGCATGACTTGGTTTTGCGCTACAACAGTAAGCTGGACAACACCTTCCAAAAGAAGTTTCAAATTAAGTGGGAAGGCCCTTTCAAGGTAGTAGAGTGTTTTCCAAATGGCACATATCAGCTGGCTAACCTGGATGGTGTTCTACATAAGTCAAGGGTACATGGATTGCGTCTTAAATTGTATCATGCTAGATTGATGATGGTGGAGCAAGATGAGTTGTTGGTGGAGCAAGAAATGTTGGTGAAGGATGAGGAGACTTGTGATGCGGCGAGTCTCATATCTCTCTTTGCTGCTGCTGATCATGAATGATCTAGCAGGCTAGGGGATGGGCAAATTATGTCAGGTGTTTTTTGGAGCAAGGGATTGCGCATATGTACATACCCATGCATGGTGCATCAAATAAAGTATTGCCCATTTTCCAGAGCCAGGTGGTTACGTGGGGCCCACATGTGTACAGGTAGGACACCATGTACATAGTGCATCGATTTTCATCGTTACTAGTACCATTGTGTTTTTCTACAATAATGAGGAGTTTATAGCGCGTAAAACTTCTCGAGGAAGCTATCCGCGGGCCGACGACGTGAGGTCAGCAGGTGCGTCAGATGGCATCTAGTGGCGTCAGGAGGGCGAACGAGGTCAATATTTGCACGTGGAGAAGTACCGGCACAACATGGGTGTTTTCTGGTGAGAGTTATGCAGAAAGTTCATCATGAGGACCTTTTTTTGGGGCCACTTCACGTGGTGGCGAGGTGCATTATTGGAAAAAAGCTGAGTGCCAGGTGTGCGGATGATGCAAAAAGGTGACAACTATGCACTGCGAGGTCAGTTTTTGACCTGTTCGGGGTCCGTTTGACGTCATCTAAAAGGCCAAGGGCACCCAACTAATAAATCTAAGTGTGGGAACTGAAAAAACAGAGAGAAGATCAGAAAAAACGTGGAGAAGAGAGGAGGAACAACCGCAGGTGTGTTTTTGCTCATTTTGGAGCTTGTTTTGGCCGTAAACTGCTCATTCGAGGTAGGATTTGAGCACTTTGACATTGTAGACTGGGGTTTTGGGCCGTTCCGGACGCGATGGCGCTGTCCATTTTGCCAAATTCCTCACTCTTTTTCTGCTATTTTTCTGTGTAATCTTCTCCGGTGAGTGAAGCTTCTTCTCCAATTTGTGATTGTATCTGGTATCTTTTACTCATATTGTGTGAGCTGTTTGCCCCATTGGTGTTGGCCCAAGCTCAATTGTATCTAAACATCAGAAATTCTCCTCTTTTGAGCTGAGTTTTTTGGGTGTGTGTGTGTGTGTGTGTGTCTGTGTGGAGTGGACAAGTGGATAGTCTCTCTCCTCTCACTCCTGACATGTGTTCCCTGTCTCGGCCAGGTGTGTAAGCCGAGTGGTGCCCCATAGTGTGTGTGTGTGTGTGTGTATCTTCCCAAGAGTGTGTATCGGGTCGTTATAGAGGCGTTGTGTGTGTTTTCATCCCGCTCACAACGCCATTCGTCCATGTTATAGATTGCACATCTTCATTGCTTGTGGATTGAAGGTCTGTGTAGCCCTCCTCAGTGGGGGCACCAAAATGATGGCGGGAAAAAGAGCAGTGCAATCGGGTGGCCTCTGTACTCGTGCACACTCCACAAACCACGCCTCATGCAAACAAGCAAAGAACAAAACAAAGGGGGCACCACCCTAAATTAAGAGGTTTAGGGACCTCACACATAGTGCACATAGGCAAGTGAGACTTCTGGCATTATGATGGCATCAAAACATATGGCAAAACACATAGAAACCAAGCTTAGGTACCTTATGTAGCATATATATACACAAGACATCAGCTTAACAATACAACGGCATCTGATCATACATAACAAGGATATAGAGAAGCTAGCCAAGGATGGCATAATCCCTTGTAACCCAGCAAGTAGATATGATCCTACTAGCAACACATCAATACCTTAGAGAATGATAGCGAGGATGGTGGCCATGGAGCATGAGAGAAGACTCCTTATTTAGGTTTTAGGGCTAGTAATGTAGCATACTAGAGGGAGAGAGAGAGAGAGAGGGAGAGAGAGTAGAGCTCCATCCATAGCTCCTCGTTGTGAGTAATGTCGGCATAGCTTCATTGCTTCATGAAGTGAGTGAAGTGTTGGTTTTGAGTGAGAGAAGGCCTCCTTATATAGGTTTCTGAGAGGGTTTAGGATTAGGGATAAACATGCTTAAATCCGCTGATTGGGGTTACTTTTTGCTTAGGGTGGTCAACAGATTGAGGTCACCTGATATGTCACCATCAAGATATTCTCTAGAGTGATGTGAGAGGGGAGGGTAAAGTCTGATTTTTCTGATTTTGACACATGGGGATAAGGCCTTGACCAGCATTTAAGAGCAGGTAAGGTGGCTGTTGAAACTGGAGGTTCTGCACATGTCAGGGGGGGACCTGCTGGGTCCTCCTGAATATCAAATTCTCAAAAAATCTTCAACCATGGCTTCTTTTGACATGTGTTCTTTGAAAAAATCAGCATGTCTCTTTTCAACTCAAAAGTCTTTATCCCTGTTGACTCACCTTTACCATAAGATTTTTCCCTTTTCTCCTCCTGTAACTGCATTGTTGATGCCCAATCACTGCTTCTAGTAATAGTGAACTGTTACCTACCAAATACTTATGGTGCAGTAGAAAATATTTACCATGGGTAAAAAAAGTTACTATAGGTAAAAAGTGATTTGTATTTACCATGTAGGTGAAAAATATTTACTATAGGTAAAAAATATTTACTGTCAGTAAAAAAGTGAAAACGGAATATGTTGTGCTGTGAGTCCACACGAATATCCTCGTGTAAATTTCACTAGAAATTCACACCTAGAATGGGCTATTCTGTAAGATATAGGTTGTAGGCATGCATAAGAGCTCGTTCCCACGTATCTTCTGTCCATGGCACTTTTTACTCTTTGGCGCTTGTGAAGTAGATTTTTCTTCTCTTTCGAGATCCCTTGGACTAGAGTATCCTCATCTCCCCAACAACTGACTGTGCCTTTATTGCATCTTCAGAAGGGGTCCTAAAAACCATGCATCAAAGGGTGTCTAGAGGTTGCTCTTCTTGTTGCCCGCCCCGGGACCGCCTCAATACTCTGTTTGAGATAACCAAATCAACGTCTTTGATTTGTCTCTCTCAATGCGCATACCAAGTATATGACTTGCCTCACCCATGTCTTTCATGTCAAATGATTTTGCCAGCTTTGACTTCAAAGCTGAAATTTCTTCCAAGTGCTTGCCAGCAATCAACATGTCATCCACATACAAAATAAGGATCAGCCAACTACCATCCTTAGCCTTCTTTGTATATAGACAGTGATCGAAGTCACTATGTTTGTAGCCTTGAAAAAGCATAAACTTGTGGAATTTATTGTACCATGCCCTCGGTGATTGTTTTAAGCCATAAAGACTCTTTAACAACTGGCATACCCAATCTTCCCTCCCTTTCTCAACAAACCCTTCTGGCTGCTGCATATAAATTTCCACATCTAAATCACCATGCAAGAACGCTGTCTTGACATCCATTTGGTGCAACACCAAATCTAATATGGCAACCAATGCAAGAAAGCATCTCAATGTAGTCATCTTGAACACCGGAGAGAAGACTTCATCAAAGTCAATGCCTTGTTCTTGCTTAAAGCCCTTGGCAACAAGCCTTGCTTTGTACTTTGGCTGACTATCATGAGTGGTGATCTTATAACTGTAAACCCATTTACAAGGTAGAGCCTTTTTTCCCTGTGGTAATTTAACTAGCTTCCATGTCTCATTTTTATGCAGAGCTGTCATCTCTGACTGCATGGCCAATTGCCAATTTCCAGAGTTCTGCTTCCTTGTAACATGAAGGCTCATTTCAATCAGTCAACATGACATAGTTCATAGATGGAACAAACCTATTAGGAGGTCGCATGATACGTCCAGATCTACGCACAATAGGTGGCTCAGGCTCAGCCACAACCTGTGGTTCCACTCTATCCTGTCCTTGCTCCTCTTGAGCCCTGACATTTTGTCTTGCACGTGCAGGTCCATCTTCTTGGAAGACAACTCTTCTAATCTCCTCAACCCTCTCTGGTTTAGAATGATAGTTGGCTTCATTAAAGTGAACATCATTGCTGCGGATAACCTTTCTGGATTCGGGATCCCAAAGTCTGTACCCCATCTCACCAGAATTACCATAGCCTAGAAAGATGCACTTTCTACTCTTTGGCTCAAGTTTGTTCCTAAATTCCTTTGAAACATGAGTATATGCCTCACAGCCAAAGACTCTGAGATGCTTGTATGAGGGAATTTTGCCTGACCATACCATCTCTGCCACTGAATCCTTTTGAAAAACCTTGCTAGGAGATCTATTTATGAGATGAACAGCTGTTGATACAGCTTCAGCCCAAAACCCATTTGGCAGTTCTGCATTAGACAACATACTTCTCACCTTCTCTTGTATGGTCCTATTCATCCTCTCAGCAATACCATTTTTGAGGAGGATTGTAAGGAGCAGTAAGTTCACGTTTTATACCTTTTGACTCACAAAAGTCCTAAAAAGCCTTTGAAACATACTCTCCACCATTGTCAGTGCGTAAGCATTTAAGCTTCTTGCCACTCTAATTCTCCACAAGTGTCACAAACGTTTTGAAAACACTAAACGCTTCGTCCTTGTGCTTGATAAAGTAAACCCATACTTTCCTCGAGTAATCATCTATAAATGTCATAAAGTAAGAAGCTCCCCCTAGAGATAGGTTAGGCATAGGTCCACACAAATCACTATGAACAAGTGCCAACTGTGTATCTCTTCTACTGCTTCTATGCTTATGTGGTTGTTATGTTTGCTTAGCATACAGACAATGTTCACAGAATTCAAAATCATTAAATGACAAGCCAGGCAAATAACCAGAACGAGACAAGATTTCCATTCCCTTCTTGGACATATGTCCTAACCGGCTATGCCACAAAGAAACGTTCGGCTGCTCGGTTGCATTGATTACATTTTTAGAGACATTTGATACATAAATCATGTAAAGTCCTCTAGACTTTACTCCATGTGCTACTGTCATAGAACCCTTGGATATCTTCCACATGTTCTGTCCAAAAGTGGTGACGTAGCCAGCATCATCAAGTAAACCTGTGCTGATCAAGCTCTTTGTAATTGCGGGAACATGTCTCACATTCTTCAGCGTGAAAGAAGAGCCATTCTGAAACTTCAATTGAACATCTCCAACACCTAAGATCTCACATGTCTGCCCATTGCCTAGCCTAACATGATCTTTAGTGGTCACATTGAGGCGGTCCGGGGAGGGCAACAAGAGAGGCGACCTCTAAACACCCCTTAAGGCTCCCGTGCTGCTCAATTGGGGCTGGGGCAACCACAAGCACAACAAAACAACAAACCCACAGCCAAACCCAAACAAGATAGGGGCACCACCTAGTTATGGTATGCGAACTAGGACGCAAGAGAGATTTTGGCACAACCAAGAAGATGCACCACACAACACACACAAGCAACCTCACACCAAGACACACATGAAATGGACCAGAGAGAGCTAGAGCAAAGGGAAGAGAGAGAGGAAAGGATCTTGCGTAATACCTTATTTGTGACTTGCAAATGGAGATGGTTCGTTATGATGCTATCGTAGAACTTGTACAAAACTCACTCGATGCTTAGTGATTGCTAAACATTGCCAACACACACACACACTGTCTTAGGGTGTGGGAGACCTCTCACCACAATACCCTCTTACAATGGACAAAAAAATGGCAATGAAAAACACACTAAAACACTTTCTAAAATCAAGATCAATCGATAAAAACCCAAAATACACAAGTCACCTTGAATTCACCAAACCGTATTGCACAAATGGAAGGACGAAGATTTGAACGTCGAATCACGCCTTTGATGCACCAAACCTCAATTTATTGATGATGAAAGAGCATATACAATAGTGGTTTTGAGATTTCTGGAACTCACGCTCTCACTTGCAATGTGTAGCTCGAAGGCTTCTCTCACACCAAGAGTGAAGCTCACAAGTGGTTGCTACACCTAAGTCTCTCCTCACGCATAGAGTGTTGCGGTGCTATGTGAGATGTTGGAGATTGTTTTACAAGAAGGAGAGGGGCCTATTTATAGGTTGGAGATCCCTCATTAAGATTATTGGAAATCCTAATTTACAAGCTAAAACATCAGGATTATGATTTTTTGAATATCAAAACATTGCGGGCCTTCTTTGTCTGCTTGAGTCATGGGTGTGGGCTCAAAAGAGAGCATTATTGATGGTAGATAAGGTGAAAGTAAGTTTTAAGGAAGGGGAGAGAGAGAGAGAGTTACTATACACATGTCTTGAGGTGAGGTGTCTTTTATGGTTAGATCAATGGCTATTTTGTGTTTGTATGTTAGTGGTTAGTGTTAGTAATCACTAGAAAGTTAATGATGAATTTACAATGGGTAGAATGAGGTGGATGGTTGAAATAAGATGGTTGAATGAAGTGAGAAAATCCTTGTGATGGTGAAGCTTGAAGAAGTTTTGGACTTACTTGTGTAGGTTCTCAAAATGACTATCGATCTTCTTCTTCGTCTTCCCTTCTTTATGCCACCGCCGCCAAGGTTGATTATCGCGATGAAAATGATAATTTTTTTGATGATTTCTCTTGATTTGCAGAGGTTAAGCATGGTACACATGCTGAATTTATGTATATATATAAGGGTTAAGATGGAATTGTAATTTGGTAGGTGTGTGGAAGGGTGAGAGAAGACTAAAAGCTACTTGTGAGAAAAGTGGACAGACTGGGGTCCACTCAAAAAATCATAGCTCATCGTTGGTAGCTCCAAAAATCATGAAAACATTTGAGGTGATTATTCAGAGCGTGGGCTACATTTTTTCTTTTGACCACCGCTCCAAATTCGGAGTGGAGATAGGTGCCAAAATTCTCACCAAAAAGCCTGTTTTTTATGCCTGCAAAAGTCTTTTAGTGGCCCCCTCCTTTGTTGAATTTGTACAATGCATCCAAGAGTGAGCCCCTCCTTTGTCATATTATAATACAAAGCATCCAAGTTGCCCTTGACCCATGCATGGAGGAGGATTATTGGTGAATAAAGAAATATATACATGGTGGGACTAGTGTATGGACTATTCATGGACTTTAGCTCAATGAGCACATGGTGTTAGAATAATGAGTAAAAATAATAATAAAAATATGGAGGAGTTATGGATATGGAAAGATATTGGAATCATATGATATGGTCCCTCCTTGAATTATTTTGGGTAAAAGAGGAAAAGGTATGCAAGTAAATAATATAATAAAAGTAACCAATGAGTAGAAATCAATTTTTTGTTTTCACGAGGGTGAGGGTGAAAATGTGGGAGTGATTTGTATAAAGGAAAAATATGAGGTTAGAGTATGTACAATATTGGCAAAAAATATAATTATGGTGTAAGAGGATGAAAAAAGGTGTACATAGGTTTAATAAAACGCACACCTAAGTAGAAATATTTAAATAAAATACCAAAATAATTATAAAAATCCCTATATTTAGGCCATATATACAATGAAATATTTACACACAAAGAGACCATAATATACTTTTATTTTTTTTATTTTTTTTTATTTTTTTGGCTCAACTAGCCCAGTGATTAGCTAGCTGAGGGTTTTTAAGAAGATATGGGAAAATCCCCCTAACTCACACACGCCTATATACAGTGAAATGGTAGGGATAGCCATAGCGTTTGGGTGAATTTGGTAGGGTGGAGTAACTTACTATGGCAATTATGGAGAGCCAAAAAACGGCTATCAACATAAGAGGTAAACCACTCCTTGTTTGGAGACACATGAAGTGATGACCCTGAGTCTATAATCCAGTCACTCAGTGCATTTCCATCAGATGCTGTAAGAAGAGCTGAGTCCATTGTATTCTTCAAGAAGTAGATGTCTCCTGACACTAGACTGTCATCCTCTACAACAGTGTTTGTCACATTTATTTCTTGAATCTTCAATGAGGACTTGTTCTTCTCACCATGGTCTTCTGCTTTCTCTTTGCCTTTTTCTGCTTTCCATTCTCTGCAATCTCTTTTCATGTGACCCTTCTTGCCACAATGGTAGCATTCTATGTCACTCTTGCTTTTAGCACTGCGGGACTTGCTATAAGACTGATTCCTCTTTCCACCTTTGTACTTTTCTTTGGTCCTTCCCCTGACAACTAAGGTTGTTCCTTTGCCTTTGTCCATTGTCTTTCTGTTGGTTTCTTCAGTAAGCAGACTACCTTCTACACCTGCTATGTTCAAACCATCTGGAGGTACAGAATTACTCAAAGCTGTGCGAAAAGTGTCCCAACTTTCCGGAAATGTGATCAACAGGAACATAGCTCTAACAGGTTCATCAAACTTGACACCTTGAGCTGACAACTGACTGTAGATGGTGTTGAATTCATTCAGATGATTGGACATAGGTGTCCCTTATTTCATCTTCAAGTCAACAAGCTTCTTAAGCCAATATACCTATGAAGCTGCACTCTGCTTCTCATAAAGATCACTCAGCTTTAACCATGCTTGATAAGCCAACATTTCGTCTGCTACATTGAAGTAAACGCTTTCTGCCAAAGTCAGCATAATAGTAGAAAGTGCCAATTCATCCATTTCGCTCTATTCATCTTCTTCCATATCTTCTGGTTTTATCCCCTTAAGCTTTATACGTTTTACCTGCTTCTTTTGTACCAACACGTGCCAAATCTACTTCTTCCACAATGGAAAATTGGTATTATCCAGCTTCTTGATATTGTAAAGAGCAGTGTCCTGTGATTCAGCCATAGCTACGCTTCACAGTAGTTTACTTTCCTGGGAAAAATTCGGCAGAGTTTCCCCTATAAACTGACCTCTGAACCAATATCAACCTGTCAAATGAACCAAGAAAGCTTCAGATTTTGCAGAAATTTTGGCAAAGTCTCCTTTGTAAAATGGCTCTGGTGTACTCAAAAACAAACCAAAAACAGCTCAAAAAACCACTATCTCTCTAACACTGTAAGTTGTGGGTAAACCTGTCCTGCACCTGTATTGTCTCTCACTGTCCTGTCATTGTCCTGTAAGCATAGACTACGACAATGCCTCAACGGCAGTAAAGCAAAGATGCAATCCCAACTGTCTAACTCACAGTCAATACATCCTAGCTGCCTATCTAAGGGTGCTCGAGGGATCGCTCCAAGACCTGTATCACCGAAAGGATCTTAGCATTCGAGAATCCCCCAGCTCAATAAAACCTCACTCGACCCTCAACAAAGACTGCAGTAAATCTGACAATACATAGACTTCCCACAAAGTCATACATCCACAAATTTCCCACTGTATGTTATAACCGTTGTGGCGATTGTTTGCTGTGTGACTCACACCCAGCAAACCCTCAACAGACATACATCATCTCTGACAATACGTCCCATGTGGAAGTACCTGCAATGTCAGGATGAAATCACAAGCTACCTGATGAACTAGTGGATGTCGCCTACAGTCTGTGTGTAGATGCGTCCGTGTCGTATGTGGCACACCTCCAAGAACTGTGAGTCGTCCTTCGATGTGTAGACAGTCACAAATCAACACTCTGGGAGTGCCGATATCATCAGCACCTGCAGTCGTAGGCCGAAAACCCCAAATTTGCAGAGTCGGATCTGCACCCGCAAAGACCACGTAGTCGAAAATGGCATGCGCAGAACTTTGTCGAAGCCGAACGGTGGCCGAGATGATCTCAAAATGAAATTCTAAGAACACCAAGCCCTTCGGAACTGCCCACTGGATTTAAGGCCGTGTCTTTGCCTCTCGAACTTCACTCCAATCTGAGGTGGTGACTCTAGCCTCCTGCAGTGCTGCCCCGAGCCTCGATCTGAGCTCTGATACCAGTTGAAGGAGTACGAGCGGAAGTGCAACGCGAGAGAGAGTGCGAGAAGAAGAGCACGACGATATGGTGAACTCGCTCTACTGTAATGTGTAGAGCATAGTGAGTTCTTATTAGGTTTTTACAAAAGAATATGTGTACATACCTAGCGGCCCGCCCACTTACCTGGGCGACCACATTGGGCTTTATATCCCAACATTATGTTCATCTAATGAATTAGAGTAGATGATGATATCATCAAAGAACACTCCAGTAAAGGTTTGGTGAGGGATGAATAGCTTCTCCATCAAGCGGTTGAATGTGGCTAGTGAATTGGTCAAGCCAAAAAGCATGACAATATATTTGTAAAGACCAAACGTAGTGCGAAATGCGATTTTTGAAAGGTCTTATCAAGTATCCTTATTTGATTATAGCCATTTTTTAGGCCAATCCTACTAAAGTAGGTTGATCCTTGTAGCTTATTGAATAGGTCTTCTACCCGTGGATCAGAAAACCTATTTTTGATAGTGATCCTATTTAGTGCTCTATAGTCGACACACATACGATATGTGTTGGCTTTCTTTTGCACTAATAGCACAACTGAGCAAAATGGAGATGAGCTAGGCCTCACTATGCCCTTCTCAACTAACTCTTGCACTTGTTGCATAATCTCCTCTTGTCGAGCTTGAGAAACTCTATAAGGAGGTTTATTAGGCGGTGGACTTCCTGGAAGAAGTTCGATTGCATGGTCATCATTGCCTCATTTAGGAGGTAGCTCGCAAGGGATATCGTCAATAAAGACATCTTGAAACCCCTTGAGAAAATTGAATAACTCTAATTCCTTTTGATTGTGTATATTCTCTTTTGCTAAAACATTAGGTTCATTTTGAGAGTCTTTAACAAAAATCATGTACACATAAATAGAGCTCTTTATTGACTTATTGAAAGCTTACGTATGTACAATGGGTATGGTGTTACCCATTTCCTTAGAATCTATGTACATATCTTTTTCCCTGAACCTAAAGGAGATTTTCCTTTCAGGGGATTTAACATTGGCAGCCATGCGATCAAACCATGGTGCCCTTAGGATTACATCCTCATGCTTGAGAGGAGAGATAAAGAAGTCTGGTTTGTCCACATAGCTTTGGACATGAAGCCTCAATTTCCCGATTGAGTGACTGAAGCTTCTTGTCCCTTGAAAGCACCATCTGCGGGTAGGACATCTCCCATCTCGTAGGCTTGTATACATAGCTTGGTGGCCAACTCTGTGGATATAAAATTGTGAGTAGAACCAGGGTCGAAAAGAATAAAAGCATCATGTTCTATTACCTTTCCCCAAGCATGGCATAGAGGAGATCCTTTGTGATGAGTTTCCTCCTCTTGGATTTCAACCAAGGCAGCTCTAGGAGGTTCATGGCGGGTGTTCTTTTGGGGACAAGCGCGGTATGCATGCCCTTGCTCGCCGCACTTGAAACAGCGGTTATCCTTGCGATGACACTCAAGCTCTTCAGGAGAGAGTTTATTTTTGCCTTTGTAAACTCCCTTTTCCTTAGCTTTGTTGGAATTTCCCTTATGAGACTTTTGAACATTGTCCTTCCCTTAGGCTCATTGGAACCGTTGTTTTCGGTGGGTTTAAAATTTCTCTTAGCCCCTCTTTGGTAATGGATTCGAGAAACCACCATAGAATGGTGTATAACCGCCAATATGGTGCGTAGCCTTTGGGAGTTAACATACTCCGCCATTTCTTCAATTAAGCCCGCACAAAATTGTTGTTTTTTCTCTCCAAAATCCAATTTTTTAAAGACAATGGCTTTGAGTTGTAGGTCCCAAAACTACATATTTGTGAATGGATTCGTAGGAAGAGAGCTTCAAGCTTCGCCATTCAGTGAGTACTTTTTCTTTGGCATCGATGGCCAAAAACTGCTTCATAATGGAAGCTCTTAAAGCTTTCCATGCTCGTGGAGCTTCACCGTTGGCCCGTCGGCTAGACAAACATTGTCTGGTGGACTTTTGAAAGTGCATAACTACATGGTGTAGCTTAGAGAACTCCGTGAAGCCCTCATCTCCAAATGCCGCATCAAATTGTTGGATAAAGGCCAAGACTTTGTCCATAGCACCAAAGGTGCCATCATAGGTAAGAAAAGAGATGCTCTTCCCTCCCTCTTTGAATTTCTTGAGCTTGGACGACCTCTTCCACCCAGCATAGGATTTCCTATGGCCTCTTCTTTTTTATGGTTCAAAGGTTGCACCATCACTTTCTTCAAAAGATTAAGAATCTGAGGAAGATAGAGAAGAGGGTGACCTCTTTATTGCCTTTTTCTTGCCTTGATCTTCTTTGTCTTCACCGTCACTTTTATAAGAGGAAGAGAATGAAGAAGATGGAGAAGAAGGTGTCCTCTTTCTCGTCTTTTTCTTCTCTTGCTTTTTGTCATCCCTCTTTGAATTATGGTGTGGAGAAGTATGTGATGGTCTTTTCCGTTTTGGAGGTGATGGATAACGTTTAGCCCGTCGTCTTCGTGGAGCCATCTCCGTTGAGATGGCAAGAGATTCACTTCTTTCTCGTTCCTTTGATGGAGGCTCTTGAGTTCTCCTTTGAGAAGGAGATGCGTCATCAAGTAGCAAATTTCTGAGACCTTCGTATCGATCCTCTTCTTCTTCCCAAATCGGAGAGGCCTCTTTTGGAAGTCTCACAAGGAGTCTTCCTAAGTGCTCTTTCGTCATGGTGGGAGCTTGGAGAATCCCATGAACACGAAGCTGCCGTTGCACTTTACTTTGGAGGGATGGATTGCACATTGCTTGTTGAAGCCTAGAAACAAGGTAGTTAACAAGCATAGGGACATCATAGTAGCCTACTCCTTAGCAAAATTAAAGTTATCAATATTAATTTCACTCTCTTTACTATTGTCAGCCATTCTAACAACTTTTGGCACTTCAAGCCCTAGTTGCTACTCCTTTTTACCCCTTTAGAAAAAGCACTCAAGCTACTGTACCCATGGCTCGAATGCCATTAATTGCAAGGAATAAAAAAGAGAGTCGTTCAACACCAAAACAGCACTGGCTCTTGTCAAGCTTCTAATAGCTCAATAGTGGTTAAACAATAAGCAAGCCCCGTAAGACTCCACTATTAAAACCATAGCTCTCGATGGTGATGCCCCATTATCTGCACAAAGACAAGTGCATTGCAAAGCTGAAAATTCCATATTCTACTTACTCACATGCAATTAATAATACCAACCATTTATAGCTAGCTTGAGGACCTCCCTTCTTGAGCAAGAAAAGAGAAACCTTGTGCTCTGATACCAATGTAACATTTAATGGCCTAGTAACTTGTGTGTATCGAAAAATAGTATGAACATAGTGAGCATTTCATTAGAATAAGTTCCTAATGACAATAACAAGAGTGCTTGGGTGAAGAGAGCAACAAAAAGTATAACACCTAATTTGCCAATACATGCACAAAAATTGAGTGCACACATAGCTCTGTGTGTGTGTGTGTGTGTGTGTGTGTGTGTGTGAGTGAAAAAGTGGGGATCGAGGAAAGATACCTACATCTGATCTACGTGCATGTGGGGGAAATGGAAAGGACCTTTGTGCACACAACGAAGATGACTGCTATCAAGAAAGTGACGCTTTGCATGCAAGCATGACAAGCGCCCAATTTCAAACGAGTGAATTGGCATGGCCACTAAGTGGGTAATGATTATTGTTTGTGGGAAGGGGTTGCTCTTTACTTAGTCGAGAGCTATATAGCTACCTAATACTCGATTCAATATAAGAGGAGTTAAGCTATGGGCCTAAGCTATATTTCTTAGATAGTATATTCCATGCTTCCACCCTCCAAGCGAAAATTATTTTTCTCTCAATGGTTGTTTAATATCTTAGTCTCTACACAAAGTCGAGTACATTGCAATGCCTTTAGTAGCTCTTGATTTATTCTCTTGGTCAAGTGCTAACAAATAGTGGACATTCTCCGTGCTCTAGAACTCCTCTTACATATTATAACCAAAGTGCACTTAGGCTCACAAAAGATCATGTCCAGCATAGTTAATCCAAGCACCGATTGTATTGTTTGTAATCAAGTGCCACTAGTGAGGTATAAAGTGAAAAAGGGAATAATCAACATTGAACTTTGCCCAACTTCTCAGCATTCTTACAAAAGGATCAAGTGAGTTTCACTTCACACAATTATCCTCAGAGCTTGGAGTTCTTGCAACACATTAACCAAGCATTACATATAACTTAGTATCACATACACATGTTAACCATTGTATTTACAAGTTCTTTTCAACCACGCATTACATAGATATTCGCACCACGCACATATCAAACATTGTATCAGGACATTTGATTGTTTGCAAGTCTTTGAACCAACTGGATTGATTTTGATGTACTAAATGGTTTCCTTATTCTCCTTTAAAAGCTGATGTCTCTTAATGAGATCAAATTTCTAACAAATTTTACTAATCACAACTTTTTCATTAACAAGGAATTTGAATAAGGCTCCTTAAGGTAAGAAGTGATTAGCTATATATAGACTTTTACCTTATTCCTAGGTTCGGTGACTGAACACTTCAAAATTCAATGCAATTTAACAATAGTATTCACATTTAAAGCTTGATACAAGCATGTTGTCAAGTTTAGGACAAAATACTTTGGAGGTGTTGAATGCATGTACTAGCCAAAATAGTGCCATATGCTCATCAACACCCTTACAAACTTCATCACCATGAAATTCATTGACTATACTGTGTTTGTGTGCGTGAACACGCGTGTGTGTGTGTGTGTGTGTGTGTGTGTGTGAGAGAGAGAGAGAGAGAGAGAGAGAGGGATATTTTGTTACCTCATAGCTACAAAAATTTGGGAACTTTTGATGAAATGTCACGACTAAATACAGAAACCCCGTAGCAATACTTCAAAAAATGGTGAAATAATGGCAACCTATTGGTCAATTGTTCTACACAAAGGCTTCTTGGCAAGGAAGGTGTCTAAAATGTGGCACTTTCGCCTCGACTCTTCTTAAGCAAGTCTTAGCTGCCTAGGAAATATTTGCATCCGGGCAAAAAGAGGAGAGCACCTAGGATGGAGGAAACAATGCCTGTCCTTACAACATTCACCATGGCCGGCAATCAGGGAAAAAAAAAAAGGCCATCCCCCTATCTTGGCGTGAAGTCCCACACATGTATGCCTTCCTCCTGATTGCAACAAGCTACCACATATTCATTGTTGGCCACCATGTCATTCACCTCCACTAGCCTCTCTTCAGCGAGCCTGTACATCAGGGTGTCCGAGGAATAATCCCATACATCAATCATCCCGTTGTTGCATATCAGCACCATCCATGCATTCATCGCCCCATACACCATTGCTCCTCTCGTCACCGTCCCTACCCGAACCCTCGCCGTCTCCTCCATTGACCTGCTTGCCCACACTCTCGCCATGCCATTCGCACACACAAGCAGAATGCGATCTTGATGCAAAGCCAGGCTTGCAGACAGAGCTTGTGATGACCTCGTCATCCCCATTGTGAACAGCGTGCTTAGAGTTTCCATATCCAAAACGCAGAGCTTCGAACGTGTAGCCACCACTGCAAGAGTGTCTTGACTTATTCTCACACGCCCTATATGATCTGCGTTATTAACCAGAAGACTCCATCCTGCATAAGCATCGGCGTCCGTCATGTCTCCCCCAATGTGGAGCAGCTCCTCTGTATATGCATTCCACACGTGCAATGCCCGCCCGCGCACGCCTGCATACAAGGCTGCCCACCTGGAGCTGCTGCCAGAGAAGTCCACAAGTATGCCATCGTTTACATAGTTGCTCGTTTCCACTCTTCTGCAAGCTCCTGCGGCGATGTCGCCTGCAAAGACACTGCCATCCATGGATGCGAATGCGACCGTCCCGTCGTTGAAAGCGAGGGATATTCCAGCGACGCTGGTGGAGTGGGGGCCAATGACGCTCTCATGAAAAGGCTCGAGAGTGGAGATACACTCCTTGCTCGCTAGGCTGAAGATGCGGAGGGAGCCATCAGAGAAACCGCCTGCCACGTACTCTCTCGATAGGGCAAGTCGTCGGCAGACGCTCCCATCGCCACGGTCCCCCAGCTCGTTGGAGTCGCTGGACACTTGGTAATCCAGCAAAGAGTGCTCTGCGCGGCCCCTCCAGAAGTTTGAGGCCGTTCTGTGCAGCCGTATGTAGGTATCTTGCCATGATTCTTCCACACCCCTAGCCTCCTCCCTCCATACCGCGATGCACAGGCTTCTCCACAGCGACTCAGAGTAGAAAACCGCTCTCCAGCTGCTGCAAACCTGGTCAGTGGCAGGCAAAACCACCAAACCAACTCTCTGTCAGTCTACACCTGTTTAGTCCTTACAAGTTAGCACATTGTACAGTACACACCTTTTTGCGAACTTTAGGTTTGTACAGGGACTTGGATAGTACTTACAGAAGCCACATTAAATGCAAGAGAGCAACCAGCAAAGGTATAATCATTTTTTTTTCCTGAAATTTTGAACTTTTGATCTTATTTGGAGTACTTTTTGTGGGCTGGGCATCTTCCACGCATGCGTGGGAGGGGAAAGGGGCGCTATTTAATCACGGAAACAACTGCGTAATTAATGGGGGGAATCAAATGGCAGATATTATGTCCACTGCGGCAAGCTAGTTCTAGTTCTAGCTCTACTAGTCGTATGGGCCACGAAGGCTTTAGTAGAATGCTCATTGCTTACTGTGACATGAATATTTTGGAGAAGGGTTTTAAAAGATTACGACTGTCGCAGGGCCACGTAGGCTTCAGCATTGGGACTAATAATATGCATGCGCACATTTTCCGTAGGTGAATGCAGCTGTACTGCTCGCACAGTAAGCGACTTCTGCCACGGTGCGAAGGAGGTCGTCATCATGAAAGCTCGAGGAGAGAATGACGGTTTCAGCAGCTCTACACTCTGCCACGGTGGCGATGGATGGAGAGAGATGAGAGATAGAGAGAGAGAGAACACTACTACTACTAGGTAATGCAGCATGTACCGTGAACCTTGCAGATGGCAGGGAGGTTTTCGCAAGAGAAATACAATGACAGAAGAATAATCATAGTGAAACGACCGGCACACACACACACACACAGAGAGAGAGAGAGAGAGAGAGAGAGAGTTCAAACCTGGAAAAAGAAGGAAAGCGCAGGAGCCGCCGAACGAGGGCCAGAGGCGCGGGCTGCTTGGGCGGCCAGCAGAAAAGCCACTCGCTCCACACATTCCTCTGGCCACCACGACGCCAGCGCGCCTCGCTCCCGGCCCCTCCCCACCCGCTGGCCTCCTCTGATGATGTCGCGTCACTTCCTTCTCTCTTTACAACTGATGCTCTCTCTCGCTCTCTCGCTCTCTCCCGACAACTAAACGCCGTACTACACGAAGAGGCTAGCTGCTGTGAAAACGTTGCATAACAACGCTATGCATTAAGGGTTGAGATGGCCAGATTACTCCTCGACAATGCCACAAATTCCTACTTTATACAAAGCAACCATGACTGGAAGCGCTCATTGGTGGGCTCATTTCCTGGCATACGCCTTCTCTGACTGTAAGCTAGGTGCAATCTCTAGCTATGACCACATCACAAAACATTCGACTGTAGACGCAGCCTCACCCCGCTACGCCTGCGTTAAGCGTCGTCCCTCTCTCTCTCTCTCTCTCTCTCTTTTTAGAAGCCATGCGTAGATCCGTGAGACGAGAAACCTAACCATACAGTATCCTGCTGTTGCATTGCAATGTGGTTAATGTTTGCCTTAAGGTAAGCGAAAGCAGGACAACATATATAATCCATGGAAGCCACGTTCACTACGCTAGCTAAAAAGTTTCAAATGGATGTAGCCCAGAAGCTGAAATGTAATACGGTCTAGAGTACGAATATATAGAATGTGTACCTACGAAGAAAAATTATCCATCCTGAACGCTGAACGCTCTCTTTTATATTTTTTATTCTCTATCTCTATCTCTAAATAATCTAATGCACCTTGGAGGCCCCTGCCACTTGGTAGAGAGGGATTGGAGGGGGGAGTGGAGGCTCAGACAAAGAAAGAAAGTGATATTTTTTATTCTCTATCTCTATCTCTAAATAATCTAATGCACCTTGGAGGCCCCTGCCACTTGGTAGAGAGGATTGGAGGGGGGAGTGGAGGCTCAGACAAAGAAAGAAAGTGAGTGAGACTCTTGTGTGGGGAGTCTGGAGCAAGGAAAGGGGCCCTTAGAATGTCTCTCTCTCTCTCTCTCTCTCTCTCTCTCTCTCTCTCTCTCTCTCTCTCTCTCTCTCTCTCTCTCTCTCTCTCTCTCTCTGTCAAAAGAGTGATTGAGGTTGCTATGCCAATCTCGCCTTCTCATGGGACAAAATCGTTGAAATGACGAAGAATTGACTACGAATCGTTGAAATGGCGAAGAAGTGACTAAGTTTACACCCTTGACCACGAAGTCTCGTAGTTCTACAAGATTAGTTTCACCTCTGGGTTGTTGTCGGACGTTGTTGGCTCAAAAGTTTCGCCAATAATGATGGCTTGAGGCATCCATGGGCGAGTGTCATTGGCATCATAGGAAACCTCCAACAACAAACAAACCTTATTGTGTCCCCGTGTCAAGTTCAAAAGGTTGTGCAAGTCTTTGATCTCCCATTGCAATAGGATAGGTATGTCGCTCTCGAGTTGCCACCACAAGGTGAAAGCTTAGGTATGAATGGTATGCAACAGTGTTTTGATGGACACTAGTACTCCTGTGTAGATATGTGACTTGTAGCAAAGGTGTGGTGCGCTTTAGAAGATGTTATGGCCATTTGTGGTGTGTGAATCTTGACTGCAGTAATCATTTGAAAACAAACCTTCCAAATGAGAGTCAGTGGAGGGCCGATTATCATGAGCACCACCAAAAGGAATGATTGGATCAAATTTTGGCAAGCTTGTGTTTGTCCATTTTCATCAGGTGCCAAAATCTGTAAATGCTTGTGTGGTAGTCATATATTATTTCATCCCAGGAAATTCTTAATAGATGTGCAATTCATCCTGGTTATCAAAAGCATCTAGTGACTCGGGGAAAAAGTAGAGCTGCAGAAAAAGTTATATCCCAAGCTTTGCTTGCACGATAATTTGACTACAACCAAGCTATTGGAGAGAGTAACAATAGAAGAGATTGTAATGGATAAGCTCCTGGACCTAAGTTCTAGTAAGAAAACTCCCTTAGCCGAAGATGAATTTGTCGAGTTCCTTGACACATTAACTCGACCCTCTAATAATCATTGTGTGCAATAGAGTTTGGAAACAACCAAAAAAGCCAAGTGTATTGTGTCACTGGGATTTGATTCCATATAAAAATTAAAGAGCAATATTCAATATGCATACGTGTATAGTTTTCTATCTCTAAGGCATTCAGGTGTCGGTTAACAATCTCCTGTTTTCAAAATGTATGCAACGGGTCCTGGTTGTGGGGTGGACTTGGTGAATCATATGTGTCCTGGAGGTAACTTGCAAGATATGTAGGTGCACTTTGACCATGTGCACAGAGTGGATGGATGGCCTACTATGTCAACACATGTATATGATCCTTACATTCGAGAACTTTTAACTTTTGCAATTTGTGAATTTACAATTGAAAATAAACATGTGCAAATTGAGTTTTGGAAAGTGCTTAACAATGTGGTAATGGATCTTAGATTTGAGAAGCCAGAGTTTAGAGGTTTCATGGTAGATGAGGCTAATGCAAATTGGATTGTGGTTCATACTATTTACTTTGGAGGTGCAATAAGAAAATCCCTAAAAAATAAAGATCATGTGTGTTCCATTGGGAGCAAATTATGGTTCGCACACTTCAAACTGTGCATGTCCCTCTTATGAAGAAGAGCACAAACTCAAATGCCAAAAGTGGATGCATGCCTCCATAGAGAATGCTATAAATGTTTGTAGAGAGGAGCTTAGGCAATTTTGGCAGGCTTGACATGCCATTGAGTTAGAGATTCCATCATTAGAGATATGGTTGTCCTAGTAGGATGTGAGTGTCTCATTGGGGTGATAGATTTGTTTGTCAAGATTCGATATGTGCTTTTTTGTCGATAACCAATCTTTCCAAGCATGCATGCATCTGTTCTAGCATTGGTTTGTATAAAGCATTGGGCAAAGATATGGCCTTGGATGGGTTGCATAGTATTAGGTAAAATACATACCTAAAAGGGACAAGCACATGCATTGGACTAGAAGTGGTAGATTTGGCTGCAAGCTTTATGGTGGGTTGGCGTAAGAAGCTCATAGACTTGGTTCATTCTTCTTTGCAAGAGATGCACATGCCAAGTCTTGAAATGAACAGAGAATCATCGAGGGAGAAGAGTATTCAAAGATCTAAACCAATATTGGTGGACCCCGATTAAATACTAGAGGATGATAGTCATAGACGTGAGTATGTGACAGTCACAATGACCAATGGGTTGCATGGGAGTACTTAGTAAAAGGATTCCACGACTTCCTTCGTGTGGTTGGATCAAAAAGTGTCTTGAACTATGTGGGTGATTAGGCGTATCGAGCTTGGGAGAAAAATGGCATGCTTTCGTGTTCTTGCAAATCATACTAAAAGTTGTGGGAGGTTCATTAATGAGATGGCACCTTCCGTGAAATAGAGTTTTGCCACCACGCTTCTAGGGAAGGTGGAAATACCCTGCAAGAGGATCCGATATGACAGGCATTATAGAGGGGTTTGTATGGTTCTACAATATTAGTAGCACTCATCCCTATAATGTGGATGACATGATTTTGATCCTCTAGGACTTGCATCTCGAACTTGGGTTGTGGCAAAGGGTACTAATCTGCAGCCATCTGAGGTTCAAATGTTGTTGAGCAATGGGTTTGTTCTTAAAGAAGCACATGTAAGTGTTGAGTGCAATCGTAATCTTAAGACATGTGGTAAACACAACGTATGCCATTTTGTAAAGAAATGGTAGATCTTCCAAGAAACAAGGTGGGTGGATTTCTAAACACATAGGTCCATGATATATTTTCAGCAGATAGTGAATTGCCTATATATATGACCCTTTCGTCCCAAATCAACTAAGAAGACACATCCTTCCACAATTTTACCACCATATTAGAAACATTGAAGCAGGTTTCAATAGGTACTTCAATGAACAAATTATCCTAGATAGACAAGTTCCAAAGACCAGGATAATAGTAAATAGAGTATTTAGTTAAAGACCACAAGCACAAAGACCAGACAATAGGCATATTGAAAATTTACTTAATAAAATTTTATCATCTAGAAAGTGCATGAGCATGCAAATTGGTGATGCCAACCCTGCCAAGTTTTTTAGGTGAGGCCAAAGTATCCCAAAACATCGAGGCTATGCTACCAGTTTTGCTTCCCGTACAGGAATTTTGCAAGCATCCCATTGAATCAAACAAGCATCATTTTAGACTAGTCTAGCAGAGGAAGATAATACATGATGTAGGGAGTCAAAATTTCCTCAATGATTCTTAGTCAAACATGGATAGGCCAATCCTCAGAGCGTAAAGAGGAAACCTTAGCATAACCCCGAGTCAACCCTCATTTTTTTCAAATTCTCCTTGGACACCTTTAGGGTACCTCTTCCTATTCTAGATGAGGGAGTCAAATCCCCTGGCAGAAACATCAATAGTGTTGATTTTTGAAGATTCAAGTGAAGTCCAGTAGCTGAAGCATACATATCCAAGGTCTGCATACATCTAGCAACATTCACATCATTGGCTTTCAATGACATAAAGGTGTCATTAGCAAACCCTTTCCCCAACATCTGTAGGATCCCATAATAAACCCTTGCAGCCGATTCATCCTAGCCATCTTGTCCAAATAGGAAAGCAAAGGATGAAGTGATAGCAAAAAGAAATTCTCTCAATGGGCTCTTGTGCCTGACTTATCTCACCACTTGGACATATTGGGAAATATTCCCATTAAGATAATTCTAGACACAAAACCTTGACCCAAAAGATATATGCACGAGCTGATTTGAGGGTCAAAGCCCATTACTTTGAGCATGAAATTCTTAGAAAGACCACAAATTCTAGGAGGTTTTCCATTCCTCAATTCGGCAAGGGCATAATAAAGTTCATTACTATCAGAAAGTTCATCTAGTCTTGTGGCATTGATTGGCTCAATGCATGGTTCTATTGTCTGCACTCATAGCCCTTTCCCTGGTACTAGATATCCTCACAAGCTCAATTTAGTATATCATCAAAATATTGCACATAGTAGTCCATTATGGAAACTGGGATAAAACAACCCAAGATGTAAAGTGCCACTCAAGTAGCAAAATATCCTTTCAACAGCCTGCCAATGCTTAGACCCTCAGCTATCCATTAATCTGTTGACCTATGAGACTGCAAACTGAAGATCCGGTCTTGTATTGTGTACATAAATAAGGCATCCAACAACAATGTGTTGATAAAGAGTGACATCAGCAAGATCTTGAGCATTATGAAGACTAGAATTCAAACGTGTTTCCTTTGAAGTAGCAATAGGTTTGCAGTCCTCAGGTCCAAAATTACATAGTAATGTCTTTATGTAGCTTGACACAAAGCAATACCTCCATCACACTGCTTACACTATTTACCCAAGTAATGATGCAAAAACCCCCAGCCTTTCATCTTGAAAGTGGCATTCATTTCAGCCTTGTCTCATTTGGACCAATAATTAGCAAATCTTCTACATACAAAATAACGATAATAAATACATCACCCTCACGTTTGACATACAAAGTGCTTTCAGTTGGACTGTTACAAAAGCCTTGTTTAACCTAATGAGTGTCTGCTTTCTCATACCAAGCATGAGGAGACTACTTTAACCTTAACAAAGATTTCTTGCATTTTCACACTTTTGTTTCTTGTCCTTTCTTGACAAAAGCACAAGCATGTGTTTCATATACTTCCTCAAATATACTTCCTCAAATATATCCCCACTCAAAAGTACTAACAATGTCTGGTTGATGTACATTCTATTCAATGAGCTACCAATGCACATAGAAAATAACCAGTAGTCATATGACAAGTAGGAGCAAAAGTCTCTTCATAGTCAATGCCTTTCTCTTGTGCATAACCTCTTGCAACAAGTGTATCCTTGTAGCAATCAATCTCACCATTTGTCTTACATTTCAAATTGTAGACCCACTTTGTACCAATGGCCTTTTTGCTAGGAGAGAAATCACATAAAGTCCATGTGTCATTTTCTATAAGTGCATCACATTTTGATTGCATGCCAGCCATTCAAATTTTTGAATTATGTGCTTTATCAAAAGAAAGAGGTTTCTCTTCATCACACAAACTAGAAATAGCATAACAATCTGATGCATATGATGCATGGCGAGAACTTGAACGAGTATGACTAGACATAGGTGCATCCAATTTGGTGTCACGCAAGGTATGCACCAACCATTTTGGCATACCCCTAGCCTCTTGATGTGGGGAGATGGCTTTATCAAGTAGTGGGGAGATCCTAAGGGCGACAACTTTGGCAATGATTTTATATGCCACAGACATCATTGAGATGTGATGCCAGTGTTTCAGTTGAGAACAACACATTATCTTTGGAATAGGTGTTATGATCCCCCTCTTTACAAGAGAGTCCAAAGTCCCTTTGAATAAGGCTTGCTTAGCCATATTAGTGATAAATTCTTCAATGAATCACCATGATATTTATTTTAGACATGGAACTAGACAAAAATATTGCAATTTTCCTAATCTGTTGATCTATTGGCAATGTTCATATTGCCATGCTCATAATTGCTACACTAGGGCCTTCATAATTCCTTCAAAAATTGATAATCATAGTCAAATTTTGAATGCAGTTTGAGATTTAGATATATCTACTAAGTAAACATGCCTCTCTTGGAGAATTACACATACGAAAGATTTTAACCGTATCTCACAATGGGTGACATTTTGGTAGAAACAAAAAACAAACCATATGTTCTATTACTAGCTACGTGGGGTATTAGGTGGCGAAGAACCCAAGGAAGAATGCTTATATGCTATAGAATGCATGTGCACAATCAAACTTGCAACTAGAGTGTATCTAACTTGCTAAAAACTTATCCCAAGTGCAATTTTTGAAAATAAAATAAACCGCACAAGATTTCACAAATAGATCACTACATGAAATCCAAACATAATCTCTATCTTAGAAACATGAAAAAAGGCTAAAAAGTAATAGAGCTAATTGTCTATCACTCTAAACCAACCAAAAGGATTTTCAGAGTGGCCTTGTTGCCATTATAGTGAAAATGGCAAAAAACAACACACATTTTTGCACATTTTAGTTTGAAAAATAAATTGCAAAGCACAAGGCTAAATGTGGAATTTACAACCAAGAAATCACCAATTTTGTTTTAGCTCATGAGAAAATTTTGTGGATAAAAAACACTTCAAACCTCATTGCCTATGTTTGTAACAATTCTAGAAGTTTGCTTCATTTAGAGGACTTAAAAGTCTCCTACGAGATATAAGTGTCTAGTTACAAATCTAGTGATAAGATCAAGCATCAAATGAGGTTCCAAAGAAGAATGTTCAAACCATGGCATTCGCCTAACACAAGCTCCAACCAAGAGAGGGATTGTGGGAGAAGAGGTAACAAAGCTTGTCGTTAGGGTAAGTAAATATGTTTTATTTGATGAAATAAAAATTCGGTATGCCGATTTAAAAGGATGGGGTTGATGTAAGAGAGAATGTGGCCGCATAAAACATAGGTGCAAAGTCATAGGTTTTGAGTGGGCCACAAGGGTCACTTAGTGTAGGCCACCGGAGAAGATATGGAGTGGCATGCTACTAAAAATATTGAGTTCTATAGGTGCAAAATTATAGGTTTTGAGTGGGCCGCAAGGGTCACCTAGTGTAGTCCACGGTGAGAAAACATGGAGTGGCATGCTACAGAAAAGATTGAGTTCTATAACTCTTCAAATATATCAAGAAAAGGAAAGGAAAAAGTTAGTGATGCCCCTATAAGCTACCAAATTTGAGTGTTGGTCATGAAGATGGTGACAGTAGTGGTTATGAGCTCATTTTGAGTAGAGTTTAGATGAGGAGTTTGGTACCCTCTATGAAGACTCTGAGTGCAAAAAGGATGCAAGCAAGGACTAAGGCCCTTGGAAGTGATCCTAGAATATGCAGATATGAGACAATAAGAAATCTCATGCATAGATTGACTTATGATGATTATGTGGCTCATCATTGTGCATGGTGAAGATTACAAAGGAGGTAGCATCCACTTGTTTTGATGATGTTGTTAAGACTGCAAAATGGCAAAAAGATATGGATGAGGAGATGGTTTCCCTTGATGCAAATGGAACATGGAAGTTGGTGTCGTTATTACGAGAGGGATGAAGGCAATTGGATGTAAGTGGGTTTACAAGATAAAACAAAATTATATGACAGTGTGAGTAGGTACAAAGCAAGGCTTGTGGTCAAGGGTTATGCACAGCCATATGGGATTGATTATGAGGAGACGTTTAGCCCTATAGCCAAGATGGCTACCGTTTGTATGTTTATTGTAGTGGCTGTTGGGAATTGGATCGTGCTAGCTATGGTGGATGAAAGAGAAACATAGTGTCAATGTGTGAGTGTGTGTATAAGCAAGGTTATCACTAAAGTGAATTAGGTTCCAAGATAGAGTTAGCTTGGACTCACAAACACAATCTTGAGTATTGACTTAGCTTAGCAGAGGCTCACCATAGACAAGCATGTAGTGCAAAATAGAGTTGTATTTATTTATTCATGAAATGAGCTTTAAGTAGCTCTACAACCTTGCTCCACAGCATGTGGTATAATTCCACTCTTCTCTCCTTGACTCACACTTTACAATCCTCCCCTTGAGGTTTGGACTATGACAAAATTTTGAAGATGCATGTTCCACACAGGATGATAAGCTGGTATCCACACAGGATGGTAAAATCCACACAGGCTGACAAAATCCACACAGGATGATAATATCCACACAGGAAAATAAAAGTCCTCCCCTACAAGTAGAGAGGCTGCATCTTCAAAGTACGTCTTCATAAAAGACAAGGTTGGTCTCTCCTTTGTCTTCTTCGTCTTCTACTATGTGAGCTGATCCTTTGCTAGGTCTCTTGCCTTCGTAGCTTCTGCTCTTGCTTCTCCTACTGATGCTTTCTCCACTGCTACTGCCTCCATTTGAGTAGCATCGAGAAGGTGTTGGGGTGGTAAAGCCCAATGTGCCGCGCCTGAGTGTTGGGTGGCCGGAGAGTACTACCGGGGAACTAACACTGACCATTCATTCTACATAAAAGAATAAGGACTCGTAACCCTAACACTATTGTGTTTTGGAGTCCACCCAAACCTGTGTCTCCTCTCTTCTCCATTGCTGCACACACACACACTCTCTCGCGTGTGCTCTTCAACTGGTATCAGAGCTCAGGGATTGGGAGCACCATTGGAGCTCAGCAGGGAGGCAAGCAGAGAAGTAGCAAAAACAGCAGTACGTTTTTGTAGATCTATTTTGGCCTACCAAAACGTCTTTATTTAAGTCGATTCCCGCACGGCTTGATCGGTTTTTAATCCTCTTAAACTTTGCAGAATAAATTTTTCTCAAAATCTTCACCAATTTTGAGATACGTCACTTAGACTGCCTGTAGGTCGTGAAGTAGAAGCTGGAAATTTTACAGATCTGTTTTGATCTGTAAAAACAGCTTATTTCAGGTCCATTCCCGTGATTCCCAATCCGTTTTGCGTGGTCTACAACTTTACAGAAGGAAGTTTCTACAAATTTTGCACAGTTTGAGAGATATTCAGTTCAGACAGCAGGGTGGTCTACCCTCGTCGGTTCTTCTGCGTACAAGTTTTCATTGCAGACTCTTTCTGCAATGTCTATCACATGCATATTTGATATAAGGTCTTGAGGGGTTGTTATATTAGACAAACCACCGCAATGGTTATAAAAAGGGTTTCTGTGGTTGATGTAAGATCTTATGCGGTTTATGTATTGTGATGGAAATATGCAAAGCCTATGGTTGAGGGTCATGGTAAGGTTTTATTGAGCTGGGGGATTCTCAAATGTGGAGATCCTTTCAGTGATACAGGTTTTGGAGCAAGCCCCCGACATCCCCATAGTTTCGGCATCGACATAGAATGTATGTTTATGCGGTTAGTGCAGTATTGGTGTGTATCTGTTGACCCGCCATTGTTGGCATTGCTGTCATCTTTATGCGTATGCCTTTGACAGTGTTCAGTTGGTCAGAGACACTCTTCTAGAGTTGGAGACATTGATAGTGACAGTCCTTTGAGATTTTATCTTGCGATTAGCATTTCAATCATTGTACACATTTGTTTTGGGTTCAGAAGTTAGTTTTGCAAGGGAGACTCTGCCAAAAATTTTCAGGCTTTCTATCATCTTCTTTAGTGGAGCAGATCTATCACTTTTGTTCCTTGTCGAGTGATGGCTTCATCATCGGAGAACTCTTTGTTCAACATTGAGAAGTTAGATAACACTAACTTCCCATTTTGGAAGGAACAAATTTACAATGTTTTAGTACAGAAGAAGCAGATCTGGCCGATAAAGATGAAAGGGATAAAGCCTAAGGATATGGATGAGAATGATTGGCAGGACCTGGATGAGCTTGCCAGGTCCACCATCATGCTGACTTTGTCAAAGAATGTGTACTTCAATGTGAACATGGAAAAGACTAGTTATGAGTTGTGGAAGAAGTTATGTGACCTGTATGAGAAGCAAAGTGGAGCACCACAGGTTTATTGGCTGAAAAAGTTAGTTGATTTGAAGATGGATGAGGGCACACCCATGTGCAACCATCTCAATGAGTTCAACACAATTTTCAGTTAGCTTTCTACATAGGGAGTCAATTTTGACAATTCGGTCAAAGCAATGTTCTTGCTAGTTACGCTGCCAGAAAGTTGGGATACTTTTCGCACAGCCATAAGTAACTCGGAACCTCCTGATGGTTTAAAATGTGTTGATGTTGAGGGCAGTTTGCTTACTGAAGAGGTTAGCATGAAGAATCTTGATACTTCTCATGGTACTAGTAGTGCTCTTGTTGTTCGTGGTCGATCACAAGAAAAGGGCAAGCAGAATCAGAGAGGATAATCTCGTAGCAAATCACGTGGCCAAAAAGACATTGAGTGCTATCATTGTCACAAAAAGGTCATATGAAGAAAGACTATCAAAAGTGGAAACAAGAGAAAGGTAAAGACAAGAAGTTGGAAGAAGGCAAGACTAAGGAAAGCAGTATAAAGATTGAAGAGATCAACAATGTTTTTGTTGAATATTCTGATGGAGATATATATCTCAATCTGCCATGGATTCAGCATTTTTGGTTGCCACTGATGACTATGCTTTACAGGATTGGGTTATTGACTCAGGTGCATAGTTTCATGTGACTCCTCACAGGAGTGGTTCAGTACATTGATGCAACCCGTAAAGGTCGTGTTCGTCTTGGCAATGATTTTGCTTGCGACATAGTTGGCGTCGGCGGTATACAGCTGAAATTTTAGAATGGTTCTTCATTCATGCTCAAGAATGTGAGACATGTACCGAAGCTTACCAAAAGCTTGATTAGTACAGGACAATTGGATGATGCAGGATATTACTGCACATTTGGTGATAGTTTGTGGAAGATCACCAAAGGTTCTTTAATGGTAGCACATGGTTCAAAGTCTGGGACTTTGTACATGCTACATGTATCCAATGTTAAAAACCATGTAATTTGTGTAACCGAGAAGCCAAGTGTTTCTTTGTGGCATCGTTGGTTAGGACATATGTCTCAAAATGGAATGAAAATATTATCTCGTTTGGTTATGTGCCTAGCTTCAATTTCTCAGACTTTTTAGTTTGTGAGCATTGTCTTTATGATAAACAAACACAGTCACCACACAAAAGGGGAAGCACTCGAAAAAGTGAGCCATTAGAGTTAGTGTATACTGATGTGTGTGTACCTATGCCTAACGTATCCATGGGAGGTTCATTGTACTTTGTTACATTCATTGATGACTTCTCAAGGAAAGTGTGGGTATATCCTCTCAGGAAGAAGGATGAAGTTCTTTCAAAATTTCAGAATTTTGTGGCATTAGTGGAGAATCATTCTGGAAAAAAAAGAGTTGACTGCTCCATATAACCCTCCACAGGTGTTGCTGAGAGGATGAACCGTACCATACAAGAGAAGTTACATAGCATGTTGTCTAATGCAGAGTTGCCTGATGGATTTTGGGCGGAAGCATTAGCAATTGCTATCCATCTTATTAATAGAACTCCTCACAAGGCTTTAGATGAGAAGGTACCTGAAGAGCTTTGGTCTGGGAAGCCACCTTCTTACAAGCATCTTAGAGTCTTTGGCTGTGAAGCATATTTCCATGTTCCAAAGGAGTTTCGAAGCAAGTTGGCTCCTAAGTCAAAGAAACGCATATTTCTTGGCTATGGCAATCCTGGCGAATTTTGATTATGGGATCCTGAAGCTAAAAAGATAGTTCGCAGTAATGACATATACTTCAATGAAGAAAAGATGCATAAGAAGCCTGTGCATATAGTGGAGGTCAGGAGAGTTATCTTCCAAGAAGATGGAATTGTCCACAATAGGGCTGAAGTGCCTAATGTCAGACAACAAGTACAGAATCCTCCTGCAGTACAAGATGTTGTTGTGGGACAACCGGCTCAAGCAGTTACTAGAAGGTCTACAAGAGTTTCAAGTCCTCCTGATAGATTTACTCCCTCATTGGACTACATTATGTTGACAGATTGCGAAGAGCCTGCCTGCTATAATGAAGCCATGTCAATGGATGACAAAGGCAAAGTGGGAGAACGCTATGCAATCAAAAATGGACTCGTTGCATAAGAATCAAACTTGGAAGCTGGGTCGGTTGCCTAAAGGTAAAAGGGCACTACCATGCAAATGGATGTACAAGCAAAAAATTACACCTCATGATAATAAACCCAAGTACAAGGCACGACTTGTTGCTAAAGGATTTAAGCAGCATCAGGGTATTGACTTGTTACTCTACGGTGTGTACTTGCGTTGGTTGCTAAAGACGACATGGAACTTGACCAGATGGATGTCAATACGGCGATCTTGCATGGTGATCTTCAAGAAGAAGTTTATATGCAGCAACCAGAAGGTTTTGTTGAAAAGGGCAATGAAGACTTGGTGTGTCAGTTAGAAAAGACTCTTTATTGTCTAAAACAATCATCAAGGGAGTGGTATCATGAATTCTACTTGTTCATGCTCTCTCAAGGCTACAAACATAGCAATATGGACCATTGCCTCTACACTAAGTGAGCTAATGATGGTAGTTTGTTGATTTTGGTCCTTTATGTGGATGATATGTTAATTGATAGGAAATGCAGGGATGAGATTTTAGCCTTGAAGTCAGAGTTACATGCAAACTTTGAAATGAAAGACATGGGTGAAGCAAGCCATATCATTGGCATGTGCATTAATCGAGATAGATGCAAGAAATTGGTCTACTTGTCTCAATTTGAGTACATTGCTAAAGTGCCCAAGCGTTTCAATATGGAGAAGCGGAAGGCATTGCGTACTCCATTGCCTCCACATGTGAAAGTTTCTAAAAATGATTGCCCTAAGTCTCAAAAGGAAAATGCTGAAATGGCAAAGACATGTGCATTTGCTTTGGAAGAAAGGAAGCATGTGTAATTGGTTACACGGATGCAGATTATGCAGGAGATTTGGACAAGAGAAGGTCCACTTCAGGCTATGTTTTTGAATTTGTTGGAGGTGTAGTTTCATGGCGATCTTGTTTGCAAGATTGTAATACCTTGTCTATTGCAGAGGCTGAATATGTTGCAGCTTCAGAAGCTTGCAAGGAAGCTATATAGCTTGGTCGGCTGGTGGGAGACTTGGGAATCAATGTTGAGATGCCTGTGTTACATTGTGATAGCCAAAGTGCTATACAATTGGCAAAGAATCCAGTGTTTCATGCAAAGACAAAGCATGTGGATGTGAAGTATCACTTCATTCGTGAGGTGCTTGAGGACAAGCGATTGCATCTTGCCAAGATTCACATCACAGAAAACTCTGCTGATCTTCTAACAAAGGGATTACCTTCAGATCCGTTTGCACATTGTCGGGCACTCATAGGCATTGGGTAGATGATCATGGTCATTGTCTGCCTGTATTGTGTGTGTGTGTGTATATATATATATATGTATATATATATATATACAATACTGGCACATTGTCACCCCAGCTTAAAGGCACATTGTCCTTTAAGTGGAAGGTTGTTGGGGTGGTAAATCCCAATGTGCCGCGCCTAAGTGTTCGGCGTCCAGAGACTACCAGGAACTAACACTGACCATTCATTCTATATAAAAGAATAAGGACTCATAACCCTAACACTATTGCGTTTTGGAGTCCACCCAAACATGTGTCTCCTCTCTTCTCCATTGCTGCACACACACACACGCTCTCGCACGCGCTCTTTAGAAGGTGGGTGTCCCTTCTTACCACATTTGTTGCAAGGATTGTTTGTGTAGCAGTCTTTCGCTACGTGTCCCATTCCTCCACATTCATAACACTTTCTTCCGATTGATGATGTTGATGGAGAATGTCTTCCCCTTGAGGATGTTGTGACAAAGGCCCCTCCTAATGGAGTTAATGAACCTCTTTGCTTTCTTTCTTCTGCTTGGACTGAGTTGATGACATCTTGAAAAGGTGGAGCCGGTTCTTTTTCTTCAAGAATTGTGACTAAGTGATCATAAGAAGGTGGAAGTGCACTTAATAGTATGGCCACTTTGTCGTCTTATGGTACTTCGACCTGGATGTAAGTGGGCTGTGTGACAATGCTCTTAAGCCTATTTACTAGGCTAGCAATGTCCTCCTCTTCAATCATGGTGATCTTGTAAAGTTGTCTTTTGAGACTAACTTTACTTCTTTTGGCCCTGGCTCCAAAATTGCTTTCTAAAACATGCCAGGCATCATGTGCATGCGTACATTCGTCTATGAAATGCACATAATTGTCATGCAAGGAGGTGATGATGATTCCTAACGCTTGTTCGTCTTTGGCCAAATTCTATGCACTTGCTATGAGTGTAGATGCCCTAGTGTGCACTCCATCGGGTTTGGCTTGTTGCTCTAAGGCAGTGCTGATGACACACCACAAACATTTTTCATAAGATATCCTCTTAATTTCGTTTTCCAGGTGTGAAATCCTTCCCCGTTGAATTTTTCTATTCCCTTGGACCCATTTGTGCTAATAGAGGGGTCTTAGCTTAGGAGACTCTCCTAGCCAGTGTCTACCTCTTTACACGGTGCACAAGAATTTGAAATATTTATTTGAAGTTGTGCTCGGCTGGGTTCATTTTATTGCAAGTTAAGAGACAGAGAGAATGAGAGGGAAAAAGTCTTTAGTAAAGCTTTACTCCCTTTTGTGAAGCTGCTCTTCACCGTCGGTGAAGCCCCTCTTCACAGATAGGGGAAATGACTCTTTGCTTTTGCTTTTGATGCTCAAAAGAAACCCTCCTTGAAGCTTGGTAATAAACTTCTTTGTATTGTTGTAATGACGCAGACGATGATAACGGCCTCTTTGGTAGCCCTTGGAGTGCTCGATAAAGGTTTTGAGTGGCCTTAATGAAGCTTCACCCTCCCGCAAACTGCTTGGAAGCTCGGTGTGTTCCCTCTTTGAAGCTAGCTTTGAAGGACTCTTTTGAAGTGCCGGTGGGACACTCCCCTTGGACAAGCGTGTGCGCCAAAAGGTTGGCCACGGGACTAGTGCTCTACAGGGGCCGGGCAGTGCGGGCAAAAGGCGGCAGGAACAGTCCCTTAGCGGACCCGACCTTGCCTTAAAGCATAGGCTACAAAAGTTGGCGTCCGCGAGCACGGGGAGAGCCCGCTTGGTAGGAACAGTCCCCAGCGGAACTGACCTGGTCAAAAAGTCGATTTTGATGCAAATTTCGGGTCTCCCCAGCTTGCTTAAAATAGCTAAGTTGATTTGAGCTCGGACCCCATGAGTCAACACCCCATTTGTGGTGCACTAGACAATAAAGCCCACGAGCTTTGCTTCTGAAGGAGCTCTAAAAATAGACTCTTAAACTCGAGCTAGCAGGCTTCCATACACACACACACACACACACACACACACACACACACAACCTAAATATAGGTAACTTTGAGGGTAGGTTTAATGGAGTTCTCGGGCTCGGATTGCAGAGCTTGAAGGCTCTATGAAAAGCTTGAAATGAGCACTTCGGGATGAGGTGAGCAATGCGAAAAGAAAATGAGTTCAATGAATTTAATTGAAGAGGAAAATGATGCAAAAATTGACACAAAAGGGCAATCTAAAATACAACACAAAAGGATGCTAATCCTCTCCCTAATCAAGTCTACCTAGCCATGGAGGGTAATGGCCTCTTGGGTGTGCCAAGGACATGCCCACACATAGCTAGATTAGTGCTTGATTAGTGAGAGATGCAACTAGTTATGAAAATGTCAATGGGCCGTAACAATAATTATGAGATGCTAATCAGTCTAATGGAGATGCTAATAATTAACACACACTAATGCATAATGAAAAATCTAACTAGCATAACTCAAAGCTCTAATACCAATTGTTGGGAATTGGATCGTGCTAGCTATGGTGGATGAAAGAGAAACATAGCGTCAATGTGTGAGTGTGTGTGTGTGTGTGTGTAAGCAAGGTTATCACTCAAGTGAATTAGGTTCCAAGATAGAATTAGCTTGGACTCGTAAACACAATCTTGAGTACTGACGTAGCTTAGCACAGGCTCACCATAGACAAGCATGTAGTGCAAAATAGAGCTGTATTTATTCATTCATGAAATGAGCTTTAAGTAGCTCTACAGATTTTCTCCACAGCATGTGGGATAATTCCAATCTTCTCTCCTTGACTCACACTTTAGGACAAATCTCACACTTTACAGTGGTTGTAGCTCTAGGATGAGTGTTGAAACAAATGGTTGTAAATAATGCTATCTTGCCATGGCGACTTGGATGAGATTGTCTTTATGGAGTAGCTGTAAGAAAATAAGACGTAGCTAAATAGATTTTTGAGTAGATTACTTAATGGAGAGAGATAGATTTCACACACAAGAGATTATAGAGTAGAGAGAGAGAGAGAGAGAGTACACACGATATACGTGGTTCACCCAATGTGGGCTACGTCCACGGGAAAGCAGCCACTCAATGGCTTTAGTACTTCAAAACAAGAAGTAGTTTACAAAGGGATTATACCCTTAATGGAGCTCCCGCCTTTCTTCACTCTCACCACCTCACACTCACCTTGTTGCATCAACTTCACACTATGAAATGTGTGTAGAAATGGCCTCCTTTTATAGGCCAAAAGGGCTGCCCTCTCTTATGAGAGACAGCCATGTGTAGCCGCCCTTGTTCGAATAAGTCCAAATCGGACCCTCCAATCCGCCCATGTGTGGCCGCCCTTGAGAAGTCCGCTTTTGAATTCGGCCACCGGCCATTGACTTCCGACCACCGGCCAACCGACCGGTTGTTTTTCGACCACTTTCCGGCCGCCGTCCGGCCATAATATTCCGGCGGAAAAAAAAGTCTCGGGGGCCTCCGCCCCCGAGGCCTCTAAAGTTGCCCCTGATTCTTGTCCGTGAAAATTTTGGTTTCCGGTGAGTGATTTTCCTTCACGCACAATGGCTTCTCCTCATAATGGGGGCTTTACAAATGTGCGCTTTTACCACTCCATACTTAGCAATCTCCCACTTGGAGACTGATCTCCAAACCAAACCTGTGACTGATTTCCATTCTGGCTTCTTATCCTTGAATGCCGATTGAAGATGAGCAAAAGCTCAACTTCTCGTTGTTGACCACCTTTGTAAACATGTCTGCAGGATTTTCACTTGTATGCACCTTTCCTAGCTTTAGCTGTCCCTCTTCCAAAAGAGTGCGTATGAAGTGATATCTCACCTCAATGTGCTTTGTCCTTGAATGAAAGGCTGAGTTCTTTGCAAGATGGATAGCGCTTTGGCTATCACTGTACAAGACACAATTGTCTTGTTTGAATCCAAGCTCTTCTAAGAATCTGTGAAGCCATAGAATTTCTTTGCTTGCCTCCGTCATTGCTACATGCTCTGCTTCCGTGGTAGAAAGTGAAACCACTTTCTGCAACTTTGAAGCCCAGCTTACTGCTGTGCCTCCAACCGTGAACACATAGCCAGTAGTTCTCCTTCGAGTATCTTTGTCACCTGCCATATCTGCATCAGCATACCCTTCTAGAAAAATATTAGTTCCTCCAAAATACAAAGCATTTGTTGTTGTCCCTTTTACATACCTAAGTATCCACTTCATAGCTTGCCAATGCTCTTTACTTGGGTTGTCCATGAACCTACTCACAACTCCCACTGCATGTGCAATGTCTGGCCTTGTCCAGACCATAGCATACATTAGAGAACCTACCGCTGCAGCATATGGAACTTTAGACATATAGGCTATCTCCTCTTGTGTCTTTGGACACATATCCTTCGTTAGTTTAAAATGACCAGCCAAAGGTGTAGAAACTGGTTTTGCATTTTGCATTGCAAACCTTTCTAGTACCTTCTTGATGTAATCTTTTTGAGATAGCTTTATTGTCTTCTTCGTCCTATCCCTTGATATTTTCATACCAAGTATCCTCTTTGCAGCACCTAAATATTTCATTGAAAAAGATTTGGACAGCTCCTCTTTTAGGTCTTTGATGTCCTGCATGTTAGCACTTGCAATCAACATGTCATCAACATACAACATTAGGATGATGAATTTTCCATCTCCCAAATTCTTCGTGTAGACGCAGTGATCCGAGTTGCATCTTGTGAATCCATGATCCAACATCCATCGATCAAACTTCAAGTACCATTGTCTTGATGCTTGCTTTAAACCATAGCTCTTCTTTAATCTGCAAACCATTTTCTCCTTAAATTTTACTTCATACCCCTTTGGTTGAAGCATGTAGATTTCCTCCTCCAAGTCACCGTGAGGGAATGCCGTATCTACATCCATTTGCTCGAGATTTAGATCATGAGCAGCCACAAGGCTTAAGACAAGCCTAATTGAGTTCATTTTTACAACACGAGAAAATATTTCATTGAAGTCAATACCTTTCTTTTGAGAAAAACCTTTTACCACAAGCCTAGACTTGTACCTTTTCTTCCCACCTTCTTCTTCCTTTAGCTTGTACACCCATTTGTTTTGAAGTGCCCGCTTACCTTTAGGCAACTCAACCAACTCCCATGTTTGGTTGCGATGTAGTGAGTCCATCTCCACTTGCATGCTCTTCGTCCATTCTTCTTTGGATTCATGTTGCATAGCTTCTTCATATGATTCCGGCTCTCCAGAATCTGAGATCAAGAGATGGTTGAAGGAAGGAACAAACCTTTCTAGAGGTCTACTTGCTCTTGTAGATCTTCGGGGAATAGGTTGAGGCTCCTCATTTGGTTGACGTTGTTGCACATTGTCACCGTTTGCAGTCCTTGAGTCTTCACCGTCCTCAAGCTCCATGTACTCATCACCTGTTTCTTTTGTTTGTTTTCTTTCCAAGTAATCTTTGTACATATTTTGTTCGTTAAAAATTACATCCCTACTCCTTAAGATTTTACCATCTTCAGGATTCCATAGGCGATACCCAAAGTCTCCTTCTCCATAGCCAATGAACAAACACTTTTTGGACTTTGCATCTAACTTTGATCTTAGGCTTCTATCTATGTGCATGAAAGCCTCACACCCAAACACTTTGAGAAATGCATAATTCACCGGTTTACCTGTCCATGCCTATTCTGGAACTCCCCCATCCAATGCCGTTGAGGATGACCGATTGATTAAGTACACAGACGTACTTACAGCTTCCGCCCCATGTAGCTGCATGCTTCGTGCTCGTTCCATGATTGTCCTGTTCATCCTTTCCGAAATCCCATTTTGTTGAGGTGTCCTTGGGGGTGTCCTTTGCCTCCGAATGCCATTGCTAGCACAAAAGCTTTCAAAAGCTTGGCTGCAATATTCGCCTCCATTGTCGGATCTGAGGCATTTAACCTTGGTACCTATTTCATTTTCCACAAAGGCTTTCCACCTTTGAAATATGGAAAATACATCGGATTTATTCTTCATGACATAAACCCATGTTTTTCTACTCGCATCGTCTATGAATGTTACATAGTACAATGAGCCACCAAGTGATGGTGTACTTGCAGGACCCCAAACATCAGAATGAACCAACTCAAGTTTTTAATTTTTTCTTTCATTTCCTGATTTTTGAAATTTTACCCTCTTTTGTTTACCATAAACACAATCTTCAGAGAACTCTAAGTCCACTTCTTTCAAACCTGGTAGAAGCTTCTTTGTTTGAAGGATTTGCATTCCTTTGGCACTCATATGCCCAAGTCGGTAGTGCCACACCGCACTTTCAACTTCTGTAGTTGCTGCACAAGCTGAAGGTTGCGTGCTAACAGTACACAAGTAAAGTGTACCGACTTTTTCTCCCTTGGCAACCACCAAAGATCCCTTTGAGATCTTCCACCATTTGTTTCCGAATGCAATGTTGTGACCTTCATCGTCCAATTGTCCTGTAGAGATCAAATTTTTGCGAAGAGAAGGAACATGCCTAACATCTTTAAGCTTCCATTCATTTCCGTTAGCAGTTTTGACAGAAACTGTACCTTTGCCGACAATCTCACAAGCTTCATCATCTCCCAAGTATACATACCCAAAATTACCTTTGGTGTAGTCTTGGAAATGTTGCTTGTGTGGTGTCGCATGGAATGAAGCCTCGGAATCTACTATCCAGGAATTAGACACATTGTCTAATGAGAGAATTAGAGCATCTTGCTCTACTTTACCTGCCACATTGGCCTCCGATGTTGGCTTGTTGTCTTGAGACTCTGTCTCCTGCTTCTTCTTGGACCAGCAATCCTTCTTGACGTGGCCCTTCTTGCCGCAGTTCCAACATTCAAGAACTGACTTTGTGCGTGACTTGCTCCGCCTTGAGCGATCACGACCCTTTTGGTTTTTGAACCTCTCCTTAGGCCTTCCTCTTGTTTCCACTGATAGTGCAGCACTTGATGATTCTCCTGTGCTTCTCCTTCGCATTTCCTTGCTTGGGAGAACACCCACAACATCATCAAACTTAAGAGTATTTGTGCCAGAGATAGAATTACTTACAGCCATCACAAGGCTGTCCCAACTATCCGGTAGAGATGATAGTATAAGGAGAGCTCGCACTTCGTCATCGAAATTGATTTTCACTGATCGAAGTTGACTTATGTTTGTGTTAAAGTCATTCAGGTGTTCTGCAACTGAACCATTCGCTGTCATCTTTAGATTGAACAAGCGCTTCATAAGAAATACCTTATTGGATACCGATGGTTTCTCGTAGAAGTCGTCAAGTGACTTCATCAAGTCCTCCGTGGTCTTCATCTACGAAACATTGAAGGCCACCGTTGACGCCAAGCTTAACCGGATTGTTCCTAGTGCCTTTCGATCAAGGACAATCCATGATTCATCTGCCATTGTTGCGGGCTTCTTCGCAAGACCGCCTAGTGGAAAATAGAGGTCCTTCTAGTAGAGATAGTCTTCAATCTACATCTTCCAATGTTGATAGTTTTTGCCGTTGAACTTCTCAATCTTCAGTTTCCCTTCCTCCGCCATAACTCCCACTCAATTCAAGGAAATCTTTTCCTTGAGATAATTTAGCTACGAGCAAACCTTGCTCTGATACCAGTTGTAAGAAAATAAGACGTAGCTAAATAGATTTTTGAGTAGATTACTTAATGGAGAGAGATAGATTTCACACACAAGAGATTATAGAGTAGAGAGAGAGAGAGAGAGAGAGAGAGAGAGAGAGAGAGAGAGAGAGAGAGAGTACACACGATATACGTGGTTCACCCAATGCGGGCTACGTCCATGGGAAAGTAGCCACTCAATGGCTTTAGTACTTCAAAACAAGAAGTAGTTTACAAAGGGATTATACCCTTATTGGAGCTCTCGCCTTGCTTCACTCTCACCACCTCACCCTCACCTTGTTGCATCAACTTCACACTATGAAATGTGTGTAGAAATGGCCTCCTTTTATAGGCCAAAAGGGCTGCCCTCTCTTATGAGAGACAGCCATGTGTAGCCGCCCTTGTGCGAATAAGTCCAAATCGGACCCTCCAATCCGCCCATGTGTGGCGGCCCTTGAGAAGACAAGTCCGCTTTTGAATTCGGCCACCGGCCATTGACTTCCGACCACCGGCCAACCGACCGGTTGTTTTTCGACCACTTTCCGGCCGCCGTCCGGCCATAATATTCCGGCGGAAAAAAAAGTCTCGGGGGCCTCTGCCCCCGAGGCCTCTAAAGTTGCCCCTAATTCTTGTCCATGAAAATTTTGGTTTCCGGTGAGTGATTTTCCTTCACGCACGATGGCTTCTCCTCATAATGGGGGCCTTACAAATGTGCGCTTTTACCACAGAAAATTACAAGGGTAAATCAGGCTCCATACTTAATAGTAGCCACAAGGTTATGTGAATATCCATATACATACCTTGTATGCAAGTTAAAGAAATAAGTATGGGTTGAAGCAAGCACTTGGAGCTTAGTCTGAGAGGATTGTTGCATTCCTCATCACTTTGGGCTTTTGGATGTTTGATGCAGACCACTCTTTGTTGTGCAAACAAATGATGCAAGAATTGTGATTATTTACATCTATGTGGATGACTTTATTTTTGGTGGTGATAATGTGGTTGAAGTAGACGATGTATAGGATGTACTTATGCAAGAATTTGAGATGAAAGATTTGGGAGATTTTGTGTTACTTTTTGGACATTCATATTATTTGCAAATAAGAGGTGTATGGATGTCACAAGGGCAATATGATTTGGGTATGTTGGCAAAGTATGGTAAGGTTGATTGTAAGCCTATTGCAATGCCCTTGGATCAGAATTTGAAGTTGGGAAATGATGTAGGTCAAATACTTGAGAATGCTACCATGTACATGAAAATTGTGGGTAGTTTGAGCTACTTGACTATCTCACCTCTAGACTTGAATTACACAATTGTATTGGTTAGTTATGCACTCTCCCAAGAAGCGACGCTTGGATATAGTGAGACACACATTACACTATGTGAGTTCTACTTTGGATCATGCACTCTTTTATGGGGTTGATGTTGAGTTATAGTTCTATGGCTACACATATACGGATTAGGTTGGTAGCACATATGCTTGTAGGTCTACCACTAGATTTGTGTTTTCACTTTCGAGTGTTGATATCACATGGAGCAACAAGAAGCAATCTATGATTTCTCTATTGAGTACATAGGTAGAGTATAGGGGTGTTGCAGTGGTGTCATGTGAGGTAGCATGGTTGGGATTTTTACTTCAGGACTTTAGAGTAGATGTACAAAGGTCAATTGTCATTTATTTTGACAATCTTAGGAGCATACATTTGGATTTGAACCCAGTGTTTCATGCAAGGACGAAGCACATTGAGGTGCATTACCACTTCATGAGAGAGGGGGTCTTGGTAGACAACATCGACCTTGAGTACGTGATGATGGATGAGCAAGTTGTAGATATCTTCATGAAATCCTTTGGAGCACAAAAGTTGCAACAGTTTTGAGCAATGTTTGGCACGGTAGATGCTATTGAGCTTGAGGGAGAGTGTTGAGATGTCAAGCTCAACCATATACTACTCTTGGATTACTATTACCAAGAGTCATCACCACTGGTGCTCCTTGGTGGATACACATATATTCACCAGTAATACTATAGTTGGACTACACTGACTTGCTCTACCTATTAGAGTAATGGAACGCTTATCCATCCAGCTCACTCACTAGAGGTTCAAACTAAACCATTGTACTAGTTTCCCCTTTTGTTGTATTTTCTATTTTATGCATTATAGACTTCTTATCTTGAGTTAGTGAAGAAGAAAAAGAAGCAGGTTTTTCCTCCATCTTTGTGTGTATGTGTGCTTGGAAGAGATCAAGCTCTCTCCTTCTCTATCTCTTAACATCCTTGTGGTGCATAATATCTTTAAAACACCTTTGGCTAAGGAAAGGCTTCTTGTGTAACATGCCCATCATTAAGAGGATATACAAAATTATGATATTGTCTTAATTAAGGAAAGCATCATGAGCTTCATGGTGCTTCGTGATGTTGTAGGGCCTCCCTTCTGTGGGTGGGTATCAGAGAATCTAATTCTTTCTTTAGATTTGATGGAACTTTAACATATGAAAGGAGAGTTTTCTTTAAGAGAAACACAAGAGGACACTATATGTTGTCTCTAGCTGATTTCTTTACACAATTACACATTAAAATTAAAATCATGCACATAATTCAAAGAGAATTATCGCCGCAATAAATATTGACAACTCGATGAGGACCGGGGATTTGCTTGGAGACGATCTCCCCTCCAAAAAGGTCTTTGTAATATAACTCTCTCTCAAAGAGAGATTTGATTATAGCACAACTTGTGCTCTTGCGGATCTTTCCTTGAACCAAGAAGATGGTGCTCTTAAAGATTCCATGGTATAAACCACCTTCCCAAGCCCTAAACAACCCAACGAGAAGAAAGAACTACTAGTTAAGAGGTAAATGAGGGTGAAAGAAGTATTTTTCAAGCAAGAGAAGTAGAGTAGTAGAGATGAAGAAGAAGAAGCTTTCACTTGCTTGGATTTGCATCAATAGCCAAGTGCTTGAGCATAATGGCCTCCTCTTGAGCTCCTATGAGAGAGAGAGAGAGAGAGAGAGAGAGAGAGAGAGAGAGAGAGAGAGATTTTCCAGCTTGGGCACTTGAGAGAGTGTGTGAGAGGATCAAGAGAGCAAAAACCCCAACAAGCCCCTCCTTATATGCTTATGCAATTGCAACTAGTCTTCAATTGGAATGCTTACCACTTGTCTGATGAGAAGTGAACACTCAACGTGCAACTAATGCATGGTCAAACACTTTTCCACCTTGCTATGCATGAAAAAACTTGCCTCCCCTTCTCTAAGACTTGTCTTGGCAAGTGTACACACCACACACACTTTTTGGGTTTGCACAAAGCAAGTATGTGCTACTTTGGATATGTGGCCTAGCCAAGCTTTGTAAAAAAGGACTAGAGTCAACTTTTTAAACGAGAAAGGGGTGATCTAAACTTAGATTTTGCCTTTTTTCTTTCATTTATTAAAAACCATAAACTTACTTTTTAATTAATTAGCTCGGGGGCAAGACCTTTGCACAAACCTTGGAGGCTTTATGAAGCGGACCCGGGCTACAACCTACCTGTTAATTTAGGACCTGCTAAATTGGGATAAACTTTGGTAAAAATAAAACTCACCCTTGGGCTTTAAAGCTTCACCTCTTATGCGAACCCTTAGCACAATGCTTTGGAGGTGCTACCATGCTCCTCCCAAAACCTGCTAAATTTAAACAATTTATGGCAAGTTAGAAATTTATCCTAAGGCTTCCCAGATTTTATACTTGAAATATAAAGGGTTAATTTAGTGACTTGAACTTAGCACAACTATTTTCTTTTTTTAGACTCTTATAATTGCTTTCGATCATCTTCTTTGTCATGTACCTTTGATCAAAACTGCTCGACATACATTTATTCTTCCTTGACGTGTACCTATGATTGAAACAACTAGATAACAATTACTCTTGCTCTTTTATGAACTTCTCCTCTTTTGGTCCCAAGCCTTTGACCGGGCTGATTCATAAGCATTTAATCGATTTCACTTGTTCTCTTTTTATTTTGCATAAAATTAAGTGGCCAAATTAAGATGAAAAATACTTTTAGAAGGTTAGAAATTAATTTTCATGATAGCGGGTCAGCATGTCCCTTTACTTGTGAGCAGGGAGGCTTAAGGGGTGGGAGATGGGTAGGGAGCCATTTTGGAGAGGACATGTGGAGCCGGTTGTAGTTATGACATCAATGAGCTTGCGAACAAGGGTTGTCCCCATGTGGAGGCCTCGACTGTGTCGTCCGATCCTCAATGGGCTCCACATTTCTGTAGCATCACACTCATTTTTAGGAAGTAAGGAGACATCACTCCTTTGTCCTCTACACGGAGGAGAACCTTGGTGCGAGGAACATTTGGCTCCTTGTGAAGGTCCTGCAATAGGTGGTAGGGAGCGCGTTCCGATGGCTGTCCTGACTCATCTGTGTGATTTTGACTAGCAATCGGTTCGTGTTGGATGATGATGCGACCCATGGTAGGGCATCCTGTGGAAGTGTTGTAGTTTGTAAGGTATGTTATAATGTATTGTGGACATGTGAGCAAACCCCCCCTTGCATGATGGCTCTCCGAAGCTGGTTTCTATCATTGATTCCACATACGTATATTGTTAGCTATGTCAGGGTGAAAGGTAACCTTTGTGTCGGGTTTGATACTTGTGGTTATCTGCACCCATGGCACAATATGTGCATGGGATGTTCCTTCTTTGGTTACTCACTATTAGAGTATTGCTATTATTAAAAAAAAAGAGGAGGTCACAAAAAGAGGGCCTCCCACAAGTGGGATTGGACGGTGGGATTATCGGTGCCAGGTGGCCTCCGAGCCGAGTTGGGTAACTCAAGAGTTGATGGGACCAAGACGAGCCGCACGAATGTTATGAGACATTGCACCTCGGGGATTGAGCGGCCGCGTGTGGTGTGGGGCACTCACTTGGAGTCCAATGAGCTGATGTCAGATGCACGGCCCTTGAGCTTGGCTTTTCTCCCGTTTCTTGGCTAATTGCCGTCGTAGTGACTAGTAATGAAAAGTGCGTGGTACACACGAGCAGCGGCGTGAAATAAGGGGACCGGAGGATGGCAGTGGATGAACGGGGCCGATGTATGCAAAATGGGGGTCACACCATCTCGTGCTGGGCTGCTGGTACCACCAGCGATGGGGGGGAGAATACGAAGCCCGCGATCCGCGCTGATGCAAAATATATTCTCTCTCTCTTCTTTTCCCCATTCAAAGGCGCGTGCCACTACTACACGTCACACAAGCAAGCCCTGCTCCCTAAATATTCAGTCGTCCTTTTTGCGTTGAGTCTGATGAGAGGGATGATGAGGCTCTTGACTCCGTAGCTATTCCAATTTCCGACTGCTGAGGCGCAGATGCGAATCGGAAAGGCTGGCTCACAATGAGAGGGCCCCGCCGCCCCGCGCCCTTGTTGTGTGTGCTTCCAGATCCCGGCCACTCACGACAGCCTGTGTGTGGTCCCGACGTAGTCGTTAACATCGAACCTTCACAAAGTACTGCTGCAGCTTCTATTCGAAGGTTATGCTGTTGGCCAACGCCCAAGGCTCAAGCCTCGCACATACCACATAATAATACGACATAGCCCCAATATTCCTCACATGCCGTTCTTGAAGAGCGGGTTGAGATGGAGTTAACAAGTACAATTAAGAGGTGCACGGTGCACCATGCTTTTTTGGCATGCCCAAAGGGCAAAGGCTTAGGACCCGGTCACTTGAGGCTGCCAAGCAGCGAGCGTGCCAAGTCACCCGAATGCCATGTGCCAAATGTTTACTTGCATAGAGCAGGTCAACTTCTCAAGCGGAAGGCATTCAAAGGGAGGAGCTCAGCGAGCAGGCGGTTGCTTTGATTTTATCAGAATCTCACTTCTTTTGAGGCCATTATTGCATATCTTGTAGCTTATGAGGGAAATGGCTTTAAAGGCAAAGTACTCAAGATAAAGGAGGGACATGATGTAATGGCTTTAAAGCCAGAGTACTCATAATTTTCCATCTATTGTATATTTTTGTGGGTGGAAGACAAATGCGATCGGATAGACAATAATGGAGAAGCACTAGAGGAATCTTTGATATGGTAGCTTTTAATGTAAGTGAGGTGGCGACTTCCATTCAAGCCTTGAGGAGCTAGCTACTAGAGAGAGCTACCTCCCAGGTTGGAGCCTCGACATAGTAGGGGGCATGAGATCTAGGAAGCGTTGTACAAATGTCATTTTCAAAGTCCCATCTAGAGATAGGTATGCATGCCTCGTGTGCTGACAACAAGAACAAATCGATAGTCGGCTATCGCGAAGAGAATAAAAGGCATGGGTAGGAGAGGAGATAGCAGAGAACAAGAGGCGACAGTCTACATTCATGCATTTTTCCGTAATGGTTATGATGCAAGGTTAAATGTGTGGGATTGTGAACCTAGAAAGTAAGCTATGCATGTGGGACACAACTAAGACTGGCTAATCTTTGTTGTAGTTAGTGGACTTTTTGTGTCTCGATTGTGTGCCACTCCAAGAAAACCTATGGAGGCTATGCTTGTTGGTTGTTGGTGAATGGTTGCGTGTTGTTGAATGTACAGGTGTCTGTGTTATCTCCTACCCATTTGCAAATGTCCACTGTCTTTTTACACAGGTTGCTGCTCTCACTACCTATTTGATGGTGTGTATTCGAATTTTCTAGATGGTTGTGTTGGATTTGGGTGTTGCGCCTTGCATGGTTGCTATGTGATTGTGATGGGTTTATTTGCATGATTAGGATTGTCGATTCTTATGGCTCTTGCTTTGATTGTGATTGTAAGTCTGGTCCTATCAAGGTAAGCCTTTATTAGTTTCGCAGCCCTGTGCTTTCTTCTTATTTGCTTGGTGAGTAGATGGCGTGTGCTGATGATTTCTCTTTTATGTGAAGGTTAGGCTTTGTTGCATGGTTGGTATTTTATCTGCAAGTTAAGCTTTATCGAATCATGATGGTAATTGCTTTACAAATCAGCAGGGTAGTCAAATCAGTTTTGGTCAAAAATTGGAGGTATTGATAGGGCACTTTGGTGAAACATCGGAGGTATTTTTAGGAGAAGGACTTGTGTGCATTACTATCATGCTTTGCTTATTGATAGCTTACAACGAAAAGTTGGGTATTGCTGAATTGTAATTATAGGCTATTGAGTAATTACATTGTATTTGTTGTATTTTTTAGTGAATAAGTGATATGTCTATTGTAGATTTGGTTTTCATGAGTTGTGACCACTTGAAAGAAAGATGTTTCTCTTTCTGAATACGATGTCTCAAAGCATACACACATGCAACTGAACACTCATTGCAACGGCAAGAAGTTGTGATGTGGTGAGAATCTCTCCACCGCTATGGCAAACCCATCAAAGTATGGCTTGGGGTGTAGTTTGTCATTGCGGCCCTTCAATCTAGGCAAGAAGCAGAGGGAGGAAAGAGCGAGTTTGTTGGAAAAGGCTTGCATCGTGTGTGTGTGTGTGTGAAGAGGGCATGGTGGTAGAATCCTTAATTCCAGGCTACACACTTGACCTAAAGATGTGCCATTAGTGGCATACATGAGTGCTTCTAGGGTAGTAGTTCAATGCGTTCTCTCCTAGTGTGGTTATATTCCTTTGTCTTGCATGTGTATTTGGTCTCTATTCTCGTGACTCTTGTAGTCCACTGACTCTAGTCTTTTTTAATTATGTTTGCTAGCTCCATTGAGCTTGTCATTTTTGTGTGTCTTCGCTCTCCCATGTTTCTTTACTTTAATATACATCCTAGGTTTCTGTACCTATTATCTTGGGTGCACATCACCAGCTTTGCATTATCACTTGAGCGTCTCAGTTTGAATGCATTTGTAGAAGTAACCATTGTTTAGCGACTTGTACCTCACTGCTTATATTTTGGTAAAATAGTCAGCAAACCCATAGATTTTACATCATTTATGTCATAAAATCTAATATCTAATATCTAACCAACCCAAATGATTTTCTCATATTAAATTGATCACTTAATGTGGGAGAATAAACGGGAACAAGTGTTAAGATATAGACATGTGCTTATTGATGTACGCGTGTACGGGGTGTGTGTGCAAGAGAGGGGAAGAAGAGAATGGGGAAGGGGATGATACACAGACAGCCTGTGTTTGGGTTAGTGGAGAGGAAAGAGAAGAGTCAACCCTCTCTCTTTTTCTCCCTATATTGATTAGGTGAAATCAAGTATACAAGGGTGGTTTCCCACGGCCACCTGGCCTACACCCCAACAACCTCCCACTTGAAGGTCATGATGGCCAATAGTGGCATTAGTATAGTTAGTCTATACAAAGTTGATGAAGCATTGCTAAGGCTTCATCCTACACCCATAAGTTCTATTCAATGTGTAAATCGCTCCGAGGCTAGGCTCTTTGTGAGAGCATCTGCGGGGTTGTCGTCAGTGTGAACCTTGACAAACTCGATACACTTGCCATCCAATGCATCTCGTATGACATGGTATTTGACCTCTATGTGTTTCGACTTTGAGTGAAACACTGAATTCTTTGCCAAAGCAATGGCACTCTGACTATCACAATGTAGTACTGGAACCTCGTGAATGCCCAAATCTCCCACTAGACGAGCCAACCATATGGCTTCCTTGCTGGCGTCAGACGCAGCAACATATTCTGCCTCAGTGGTAGATGAAGACGTGCAATCTTGGAGACACGATCTCCAAGAGATAGCTGCTCCATCAAACATGAACACATAGCCAGATGTGGATCTTCTACGATCCACGCAACCCGCATAATCCGCATCCGTGTAACCTACAATAGATGCATCACTGTTTCCGAAGCGTAAACACTTGCTAGTTGTACCTTTCAAATATCTAAGGATTTTCTTCACTGCTTCCCAATGCTTCTTGCCAGGGTTTGCCATGTACCTACTAACCACTCCCACTGCATGTGCAATGTCTGGTCTTGTGGCAACCATAGCGTACATCAAACTGCCAACTGTTGAAGAATATGGTACTTTTGCCATTTCCTCTTTCTCAGCCACTGTCTTGGGAGAGTCTTCCTTGCTAAGTTTGGACTATGCTTGTATTGGGGTACTCAATGACTTCCCCCCCTGCATACTAAAACGTTGCAAGACTTTGTGAATGTACTTTTCTTGAGATAATTCAATAATTCCACGTTGTCTGTCTCTCTTGATGTGCATACCAAGAAAGTGATTGGCATCTCCCAAATCTTTCATGGAAAATTGAGTGCTTAGCATCTTTTTTTAATGATTGATCTCATCAATTGGTTTGCCTGCGATAAGCATATCATCTATATACAAGATCAAGATGATTAAAGAACCATCGTTCAATCTTTTTGTGTATAAGCAGTGACCCTCTTAACTTCTTATGTAACCCTGAGACTACATGAATTTGTTGAATTTTTGATACCATTGCCTTGAACCTTGCTTGAGGCCATAGAGTGCCTTTTTTAGTCTACAAACCAATTCTGTCCTCGTTGGTTTTTGGGTTTCACATACGAATCCCTCTGGTTGTTTCATGTAGACATCTTCATTTAGATCCCCGTGAAGAAATGCTATGTTCACATCCATTTGGACCCCAAGAGATGCCCAATGGAGAATACCATTTTCCCTTGCTCGTTGAAGACGACAATGCCTGCTACAGCTTTATCCGTTGTCCTCTTATACGCTCCATCAAAGAACAGAGAGTGAGCCCTTTCTATCTTAGGGAATTCCAACACATGTGTTACTTCCCTGTCACTTGTCTTGATTTTTAGCTTCTTTTCATAATGATGATGGGTGAGAATGCCTCCTAGACTGGCTCTTGTGGAGGTCTCCACTTGCATTTTGTAGTCAAACTCTTGCAACCTTGTGAACCATTTGGAAATCCTACAAGAAATATCCATGTGCTGCATTACATAAGGAAATACTTCTTCCATTGTTAAGATTTAGAATGGTCTAGACAATAAATAAGAGCAAAATTTGGTGGTAGCATACATTAATGCAAGCACCATGTGCTCCACTGCCATGTATCCCTCTTCTTATGGAGTCATCATGCGACTAGAGAAGTAGATAGGGTGTATGAGATAAGTTTGAGGATCCTTTTGCATCAATACTGCCCCAAGTGTGTCATTGCCCACACTAGGGTTTACATAAAATGGCTCGTCTCACTTTGGAGGTGCAATGGTAAGAAGTGAGGCTAGAATTTTTTAAGCTCATTAAATTGTTGTTCATTTTCTTAAGATCTCTTGAAGATCTCTTGATGGGTAACTTGTTGTAAAGGGAGAACCACTTGAGAGAGCAGGTTGAATGAACCTACTCAAATACCTCATCTTTTGAAGAAAAGAGACCAATTGTTTTGTTGTGGTGGGAGAGGGCAAAGCCACCAAGGCATGAACCTTGCTTGGGTCAGCTTCAATGCCCTTGAAAAGATCACATGGCCAAGAAGAGTAACCTTGATTTCACCAATGTGGCATTTCTCCACATTGAGTTGGCCACCCAAATCTTGCAACCTAGCTAGACCTTCATAAACTTTCTCCAAATGAAGAGAGCGGGAGCTATAGATACAAAAGTCATCAATAAAGACATGGATTGATTGTCCAAAAAATGGGTGAAAAACAAATATCACATGGCGTTGAAAAGTGGCTGAGCATTGGTGAGACCAAAAGGCATAACTCTGTAAGCAAAACATCCCCATGGTGTAATGAAGTTTGTCTTCTTTTGATCGATCTTCTTCAGAGATGCTAATTTGGAAGTAGCTTGAGTAGCCATCACATACCGTGTAGCGCTCACGTCATACTACCTCATTGAGAATTTCATCTTGAAAAGGAAGAGGAAAATGGTCCCTCTTTGTGGCTGCATTAAGCGGCTTGTAATAAAAACAAACCCTCCACTTACCATTCTTCTTTGGTGTGACTACCACTAGAGAGACCCACTCTAAGTCTTCAAACATGATAGATGAAACCTGCTTCTAGGAGTTTCCTTACCTCTTTGAGCAAGGCGTCTTGTTGAATTACTCCTAGCCATTTGAGCTTCTACACTACATGTTTACTTCCCTCCTTGAGCTTAATGCAATGTTGAACTACTCTGATGCTAGTGATTTTATCATATTCATCAATGAACAATGTGGTTAAATTACTTAGCATCAATATATAATCTTCACACTCCTCCCTACACAACTCACTAGAGAGCATTCAATGTAGCTTACTTGCTTCTACCAAAGGTTGTATACCTGGTGTCTCTCCTTGGTTTGATGATGATGCATCAAATTGCTCCATCCTCTTAGGGTCCTTGAGAACGACCCCCATCACCTCAATGCTACTATCTCTTTATTCAATTACTGTTGACTCCTCCTCTGAAGTGGTTGAAGAGTCACTACTAAAAAACTCATCCCCAAAGGTTTCTTGATCCATGTTGCGTTGCTGAACTGTCTTCATGTCATAAATTATTGGCTTCCATTTGGCATCCTTCATGTGGATTATGCCGGTGTCCCAATCTTGCTTAGTTCTCATAGCCATAAGACAAGGCCTCCCTAGAATGATAGGATAGCCCTCCTCTATGTGTGGCATGACAAAGATGTCCATTTCTACCTTGGTGTTGAACGCCTTTATCCTAACTGCATTTATAACACCAACTCATTGAACTATTACATCATTTTCCATTTTGACTTGGCATGGTGCCGGCCGACTCACCTCTAAACCCAAACGGTGCATCATTTTTTCACTCATGACGCATATTTGTGTGCCACCATTGATGTAGATATTGGAGATGTGTTGCCCTTTGATGTGAGCATCCATCACTGGTAGTATTTCATCTAGGTTTCTCTCAAAGATATTCTCAGCTATCTTTGGCTTTGGTTGTCTTGTGCTAACCATCTTTGTCCATTGTATCCTCACCCTATATAGGTGCTAGGTGGAGTAATAGGGGCTAGGTGATTTTTGGGCCCTGCACAGAAACATCTTGAACCAAATCATATGGTTTAGAACATTCACCCAAAGAGAAATATACAATGTCAATTTTACATCGTGACTTGGACGACTTTCTGCTAGATTCCCCTTTAGTTTTCATCTTTTCTTCCTTTTGGGAAGATTCACCATGCCTAGCGCGCTTTACCTCCATGGCATCTACCCCTTTTGACCTTGGTCTTACCTTTTTCCACTTCCTTGATATCCTCCTCCACTTTCTCCTTTCCCTTACCATCAAGACTAATGACACTTACTGCCTGGTTACCGACTGGTGGTGGGGGTAAGGGTGGAATGAGAGGTTGTGGTGGTGGTGGTGTATGTGGTTGAATGGGTGGTTGTAGGATTTACATGGGTGGTGCTTGTTGTGGTGGCCTTGATGGTGGTTGTCTTGCTCTTGGTGGTGAAATCTGGTTTTGTCTTGCTCCTCTGTTGAAATTCTGCCTCCTTGGGTGTGGGAAATAATACATGCCATGGCCATCTTCCCCACAATTGTAGCAATGCTATTCTTGTTTTGCCTTCATTGTCCTCTCACTTGATCTTGATTGCATTTGTGTGCATGTCCTTGTTGCACCAAAGGCACAGATAGATTCTCCACCTGAATAGTGATGCAGCTCAACAGGTCTCGCTGCTCTTCTGATACTTCTTGTGTTTTGGTCCTCTGAGCGGATATTGTAGTTATTAGGGTTAGTTGGACTAAGCTTGATTCCTTTGACTTGTTGACTCTTGCTTGCATGTGTAACTTCTTGTCTTTAAGGTAGGCTACTTCCACTGCCAACTCATACGTTTTATCACCTTCTCCTTAAGCGGTGACCAAAGGCCAGCAATGAAACGGTCCTTCTTCAGGAAATTAGGTGCTCCTTCACCTTCCACCAGTGAGGCAACCCATCGCTCCCGCAAATCCACAAGCTTGGATTTGTAAGTGGCATACTCTAGAAGACTTCCCTGCTTTAACTATGTCAGCAATTGCCATATCTTTTTTGAGGTTGTGCCTCCACCAAATCTCCTCTCACAAAGGCAGCATGTAGTAAGACCATGCATCCTTGGTAGCTTGGGGCAAGGCATTGTACCAAGACTTGGCCTCTACTTTCATTAGTAGAAGAAAAATTTAGTCGTGAGGCATCGTCAACCTTGTTGGAAACCACACAAGTGATGTCAAAGTTATCCCAAAAATCAGTGGTGATGTCTTCTCCCTTCTTGCCACCACTGAATGTGAGGAAAGAGACACTTGCCATGGTAGTAAATCAATGAGCAGACTACAATTTTTTATTTTTTATTTGCAATGACTTAGTGACTCATAAAGGTTTATACATGGGTGGAAAACTTGAGCAGGAGCTAAGAAGAGCGCAAGGCTAGAATAGAATAAAGATGCTTACATCAAAAGAGTGGTAGTAATCAAGAATGGGCAAGATGATGGGACATGGAGATCTAAGGATTTCATCAAACATCTCTGATCCAAATAGAAAATAAATCTTTTGCTGGTAGAATATCTTTCTATCAATATACACGTTTACATGCATGTGTTGCAAGAAACGGAAAGGAAAGACTTTTGGCCTATTGTGATTATCCATGTTGGGTATAGAGCAAGGCTTTGACCACTGGAGCTACATACCTTAAGTGTTGACAAGGTGACACCTTCACCACATGTCTCTACCTCTCATTGAAGTCCAAATAATCCTCCATATTGGGTTCAAAACAGACTAGGCAAGAAGAGTCTACCTCAATCGGCTTTCCATTTTGCATACCTCGGTGATGCTTGGGTGTTCATACTTGACTTGAACTCTCTAGGACTAGAGAGAGCATAGGCCCACTTGCTTCCACCAAATGCTTTAGGCTTTGTGGCTTGGACTTAGTGGTTGATGTAGTTGACGACTCTTCTCTGACCATTGGAGAGAAAACACTTGGTGCTACACAAAATCTAGCTGATGTGAGAGTGCTGCTGCAGTTCTCAAAAGCAAAACTCACCGTTCTTTCTTCACTTCCTCTGTCGGCACTCATTGAAAGAATGCTTTGGTTGACAACAGTGATGATATTTTGTAGCCCTCCCTCTTAATGCTCTTGATTTGTGATTAGCACGAGCAATGAGAGATGGAGAGATTACCTATGGGATATCAACGATGCTACAACTTGGCAGTTGCACTTCGATGAAGGCCTTGAGTGCTTCTATAGTCTCCTCTTCTTCAGTTCTCCAATTTGAAAAATCTTGTAGCCATTCGTCCATGATTGATGGCATGCATCACTACTCTTTGTAAATTGAAGGTGTTTGCAAAGCCCTCCTCCATGGGGGCACCAAATGAGAGGTAGAAGTGCAAAATAGAACAGGTGGCCTCTACACCAAGACTATGCACGATGGCCTCATCATGGGAGGTACACAATAGGGGCACCGCCTAGCAAGATATGCGGCTAGGACGCGTATGTATACACAATCAAACATGCCATGTAAAATAATTTCAAGATCCATGCCCAAGTGTGGGATGGAGTGGTCGGAAAACAAGATGAGAGGAATGGTGAGTGAGTGAGAATGGTCTTGCTACTCATACATGTAGTAAGGAAGATAATGAGGTAAGGGAAACATGCAAGTATGCTCACTTCTTATACCAGAGGTGGAAAATCTGCACACCTTAAGATTCAAGTAGCAAGATGATAAGAATATGAGAGGGAGAGAGATAGTGTGTGTATGGTGGCAAATCCGCACACCTCAACATAAGCAAAATGGAAAGAACAAGCATAAACCATACTCACAATGAAGTGTATCCCAAAATAACACAAGGTATGGCACCAAGATGGAGTGTGTTGATTTCTTGCAAAAGATGAATACAATACGTAGCATAGGGCAAGAGGATGAGAAGGGGACAAGACCGTAGGATGTATAATGGAGGGATGGGAGTTGATGGCGAGGAATGTCATGAGTGTATCCATCATTCTTCTTCTTGAAATCATGCCTTCAATCCTTCATTACAAGTGTGTGGAGATATGGTGCTCATTTTGTGCATGGTGATGGTGTTTTGATTATGTGATTAGGGTTCATGATACTAGCATGTAGCACAAGGGTGTGTAATGTGTAGGTGTATGAGTATGTGGATATGGGATAGTGTGCATGTGGGGTAGTGTGTGTGTTTGTGTGTAGTGTATTTACAAAAGAGGAGGCCTCCTTTTATAGGCCAAGAGAGTGATTAGTGAAGAGGTTATGAGCAAAAGGAGTTATTACAAAGTAGCCTCAGTTAGAGGCATTCCCCCAATAGAGATGTCCATGTGCCCTACTTATTGACCAATTTTCTCCTAATCGCCTTCATCATGGTGAGCTTTGTCTCCATTCCACCTTCCATAGCTTGAGTCCAAGAGATTACTTATAATATTTGAGAGAATCTTGATAAAATAAGAGAAAATCAAGCAAAAGTGGAGAGAAACCTTTAAGAAAGTGTGTGTGTGTAGAGTTGGATAATCATATCTTTTTTCCGTGTGGACAGACAGGCTCCACCATTTTGACCATACCTCACAAACCGTAGCTCCAAAAATATTTAAAAAAATAGGGGCCAAAAGGCCAAAAGATCAGCTCAATGCCTACAACTTTTCTATTGAAAACTTTTTCAAATTTGGAACGGAAAAAATAGACAAAATATCACAAAATATGTGTCCATCTTTTCCCTGCTAAAGTCTTCCAGGTGGTCCCCTCTTGACTTAATGTGCAATCCTTGTGTCCACACGTGAATTAGGCTTGAGTTTGATAATATTTTGTTGACTCCAACTCCATAATGCATAAGATTCTCTTCCCTTTCACTATTGACTTTTACTCTTCACCTGTAGTGACCGTCAGGTAGTGACCGTCGGGTAGAATCGGCATTCAACGAAATTTTATATTTCATAGGATTTGTTCCTACCTCTTCTTATTTTCGAGGTCCAAATGTGTCAAAACCATAACTATGTACAAAATAGATACATAGAATTTTTTTGTGATTTTCATGCATCGGGTCCTTCCTCCTGTTAGGGTCCTTGAAGCCTTGCCACCAAGGGCATACCAAGAGAGAGGTGGAGCAAAATTTGAAAAGGGGCCCTCACCTTAAACAAGGTAGGAGAGTACTGTGAAGGGGAAGATGCCAATACCACGCTTCACTATGAAAATCTCCAAGTGTTTACCGCACTGTTTTACCGCGTTTTGTAGAGAGAAGGTGTAAATTCAATGAGAGAACAAGAGAGAGAAGGGCGGGTTTTTTTGTGTGTTTAAAGTATTACCACGACTTTATCTGCGATTATTACCACTGTTATTACCGTTGTTATTACCGCGCTCATTATCGTCGTTATATCCGCTGTCCAAATTTAGCGCCTAAACTTTCAAATTTTGGCTAGTTTGGCGAATTTAAATAAAATGGTACGTGAAATCTAGAGAACATCTCAAGAAATGCTTTTGCAAACTTATAAAATGTTATTCAGAGTACTCATAGAAATTATAATCCCTCACTTTTGATCATAACCTCAATAGTAACTACACTCATGAAAATGTAAAGAATGAGGATGCAAGAGAACTACACAAGACAAGCACAAAGCACACAGAGATGGAAAGCTTCTTCTTCTTCTTCACAGAAAAGAGAGTACAAAATGACTAAGTGCCAAAGCTGAAAAGTAGCACATATGTACATGCGGTCACTAAGTGTGAACTCGCTAGAAGCATACTAGGCTGGCACTATAAGTGTAGTCCAGCTGTAGAATCACTGGCAGAGATCCTCCGTGTCGGTCACCTAACGCGCCAGTGAGTAAATGCCGTAAGCGGCAAAGACCCGTAGTGGATGCCAGCTCAAGGTGTAGAGCTCGACATCTCAACACTCCCCCTCGAGCTCTGCATGTCGCAGAGTCCAAGCATAGTCCGGAAACGTCGAAGCTTCTCAGCTCCAAGGGCCTTGGTAAAGATATCCGCTATCTGCTCCTCTGTGCTGACGTAGACCAAGTCGATGTCTCCCGCCAACACTCGCTCTCGAACGTAGTGGTAATGGACCTCTATGTGTTTGGTCCTTGCATGGAACACTGGGTTCCTAGCCAATTGTATGCTGCTGAGGTTGTCACAATGGATGAAAATCTACTGGTCCACCTGCACTCCCAAGTCCTCAAGTAATGTGCGTAGCCAAACTACCTCGCACGCCGCAACTGTTGCACCTCTGTACTCGGACTCTGTGCTCGATAAAGCAACCGTAGGCTGCTTTTTGCTACTCCAAGTAACAAAAACACTCCCAAAAGAGAACATGAAGCCACTCGTAGATCTCCTATTAACAATGCTACCTGCCCAATCTGCATCTGTATACCCATACAATGCTAGTGGTGCATCTGCTGCATAGAACAATGCGTAGTCAAGAGTACCTTGCACATACCTAAGTGTGCGTCGTACTCCATCCAAATGTGGCTTCCTCGGAAGCTGCATGAACTGACTCTCCAAGCCTACCATGTAGCTCAAGTCTGGCCTCGTGATAGTCAAGTAGATTAGACTACCCACAATCTTCCTGTACATGTTGACATCCTCAACAACATCACCCTTCTCTGCACTCAGCTTTTCATTCACATCCAAGGGAATAGAAATTGGCTTACAATCAGCCATACCATACTTTGACAACATGTCCAAAGCATACTGTCTCTATGATAGCCATACACCCTCTGGAGTCCTGATCACCTCAATGCCAAGAAAGTAGCGCAACTCGCCTAAATCTTTCATTTCAAACTCCTGTTTGAGAAGACCCTTCACATGGTCAATCTCCATAGCATTGTCACCAACAATAATAAGGTCATCTACATATATGGTAATGACCACAATCCCCACACCACTCTCACGTACATAGAGTGAATGATCAGCATGAGCTCTCCTAAAACCAATACTGACAAGATACTTGGCAATCCTGTCATACCATGCTCTAGAGCCCTGCTTCAAACCATACAAAGCTTTGAGAAGTCTGCATACATAATCTGGGTAACCTGGATCGACATAACTAGGTGGCTGATCCATATACACTTTCTCTTGCAACTCACCATTCAAGAAGGCATTCTTTACATCCATTTGATACATAATCCATCCTCTAGATGCAGCCACTGCTATGACAGCTCTCACAGTCGTCATCTTTGCCACTGGAGCAAAGGTCTCCTCATAGTCTATGCGATACGTCTACGCATAACCCTTTGTGACCAGCCTTGCCTTGTGACGCTCAATGTTACCATCAGCCTTCTGCTTGGTTTTATACACCCATTTATAGCCAATAGCTTTCTTGCCACTTGGCAATGGCACCAACTCCCATGTATCGTTTGCTTCCAATGCAGCCATCTCTTCATTCATTGCATCATCCCAATGCACATTTCCAACTGCATTCTCAAAACATGTGGGCTCCACATCCTGTATCACCTTAGCCATGTAGGCTTGGTGATGCGCTAGATACCCATCATAAGTCAATTTCTGAACTGGATTTCTGACTCTATTAGATGTGCGCGGTCTTGGTTCACTCCTTTGCCCTCTAGCAATTTACTACGCAACTCATCTGATACATGCACGTAAGCTATGCAGCCAAACACTTTCAAGTGTGCCAAATCAGGCTTTGTACCTGTAAACTTTTCCTCAGGTGTTACATCATGCACCGCAGCTGTAGGTGTCCTGTTCATAATGTACACAGCTGTATTTATGGCTTCAACCCAGAAATGATGAGGCATGTTCTTCTCATTCATCAATGCACGTGCAACCTCTGCAATGCGCCTGTTTTTCCTTTGTGCGACCCCATTCTGTTGTGGAGTATATTTGCATGTAAATTGCCTGCGTATACCATGAATTCGCAAAAAATCTGAAAAATCATTGGAGAAGTACTCTCCCCCTCCATCTGACCTCAATGTCTTGATTTGCATCTCAATCATGACTTTGAAGTCTTGAAAGTGACCAAACACTTCACTTTTGTTACACATGAAGTAGACCCATACTTTCCTTGTATGGTCATCAATGAAAGAGACATAATACCTGCAACCATGTATAATTGCAGTATCGGTTGGACCCCAAACATCTATGTGCACCACCTCAAGTGGCTTTTTACATACATTGCGCTCATGTGGAAATGAGCCCTTTGACTGTTTTCCAAACTGGCATGCTGCACACACTTTATGCATACCATCCACCTTGAATTTGGGCAAACCTTTTACAATCTGTTTTGATTGCATGCTGCGCAATCTCTGCTCATTGACATGGCCAATGCGTTTGTGCCAAATGTCAACATCAGCCACAACACCTGTGCCCTGTGCAAATAATGCAGCTTTTACCTCAGGCATGTCTACATTCAGCGTAAACATTCTGCCCACACATTTTCCCTCTGTGATCAGCTTACAGCCATTCTAGAAATCTTCTACATAACAGCCATTTGGGTTGAAGCATACCTGCAAACCTTGCTCAACCATTTGTCCAACAGAAACAAGATTCTTTGTAATGTTTGGGACATGAAGTACATCTGCTAAGTACTTTGATTTCCCACTCTTCGTATTTAGAGGTATGTCCCCTACATGAGCAATGGGGTGAGCTGTGTCATCTCCTGTCTGCACATAGCCTGACACATCTGGTTTGCGCATATCTCTAAACCACTCTCCACGAGACGTCATGTGATTAGAGGCACCTGAATCCACATACCAAACATCATCTTGGGTGGAATTCTCTGCAGTCATTGTATTCATTACATGCTGCATAACAAACATGTGCTCGTTTTTGCTATCATCTGTATCTCTGCTAGTAGATGCATAGTTGCCCTGTTCTCTCTTTCCACTTGCTTTTCCCTTTGGACAGTCACGTGACATGTGACCTCTTTCACCACAAGTCCAACATTCTCTGCTATCTGGAGTATGTTGCTGTCTGCTTGATCCTGCACCACGACCTCTTTGACTCCCGCTACCTTGAGACTGGTTTCCCCTTCCACCTGTATTGTTTTGATTTGATTGGCCTTCCAGAAATTGGCCCTTGCAACCCCTTGGGCCTCGACCACGACCTCTACCTCTACCTCTGTTGGAGTTAGAATAGAAGGCCTGTTCATAATTATTTCTGCCATGAGAAGAAGATGTGTCAAGGTTCTTCTCCTCAAGAATAAGCATAGAAATCAAATCTTGGAACACGGGGATGTCGTGTCTTGTATTCATGGAAGACCTAAAATGTACATACTCATCTCCTAGACGATCCAAGCATGCACGGACAATGTCATCGTCTTCCACTGAGACTTTAATAGATCCAAGAGCCTCAATGATACTCTTGATCTTCAAGGCATAATCATTGATTGAGAGGTTGTTCCTCTTAACCTGATTTAGCTTCGACTTTAGTTGAAGCTTCCTGGCCTTGGTGTTCACCTCGAACACTCTGCCTAAGTTTCTCCATGCAATGGCAGGGGTTTCAGCATCCTGTAGATAGACCATCATGCCATCTGTGATGCTCATAGAAAGACAATACATCACTTTGCTCTGGCCTTGTTGCCAGTCCCTCAAAGCTTTCCTTTGTTCTGCTGTAGCATTTGCCTCGGGAATCTCTGGTTCCTTTTCATTGTCTCCTTCTACATAGTCCCAATAACCTTTTCCTTTTAGGAAATTTGTTATTCTGAACTTCCATGCAGGGTAGTTATTTTTCTCAAGCTTCTCAGTAACAATCTGGCTGAAACCGTCAGACATCTTGAAGCACTAAGACAAAATAGCTGCAATCTGCAAAAACCTATAAATCTGCTGAACCTGCTATCGTGGTACTTGTAACGCTTTCTACACTCAACGAGTGTCCACAATCAAGCGTACATACAACAACTGTACTTGTACAGTAAATCTCTGTATACTGCACTTTTGAGACCTGTTTAGAAAAATTTGACTATGTTCTTCACCTCATAGCTGACCTAAGATATGAGCGTGCCCTATTAATTTTTGCTCTAGATTCACCAAATAATTATGACAAGTTGCTAGAAAAACAGGACACTTTAGTGTCTTAGGACATTTGAGTGTCCGATTACAGAACAAGTGTTAACCCCTCCCCCCTTCAAATTTTGGTGTTTCCCTCCTCTCAATAAAAATTAAAGAATATTGTATATAACTTTCAAATATAAAAAAGAAGAGAAAGAGAGAGAGAGAGAGAGAGAGAGAGAGAGAGAGAGAGAGAGAGAAAGAGAAAGAGAAAGAGAGGGGAGAAGGAGGCGGGGGATATAAGGCCCTGTTCAGACATTGTGGCGAAAATGCTTCCCACAGGGGCGTCTAAGCTGGGTGGCAAAATCCTATTTGCTACAGCAGGTATCATCGTCCTCCGGGCCTTCCATTTTTCATCCGACACCCCCCCCCCTCTTGGAAGAGTTGCTGGCCTCTCTCCACCTCTCTGTTTTTCTCTCTTCTTCCTCCAACATCGTTTAGACGAGGCAGCGGCGGTAGACCTGCAAAAAGCCTTTCTTCCTCCAGCCTCGTCTGAACCGATCCTAAGATTACACTTGGTTACAACTAAAGTAATCATTGTCGATTGATTAACATAATTGAGCATATTCTCAAATCTAAAGAGAGGAAGAGGAGGGAGAGAGAGAGGTGAATGGATTACACGACCAAAAAACTTCATAACTGCAAAATGTTTATGAAGAGAGAAACGGAATTGTCGTTTGGATGCATTGTCAGCTTCTAAATCAATAAAGAGAGAAACGGAATTGTCGTTTTTGGATGCATTGTCAGCTTCATCGTTTTCGAGTTCGTCATCCTCCATCTCATCATCTTCATCATCATGACAATCATCCTCGCTAACACTTGCTGCCGCCGGACTTGATTCATCGAACTCCCTCTTCTCTGTTTCCACCTCATCCAAAGTCGGAGGTGGAAGAGGGTCGAAGATAGTCTCCACTTCATTAGTGGAAAAAATGGTTCTCCCCCAAGGTGTTACGAGAATTACGAACCAAAGTTTTGGTTGGTGGATTGCTGGGATATAGAAGCGCAAAGTGAGTAAAATTGGTATCACTAACACTACAAGTAAATAAGAATAAAAAAGGTACATGTCACTCACCTGCTCACAATTGCACGATAAAACTAAATTGTCATACCTCCCTGTGTGATGCACACTAGAGTCCACCATGTAGAGGCCATTCTCATGTCGTCTAGACACATTTGCAAACCACTTGCACTCGAAGATGAAGCTATGAAAGGTTTTAAAATCAACCTTTAGTATCCTTTCAATAGTTCCACAGTACCTGGCTTCATCATCGTCTGTGTCAAAGTTGCCCATGATGGCACAATCCATGGTGGTTCTACGCTCGTCAATGTGGCACGTACAAAAGTGACGACCCTTTGACCACATAGAGTTAAAGGAAAGGCACTACACAATAGAAAAATATATTAATTTATCAAATACATATCAAAGATCATTTCAAGAAATAGAGAGACAATATGGTTTAGGTATATGAGTACTCTACCTTTTGGTACGCAGCCTCGTCCATACTCCTATTCTTTGTTGGTGATGTTTTCTCTGCGCGCTTTTGCCTCGGTCATTCTCTCATGAAACCACTCTGCACTAATGAGATCTGGGAAACATGCAAGGTGTCTAGGCACTGGGGGTGCCCTCCTTCCTCCATGTGCCTGTTTCCATGCTTCCCTCTCTTGCAAACGCCTGGCCTTTGCCACTGTCCACAAGTCCACCCACTTGGTCATAATCTTTGCATTGAGAATGCAAAAGTTATCGAACACTCGGGATAGATTCATATCCATGTTAAGTAGTTTCCCCTTTCTACTTGTCAAGTGTGAAGTCATCCTTGCATCTTCCTCGTCTGATCACATGCGAGGCATTGAAGGATCAACTTGTGCCAAATACTCTGATATGTAAACAAATACCTCTTGAACAATCCACCCTTCGGCCATACATGCCTCTGGTTGAGACCGTAGCTGCACAAAATCTTTGAGAGTCTTTAAAAACCTCTCTAAGAAGAATATCCATCGTGCGTGCACTACTCCACATATATCTATCTCCTCCACCACATGAACCAAGAGGTGAATTTGACTAAGAAGGACCGATCGAGGAAATGCATCTTCAATGGCACACACAGTTTCTGTTGCAAGTGTTTGAGCAGCAGGGATAGCATCTATTTCGATTTCCTTGGAGCTCACAATCTGCAAGAAAACACAAGGATACACTAAATGCTAGTTGAAATTATTGTGAACATAAAAAAGGTGTAGTTGAGTGGAGTCTTGTGGTGTACCTTACTAGCTCTCCTAATCTGAAAATAGTGTACAAGAAAGTAAAAAAAAGCGTCCTTGACTTTCTTGTCCCAACATATACACATACTCACCAGCATAATGAACTACAATGTAAATCAGGGAAAGGGAAAGTGAGTGATAGTCATACACACAAATTATAGATAGAATAGGGAGTATGAAGATTACCTGAAACATCTTGTGCCAATCGTGGGACTTCAACCCATACAATTGACGCTTCCACCCTTCTTCGCTTTTGTGAAGGCTCCCTTTAGCGACCTCATGTATCATGTTGGTGTGCGAGTAGAGGCGATGGTACCCTTCACCTTGTCTAATTCTTCTTTTGCTAGTATCCATGGTGCTTTAGGAAGCACAATCTTTCCATTTGGGGCACGTCGTGGAGTGGCAAAGGTGGGGAGACATTTTAAAAGCCTTAAATCCTCCCTCTCACCCAAAGAGTCCTTCTTGCCAATAATGTGCTCCCATAGTTGATGCATGCTTTTCACAACCCCTTTAGAAGTTGTCACTTGTACATAGCCAAGAGGAGAAAAACCAAAAAAATAAAAAGAGAATTTTTTTTAAAAAAATCATCTTGCATTTTGAAGGCTTCCAACTCCATGCATGATGCTAGTGCGGACAAAAAATTATAGCTAGTTGACAAGATACGCTTGGAGGATGCTACCTAATCATGACTCGGTTTTTTTCTCATGCATGAGCTTCACATGGGAATGAGTTCCATACATTGGTGAACTCCATTTGTAAAGGAAATGGGAGTTAATTTTACTTAGGGAAAGAGTGAAGTTTGGAAGGTCAAGCAGGATCCACCATTCCAGGATTTTCTATTCAGAAGTTTCCTTGTGTACATATAATTTTCTTGGTGACATCATAGGCCCTTGAGGTATCCTGAGGTGTCAAGCTCATGTGGTGCATAATGGAAGACTCCAAAGCAAGGTGCATGTGATGTGGGCCACCTTCCCCTTTGGCTCATAAGGAAAACAAGAAAAAACAAGCCTTTTTTTAATCATTTATTCCAATAGTTTTCTAAAAGTATGGATCCCATATCATAAGTAGATCCCCCTAGGACCCCTTGCACGCCCTCCCCTTGCCACCTACCCTCAAAATTTGGATGGGACCCATATTGGAGCCATTTTGGTGGAAAAACACCTATTTTGGGCCTTTTTTCCCATCACCTAGTCGTCACTTATCTTGCCCTATTCATGTTCTTGCTCATACACACTTAGTTTTGCACAAAACTACCTTCACTCTTCATTCCTAAACAGCCCTCCCAAGCTCCCATGGCTGCACTTCATCACCTTCCCCTTTCTGTAAGGATGTGCACTAGTTAACTACACACAAGCACTAGTTAACTACACACACAATCACACAAGTATGGATTCAATATGAATTCCTATATTTCATCACAAATCCCACTTCACCCCACTCAAATCAACCATAAAACTCAGAAAAATCCATCTCTTCACCTCCCACTCTCACTCATTCTCATATATATACATCTACCTCTTTGCTATGCCTCATTAATCACTTCCTCTACCAACAATGGTGAGATGAGAACTCAATATATTCAAAGGCTCAAGGGTAAATAAAATTTCTGCAAGTGGGTGATGAAGAAGCACCATTACAAGTGGCAAGGATAAGCTTCTAGGAGAAGCATCTACAAGGACAAGGTGGTGGCTCCCAAGGCATCTCAATTTGCCCCCCCAGTTTAGCCTTGTAAATTATAATTATCCCTCAATATAATCATGCAAGAAAGTCTATATAAAGAACCCCAATCTTAGCCAAAGGGGGCTCTCCACATTGTATATTTCCTTCACTAAGTACTTGAGTGCAACACTAGGACACCACTAGTGTATTGGGAGGTGGGGTTTTATGTATGTCTTGTCATTAGCAAGTTATATTTGTGTGTGAGCTTTACTACTTGCAACCTTCCCTTTGATGGAGTTGTGATGCTTACCCTTATTCACTCCACATTGAAGTTTTCATAATGTTTAGTCTCTTTGCTTGTGAGTATGTGTGTAGAGCATGAGTGAGTATGTCGCAGATTGTGGAGGCTTGAGACTATAGTGAAGCATTGCATTGTATTGTCATTGATACTTCTTCCCTTCATTCTCTCCACTCTCTAACACATTTCCATTATCTTCTCTTCTTATTCTCCTCTCTCTCTCTCTCTCTCTCTCTCTCTCTCTCTCTCTCCCTTCCTCAATCACATATGCACACAATTGCCCTTGCCATTGCAACCATTTGACAGAGTTGGTCAAGAGAGGTCTTGACTAGGCACCCCTTCAAGCCTCCCACAACACAAGAGTGGTTCCCTCATACCATCATCCTTCCATTTGGATTTCTTTCGCGTGCGCATTCTCACTTGGGTGTTGGAAGTTAACCTGATGAGGCTGCAACATGAGTGTGTATCCCAATGCCTTTGTGCATGTGTACTATGTGCTGATTCTCACTTTGCGTCCTAGCTGCACTTTTAGCTAGGTGGTGCCCCAAAGTTTTTTTTGCCCTCCCTTGATGAGGTCCATGTGCATCGTCTTGGTGTAGAGGCCACCAGGTTTTTTTTGCACGCCTCAATAGTGTTTGGGATACATTCTTGAATATGTGCATGGGATCCAAGAGGTGTTGTATTTTTAAGTCCTTCCAATATGGAAGCCTTAAAAATATGGAATACCTTGATAAACCTTTTGGTGGAGGACACGGAGCCGGATTGTTGTTGTGGTGTTCCTCCCAAATGGCTGCCCAATCTTCCATTGTGAGCTTTAGAGGAGCCTTCCCATTTGTTGGAGCCTTGTGCTTGTTATGCCCTTGGGGTAAGAAACGATGGTTGTTTGGATAGATTACCTTGCGCAAGGAATCTGGCCTCTCCGTCACCAACGATGGCCCGCAAGTAGGACATGCATTGTGCCCCGATGTGGAAAACCCTGCATACATATCATATAGTTAGAGAGATGAGTGAACTAAAGCGAGCTAAAGGGAGAGAGGGAATGAGGGAAAGAGAGATAGACGATAGGGGGTTACCAGAAATCTCTCCAAGCCAAGGATAGTCGTGCATAGTCCATATAAGGATTCCCTTCACTTGAGCCTCTCTTCCCCCCTTTCCAAGTGAGATATCGACAACAGGAATGCCTCTCCATAACTCCTCCAACTCCTCAATGAGAGGCTCGAGGTAAATGTCAATATTTGACACTTTGTACTTCCTTGGCACAAACAAGGAAAGAAGTATATTTCCCTTCTTGGTTGTCTCCCATGGTGGAATATTGTAGTTGACGATCACCACAGGCCAAGTGCTCCATGAAGTAGACTTAGTGCCGAAGGGGTTGACACCATCACTTGCTAACCCAAGCCTCAAGTGTCAAGGGTCCAACCCAAAATCTGGCCATTGAGTTTCGATGTGCCTCCATGCAGGTGAACGGCAGGGACATGCATCATTCCATCATTTGAGTGATGGTTTGTGTGCCACACAAGAAGGTCCACGATAGACGTGCTTTTAAACATGTGTTGGATGCGAGGAATTAATGGAAAATGTCTTAATACCTTGCAGGGTAGGTGTGCCCCGCTCACACCTATCTTGTATCGTGCCTTCCTGCACACGAGACATGAGGTAGCATGTGCATGCTCATTGCGGTATAGCATGCAATCCTTGATGCACGCATGGATGCGCTCATACTCCATTCCAAGTGCAGTGACATACGATCTAGCTCGTCAACGATCTGGAGGCATGTGGTGATCTTCTCGCAACATTTTGCCTATCAAACTACAACAAACATGCGTATTAGTATAATTCCTAGAAAATGACACCATAAAGAGAGAGGGAGAGAGTATATAAAAACCACATTCCATACTTACAGAAGTAGTGCATCGACACTTGCATTACTCCAACCGAATTTTGCTTGCAAGTTGAGTACTTCCAACGATGCTCGGAGCACCGAGTACCATTGAAGAGGGGGAATGGGGGAACACACCCGACACCAACACAAAGGCCTCTCTATAGCTCAGGGTATCCACAACACCCCTATCCTCTCAGAAAACACCTTCAAAGAAACACTCTACACTAGCAGACCACCGCCTGCTCAATTGCCACTGGTCACAAACTCTACAAATCCACAACACAAGGCACACCTGCTACTGTCTGTCTCCACCCTTACACACTCACATAGCCACTTAATCTCACTCTCTCACTCAACACACCGTCGATCCGGGGGGCACACACATCTACACAGCCGACACCGAGAAGAACCATGAAAGCAGGAGAAAGAGAAGGGGGGAAGGGGAAACAACAGCACGGGAGGCAACTGTGACTTGATTGCACTTCAAAAAACATAGACACGGGCTTGCACTGCCATCACCATGGCCATCTTCAAGCAAAAAGTACAAAGGGGCTAGCTTGCTAGACGACTCCACTTTGCAGGCTTTACGCAGCACCAAAAAGCCAGGGAAAAAGCCCTTAATTTGATCCAATTTTGACTTTTATAGGGGGGCCTTTAATTTGGGAATTTACATTTTAATTGTTCTACCTGGCACCTTGAATTGGCATTTTCGGAAGGGAACCACCTTGCTCTATTTGCTCCCTTCTTCTCTCTTTTGCACTCGGGGGGGCATTAGCGACGTCGCTATTGCCCCTTGGCTTCTTTCATTTTTGCCATTTTTCCCTTCAATTTTGACCCCTTTGGACTAACTCAATTTTGTACTGCTGCTTTGGCACACCCTCACATCTGCCTTCTCTCCCTCTATTTTCTCTCTCCTCATTTGGTTCAGGCTCCACTTGGCCCTGCTCTTGCTTTGCCCACTTAGCGTCCCTCGGGCTTTACCTCCTCTTTATGCTCTTTGTCCGCTGCGGGAACCCCTCCCTTTGCACCTAACTTTTGGCTCGGGCCCAACTGGCTACATCCTCTCTCTATCTCACATGGGATTGACCTCTACCTCGAGCCGGGGAGGCATTAGTGATGTTTCTAATGCCCTCCCCTCCTGGCTTCAAAATTTTGGGGCCCCAAGGGCCGTGGGACCACCCCCTAGCTGGGCGGCCTTGCCACGTCATTAACCGGCCAGCTCACCCTCACGAGGGCGCACCACCCCTGGCGCCGCCTCGCCAGCCAAAACCCGCCACGATGCGCCCAACTGGGCCGCGCGCGACCTGCAGCGCCAGTTCACAGCGCCACTCGGCATCCGTCATCGCTCATGGAGCTTGGAGCTCTCCACGTTCTCTCTTGGTTACTAAGGGGGGCTCACGGCCCAGGTCAAGTAGCCTGCCTCTTTCATGTCGAACAGTGCATGTGGGACCATCATGATGCCACGTTATAGCTGCCAGCTCCTTGAGCCTCCAAGTCATTTGAAAAACTTTGAAAAAACCTCCATGAAAGCCCAACTTTTGGCCTTTTTCTCCCGGCCCCTATGCTTTGTTGGATGGTCAGAATCTTGGACCGCCAAGCCGGGTCAGATCTGCACTGAGTCGGCCCCAGGTCATGCAAACCCCACCACACTATGCTTCTTCTGAGCTTGCTATCTGAGGCGGCCAAAAATGGGAAAATTATCTGCAGACCTTTCACCGCGAAATGCTCTCAATTTTTCTAGGCGATAACTCGATGCTCCGGGCTCAGAACCACACGCGGTCGATTTTGACTAACTCCACATAGTGCACACCATCACCGAGATACTTGGCGAGGCCTGAAATACGTCGGATGGCACGTCTTCCAATGCGGTCAAATGGGCTCAAACCCGGCCCCCTGAAAATCTTCTAACGGCCATAACTTGCTATCCAGAGCTCTGATTCGCAATCCGAGAAGACAGGCATGCTCCATAACTTGAGCTCTACACATGTATATACTGACATCCTCCTAGGACACCTTTCCCCAACCTCCCTGTCCGTCAGGGATCTGCAACACACTTTACCTTTAAACTACAATATTTTGAGCATCGGGGCTCCATTTGACGAGCTGTCTAGACCAGCTTCTAGCCTGCCACCTCTGCCCGGCATAGACCATCTCCTAGCTCGGCCCCACTTTGGCTGCACCATCATTGCCCACCCCCTCGTTGAACATTTATGTTCAACCACACATGGTCTTATTGCACTAACAGACTGCACACCAAAAACAGACTCTCTGTACACTGCAAAACCACCTAGCATATATACAAAACTGACATCTGCTACCCGCTGTCTTTGCTCATGCGGGCTGCCCAACCCCCTGCTTTAGTAGTCATCAACTTCCTGGGTCGAACACCTTGCATTGGTTCCTTTCATCCACTTGCAACAACCTTGCGTAGTGCCACACCAAGGCACATATACAACCTGCCATCAGCATGATTCTACCATCCCCATCACTTATTGGAAAACTGCCCACTTGCAACCAAGCATCTCTAAGAACACCAAATAAAGCACCCTCGTCCTCACCATTCAAAGACATGCTTGCGCCATCACTCGCACCAAACAGACCTAACACATCTGACCCGCCCTCCCATCCATGTAAAGCTAGATCCTCGTCTACCAGATCCTGGACTTGCTCAACAGCATACTGCACAGCCGCTTTTATCACCATTCCTTTCAACCACCACTCACAGACCTCCTTAGAAAGCTTGGACACTGCCTTGGAATCTACATCACCTGTCATAGAGGGCATTGACTACGTAGGAAGAAACTTAAACCTTGACTCCGCATTGCCCTTCTCACGTGCCATGAACTCAATTCCAGCATCGTCGAGCTCCTCCTCGTTAATTGGCCCTTCAAGGTCAATAGGAACCACCTGCTTGTCCACTGCAATTACCTGCTCTTCTACTACTGCATTCTCAAGCTCTGCCAAGGAAGAGAGAAACTTGTTCTCTATCACCTCCTCCTCCTCCTCCTCTTCCATAGGTACCGCTACTCCTACCCTTTTGGCAAAATTTTGCACTTGTTGCACCATCATGGCATATTCCATAGCTACCTTCATCAACATGGCCACTAGCATGGCACTGCACACCAGTTTTACCTGCTCCTCACAATCTGTAGGCCTCGACTGCTCCATTTGGTCTCCACTAAGCACTCTGGCTCGCACTTCATGCTGCTCCTCGCATACATTTATAGCCTCTCCACTCACATGTAAGAGGTCGAACTCATCATACATGGACTGGGATGACTTGGTCTCCCAACTTGTATCTGCATCCATAGAGCTACTGTCATTTGATTCAACCTCCTCTTCGGCTTTAAGCTCAGGAATCTCCTTTAGCTTCACCGCTTCCACCTCCTCTACAAACCGCACTCCTTGCTCTTTACTGCACTTCAATGGAGCTTCTATAACTGCTCTTGAACTTGGCAGCACATCCTTTGTCCAGTTTGGAACCACCTACACATCCTCCACAATTGGAGCTACTCTAGCCGGCATCTTCGGAATAGGAACCATCCTATCTCTTTGTAGCCAAAGAACCCTTGGTTCTTCTCACACTTGCACTTCTCTTTGCACCCCTTGCGGCTCAGCTCCACCGCATTACACTGCTTTGACATCACTGCACTTGGCAAACCCTGCCTAGCCTCGCGCTTCCTTAACATCTTTTTGGTTCGCCCTCTCGCTAGAGCTATCGCCTCCTCATACGACATTGGTCCATCTACCTCCACTTTATCTCGCACTTCCTCATGTAGGCAATCCATGAATTTACACAATTTCAAAAAACTGGCATTTTCTGCAACAGTTACCTTGATTAAGTTTCCCCATAGGGCTTCAAATTCCCACTCGAACGCTTGAAAATCACCCTCCGAGCTTTGCTTCAAACTGTCTAGCTTCCGCTTTACGTCATCCAACTGCGCATCTGCAACAAATCTTCTCCGAAAAGCCGCCTCTAGGGCCTCGCAATCTGCTTTTTCTTCTTCCCCAAGGCAATCGAACCATAGCCTCACTTTACCATGAACCAGGAGCGGGAACACCTGTACCACATCATCTTCTCTCAATAAACCGCTTTCCAACACGAACAATCCGTACTCTTGAAGCCAAGTTTCCGCATCTTCAACCCTAGTGAAAATGGGAAATCCTGCGCAAGCCATCACTAGCAGCACCTGCTCTTCAAAGGCGGCACCTTTGGCATCACAAAAATCACCGCTTTCACTTCAACTAGGAGCATCAGCATACTCCTCAGTGGGGGCACCAGAAGATGGAGAGGGCAAATGGGGGAACACACCCGGCACCAACACAAAGGCCTCTCTATAGCTCAGGGTATCCACAACACCCCTATCCTCTCAGAAAACACCTTCAAAGAAACACTCTACACTAGCAGACCACCGCCTGCTCAATTGCCACTGGTCACACACTCTACAAATCCACCACACAAAGCACACCTGCTACCACTACCTGTCTCTACCCTTACACACACACATAGCCACTCAATCTGACTCTCTCACTCAAAACACCGTCGATTCGGGGGGCACACACATCCACACAGCCGGCACCGAGGAGAACCATGAAAGCAAGAGAAAGAGAAGGGGGAAAGGGGAAACAACAGCACGGGAGGCAATTGTGGCTTGATTGCACTTAAAAAAATATATACACGGGCTTGCACTGCCATCACCATGGCCATCTTCAAGCAAAAATTATAAAGGGGCTAGCTTGCTAGAGAACTCCACTTTGCAAGCTTCAAACGGCACCAAAAAGCCAGAAAAAAAGCCCTTAATTTGATCCAATTTTGACTTTTATAGGGGGGGCCTTTAATTTGGGAATTTACATTTTAATTGGTCCACCTGGCACCTTGAATTGGCATTTTTGGGAAGGGAACCGCCTTGCTCTATTTGCTCTCTTCTTCTCTCTTTTGCACTTGGGGGGGGCATTAGCGACGTCGCTATTGCCCCTTGGCTTCTTTCATTTTTTCCGTTTTTCCCTTCAATTTTGACCCCTTTGGACTAACTCAATTTTGTACTGCCGCTTTGGCACACCCTCACATCTGCCTTCTCTCCCTCTATTTTCTCTCTCCTCATTTGGTTCAGCCTCCACTTGGCCCTGCTCTTGCTTTGCCCACTTGGCGGCTCTCGAGATTTACCTCCTTCTCTTTATGCTCTTTGTCCGCTGCGGGCACCCCTCCCTTTGCACCTAACTTTTGGCTTGGGCCCAGGTGGCTACTTCCTCTCTCTATCTCACATGGGATTGACCTCTACCTCAAGCCGGGGAGGCATTAGCGATGTCGCTAATGCCCTCCCCTCCTGGCTTCAAAATTTTGGGGCCCCAAGGGCCGCGGGACCACCCCCTAGTCGGGCAGCCTTGCCACATCATCAACTGGCCATCTCACCCTCACGAGGGCGGGCCACCCCTGGCGCTGCCTCGCTAGCCAAAACCCGCCACGATGCGCCCAACTGGGCCGCGCGCAACCGGCAGCGCCAGTTCACAGCGCCGCTCGGCATCCGCCATAGCTCACGGAGCTTGAAGCTCCATGTTCCCTCTTGGTTACTAAGGGGGGCTTACGGCCCAGATCATGTAGCCCACCTCCTTCATGTCGATAAGTGCATGTGGGACCATCACGATGCCACAAGGCAGCCGCTAGCTCGTTGAGCCTCCTAGTCATTTGAAAAACTTTGAAAAAACCTCCATGAAAGCCCAACTTTTGGCCTTTTTCTCCCGGGTCAGATCTTCACTGAGTCAGCCCCGGGTCATGCAAACCCCACCACAGTATGCTTTTTCTGAGCTCGCTATCTGAGGCGGCCAAAAATGGGAAAATTATATGCAGACATTTCACCGCCAAATGCTCTCAATTTTTCTAGGCCATGACTCGGTGCTCGGGGTTTAAAAACACACGCGGTCGATTTCAGCTAACTCCACATAGTGCACACCATCCCGAGATACTTGGCGATGCCGGAAAGATGCCGGATGGCACGTCCTCCAATGCGGTCAAATGGGCTCAGACCCGGCCCCCTGAAAATCTTCTAACGGCCATAACTTTCTATCTAGAGCTCTGATTCGCAATCCGAGAAGACAGTCATGCTCCATAACTCGAGCTCTACACATGTATACACTGGCATCCACCTGGGCCATGTGTCCCCAGTTGCCTTGTCCGTCGGGGATCTGCAACACACTTTACCTTTAAACTGCAATATCTTGAGCACCGGGGCTCCATTTGACGAGCCGTCTTGACTGGCTTCTAGAGCACACTTAACACTACATTTCAGGACACTGACTTGGCTCTTCGGGCACCTTCATCTACCATCCCGCAGCACTTTTGGCCTAAAAAACCGCTTTAAACATACATTCCCGCTACCCTTTGGCTGCCTAGGGCCTTGGTACCTGCCCTAGCCTTCTGCATTGCACTTGCCTACCGCCTCTGCCTGGCATAGACCATCTCCTAGCTCGGCCCCACTTTGGCTGCACCTTTGTGCACCGTCGTAAAGAGGTATTCGGGCACTCTTCATCAATCTATCCTCCGTTTCGGCACCCCGTTTAGTGCAGGGCTGACAATCCTCTTTGCAGACATCGCGCTCATGAGCTAGTAACTCATCACACATGTCAAACAGGTACTCATCCTCTACCTCAAAGTGCGAGGAAGACGCCATAGGAGCTGTCGATGTAGAGCCAATGGGAGGATCACCATGCGGTGCACCGAAATTGCGTAGTCGCTCTTGCCTCTGTCGTTTGGCCTTGCGCGCCAGTGCACCACTACCGAACACAGACCAATGAGGCACTTCTTCAAGCGACAGGTGAGTCATGCTATCATCTCTCCGAGCGCTTTTTCGAAGATGCCAAAGCTCTTCGTTCTCCACGTGCTCCAAAGCAATGCGCATCAAGCGAGGAATTTCCCTTTGCACTTGGTGTAAGGACAAGGTAGTTTTTCCTTGAGCCAACGATCTCGCTCTGGGCCTCTAGGAGGACCACGATCATCCCAGTCGATGTCTTGCACATATGAAAGGGTGTTTATTTAGTCATGTGTCCTAACCAATAAATAATTAGAAAAACACTTAATTCCATTAGAAAAATTACATATAGTCAAAGTCAAAGAAAATAAATGACAATGAGTGTTAAAATTATTTTTTAACTAAAAGAGATATTAAAAAAATCAATTAATAAACATTTAAAAGTACTACAAAATAAAGTATCCATAAAAAAATAAAAATCTTCATCAAAAAACTCAAAAGGCTAAAAAATGAAATAATAAATAGCTAAGGGTAGAGGGGGTGGTTTGTACCCCTTGCAACCTCGGATTTACATGTATCGTTTGAAATGACTGGCCGCGGTAATATAGACGGTAATAACCGCAGTAATATGCGTGGTAATAGCGACGATAATAACTGGCGCTTAAAAAAGGAAAGAAGGCAGAGTATGCAGCGTTTTTGCAGCATACCTTGCGTTCTTGCTCTCCGCCATCGCTCCCAAGCTCCCCCTCCCCCCCCCCCCGCTCCCCCACCCACCGTCTCCCTACCCTCTCTCCCTTTAACAAGCCTCCCCCCCCCCCCCCCGATCCTCTCCCTTCCCCCTCTCTCCTTCTCCAAGCTTCTCAAGTTTTGTCGAAGAGGGTTTTGTCCAAGTTTTGGCAAGGGGGTATTCCGCCATCTTCTTTGGAAGCTCAACCTATTCGAAGCTCAACCGCGCTACAAAGAAGAGGTAAACACAAAAGCACATCCTCTCTCTTCTCTTTTGTTTTCTATTACTACTACATACACACACACACACACACATAAATAAATAAAAATTAGAGAAAATAGAGAATCCATAACATACCTTGTTCATTAGGAAAGGGTTGTTTCACACGGCTTGTTTGAAATGGTTGCTTTGCTAAGCACGTTTGAAAATGGTTGCTTCGCTACGCACGTTTGGAAATGATTGATTTGTCACGCACGTTTTGGAAATGATTGTTTGGATAGTGTTAGATAGAAATAGAGAGAGAGAAAGAGATAAATGAAGAGAGAGAGAGAGAGAGAGAGAGAGAGAGATTTAAAGAGGGAGAGAAATTTTAGATAGAGAAAGAGAAATGTTAGATAGAGAGAGATAAATAGATAAAGAGAGTGAGAGAGGGAGAGAAATGTTAGATAAAGAGAGGTAAATGTTAGATAGAGAGAGAGAAATAGATAAAGAGGGAGAGAAATGTTAGATAGAGAGAGAGAAATAGATAAAGAGAGTGAGAGAGAAAGAGGGATAGAGGTAGATAAATAGAGAGAGAGAATTAATGTGTGTGAGAGAGAGAGAGCAAAATAGGGAAAGAGGGAAAGAGAGAGAGAGAGAGAGAGAGAGAGAGAGAGAGAGAGGGAGGGAAAGATGTGTTTGGTGGATACAAGTGAACAGGCGTATGCACACCAAACCTGGCGGATACTCTATTTTTTCAGGAAAAAACCCTGTAATTCAGCCTAAAATGAGTTGTAATCATAGTGAGGTTAGACCATACTCTTTTTATTTTCTCTGAGTCTACCCCCTTGTAAGAGGCCGGATGGCCATGGGAAAGCCCCCTAACTTTTAAAGTCAAAACTTATAGTTTTGAAAGAAGGATTATCATTAGCTGGGAGAAGAAACGTGCACTATAAAAGCTTCTTGTGACTACAATTTGTAATCATCATTTCTCCTGAACGGATAATCAAAATTCTATTCCGAATAGTACATTGTGTTCCTTGTCTCTTGCTCTTCAATCTAAGTGTAATCATTTTCCAATTCTGTTGTGGTTCGCAATGAGTCGTTTGTGAGCTAAATGCATTGATTTGGAAGTTAAAATGGTTGTTTTTTGATGTTTTGACCATGGATAAGTGTTTCTAAGCTTAAGATGGATCTTTCCAAGTACTTTTGCACATTTTTTGTGATGGATCGTGATTTATGTATCTTTCCAGATGTTGACAGAACTTGGTAAGATTGAGCCCATAAGTGTTGTGATACCTCTCCTTAAGTTTCGTGACATTCCGGATTTGTTTGGATACCAAAACGGTATGATTACGTTGAGTGTTGAGAATGGACACATACTGATTGTCTGACTAGGAAGTGGTTGATTTGCTTTTGTTGTAAGAACGAGTAGTCCTCGAGTTCACTTTGGTGAGATTGACACTCTCATTAAGTCTCAGTGCCCCACCCCGAGTCGCTTCCTTGCATATTGACATTATGTTAGTACAAAATAGCTATGCTTCAGGCGTCCGTCGCGACGACCCGCTAACAAAATGAGAGAGAGAGAGAGAGAGAAAGAGAGAGAGAGAGGGAGATAGAAATAGGGAGAGAAAGAGAGAGAGATAGAAAGAGGGAGAGATAGGGAGAAAAAGAGAGAGATATAGAAATAGGGATAGAGGGAAAGAGGGAGAGAGATAGGGAGTAGAAATAGGGAGAGAGAGAGAGAAAGAGGGAGATAGAAATACGGAAAGAGGGAAAGAGAGAGAGAGAGAGAGAGAGAGAGAGAGAGAGAGAGAGAGAGAGAGAGAGAGAGAGAGGCATAGAGAGAGAAAGAAAGAGGGAGAGAGATAGAGAAAAAGAGGGAGATAGAGAGAGAGTGTGTGTAGAGAGAGAAACAAAGAGAGAGAGAGAGGGAAAGATGGAGAGAGAGAGAGAGAGAGAGAGAGAGTGTGTAGATAGAGGGAAAGAAAGAGAGAGAGTGTGTAGTTAGAGGGAAAGAGGGAGAGAAAGAGAGAGATAGAGGAAAATAGGGATAGGGATATAGAGAGAGAGAGAGAGAGAGAGAGAGAGAGAGAGAAAGAAAAAGGGAGAGAGAGAGAGAGAGAGAGAGAGAGAGAGAGAGAGAGAGAGAGAGAGAGAAGGAAATAGGGAGAGAGGGAGAGAAGGAAAGAAAGAGAGAAAGAGAGAGATAGAGGGAAATAGGGAGAGAAAGAAAGAGAGAGATAGAGAGAGTGTGTGTAGATAGAGGGAGAGATAAATAGATAGAAAGAGAGAGAGATAGAGGGAGAGAGGGAGAGAAAGAGAGGGATAGAGGGAAATAGGGAGAGAAAGAGAGGGATAGTGGGAAATAGGGATAGAGAAAGAGAGAGAGTAGATAGAGAGGGAGAGAAAGAAAGGAATAGAGAGAGGGAGAGAAAGAAAGGAATAGAGAGAGGGAGAGAAAGAAAGAGATAGAGAAAAAGAGGGAGAGAAAGAGAGAGATAGAGGGAAAGAGTGAGAGAAAGAGAGGGAGAGAAAGAAAGAGAGGGAAAGAGGGAGAGAAAGGGGATACCTGAGCAACCAGCACCAAGATTACCTTCAAGGCGAGGACGCTTTGTTGAGCAAAGGGCAGCCCATCCCCAAGCTTGGAGGGTGTAGGTAGAAAACAAAGGATTCCACTTGTAAAACATGCTGATCTATGTTTTGCAATAACGGGATGAAATGGCTACCTCAGTTTGTGAGGCCAATCTAGGACATGGTGGATGTCCCTAGGGTCACTCTTGTGGACGTATGCGAAGCCCAAAAAAGTGGTGCCCAAGTCCAAAGCCACCATGACCTTAGCCGAGCGAGACCTCCATGCCTCGGCAAAAGATGTCATCCATTTTTGGCTTCTCGTCTCTTAGAGTGCTTGCTTTACATGGAGGCGCAGACATGACTCTGGGATGGAGCTTCCGCTTCGTAGTTCGATTGCACGACCAAGAAGGGGAGAGAGAGAGAGAGAGAGAGAGAGAGAGAGAGAGAGAGAGAGAGAGAGAGATAGAATAGAATTACTTATTGCATTATATTAGAATTGTAATGTTACGATCAATTGATCACTTAGATGTTGAATTTAGGTGTAGCCAACACAAAACGATGGTTACATTTACAACCTTAACATATATATGTGTGTACATATATATCTGTTTATGCATGTATGTAGGCACTAAGTACAGGAGCATAGCATCCGAAGGTTAAACACTTCCTCTTGGGTATAGTCCTTTTTTAATCGTGGCATTGCGGTCATTGATCCACTCATGCATGGATTACCGCAATGTACCTTTGGTTTTACCACAATTGAGACTGCGATGATATCTAAAGAGGTGCAGTTGACCTTTGGCACTACTAGCCTCTACTTAGGTCTAATAGTATGTGTATGTATCTATGTGTTTGTGTGCTAATATATATATACTCTGGCAGAATATTGTAATGCTACGATCAATTGATCACTTAGACATTAAATTTAGGTGCAGCCAACACAAAATGATGGCTACATTTACAACCTTAACATGTATATGTGTGTACATATATATCTGTTTATGCATGTATGTAGGCACTAAGTACGGGAGCATAGCATCCGAAGGTTAGACGCTTCCTCTTGGATATAGTCCTTTTTTAATCGTGGCATTGTGGTCATTGATCCACTCATGCATGGATTACCGCAACATACCTTTGGTTTTACCACGGTTGAGACTACGATGATATCTAAAGAGGTGCAGTTGACCTTTGGCACTACTAGCCTCTACTTAGGTCTACTAGTATGTATATGTATCTACGTGTTTGTGTGTTAATATACTTGTGTACGTATTTATGGATGAGTGAGTAGGGTGAAAAGCTTAATCTTATATTGCTCTTTGTAATGTAGATGTCAGACGATAGACCAACTGGTGAGGAGCAGCAAACTGGCTCTTCTTTTGTTGGTTGGTTCACATCTCAGGTGGGCTCCCACCCGGGGTGGACATCGCCTCTAGTGGACCCGAGTCTTGATTCGGTGAGAAGAAGCAAAGAAATAAATAATGTTTCTATGTAGTTAACCATAAACCATGAGTGTCATACGTTTTTTTTTTGGTTATTTGCAGGCATGGCCATCCTACACCTACCCTTCTCAGATTTCTCCACCGGTCGTAGATCCTTTGCAAATACGAGGGCTATCTATTTACGAGAGCATTACCTCCGTTCGATAGAGGATTTGTTTGGCCACTACACTCCGCAGCAGCTTGCAACCTACGGCATTTTTCCGCAGACTACACCATGGAGAGGTCAGGGAAGGACTCCTTACCTGCAGAGCCTCGCACCGTCGGCACCTCCCTCTACTCTCCACGGGCTATCTCTTTACGAGAGCAATACCTCCGTTCGATAGAGGATTTGTTTGGCCACTACACTCCGCAGCAGCTTGCAACCTACGGCATTTCTCCGCGGACTACACCATGGAGATGTCAAGGGAGGGACTCCTTACCTGCAGAGCCTCGCACCGACGGCACCTCCCTCTACTCTCCCTTCCTATCATCCTACTCCTATTCCATCGCAGGGTCCTACTCCCCTTGCATCGTAGGGTCCTACTCCCATGGCATCACAGGGTCCTACGCCACTCCATTCCACTTCGGCTTCGCCAGAACATCGTCGATGGACTTCCTTTGGCAGCGTGCGTCGACGCTCGTCTCAAGGCAGCGAGCGCCGTGAGAGACGAAGCGGTGATAGATCTTGTGGTTTCGCATGTTTTGGTAGTGGCGGGGGAACGGAGTCCCCACTTTCAGAGCATGCCGTCCCTGACGCAAAGGACGAGGATACTGACACACCCATTCCAGACACGCATGGGCGCTACTACAGGGTTAAATATGGCGGGGAGGTTGATCTCGGCACAGCACAAGGCAGGGCATTTTGATGCCATCTACAAATTCTTATAGATTTAACGTATAAGAATTGTTTTATAAAGTTTAGAGATCAACTGTCCGATCATGCACGGTACATTGAGGAAGCTCTGTTAGCTAGATTTCCAAACACCCCCGATCAACATTTTTCACAACAATGGTTGGAGGGATACATAAAGACATTTCTAAAAAACAAGCAGTCCAGTGTGCAGCGCGCAGCAGCCAACCAGGTCAGAGATCCAGACAGGAGTTACCGCGGTGGCAACATTGCACATGTGGAGTGGGTGTGGGCAATTCAAGAGAGGAGCGATCAAGTTGCGACGATGGGCTCATTATATAGACAACAACGCGAGGCCCGAAGAAGACAAACTCCCACGCACTATGTCTCAGGAGGCAAGGGAACTTGGAAGGATAAATATGTAAGATTATTTGAATTATAACGTCGATCGGTGATTATAAAGATTGTAGTTGATAATTTGGTACTGTTAATGCTAACTTAGGAAAATGTCACTCTCTCTAGACCAACCAGAGAGATGGTCAAGTATTGGGAGCAACATACAGAATTTGATACTTGGCGATGGTTGTTCAAAAACAGCCACATCTCTTGCGAGCAATTCGATGCGATGGTTGCACCACTACAAGCGGTAAGTTTAAACAAGTAATTTTATATCAATTGTTTTGAGCTGTGGATAATTGTTTAATTTGGTTTGGGTCTATGTAGAGTCAAAGTGATCCAACATACGTGCCTCTAGACGACGACGAGGATTAGATAAAAAAATGTTTTGTCAAAACTTTCATAAAGTCCCAATGTGGCACAATGTATATACAACTATTTACTTTTTATTGTAACTTTTTTAAATAGTTGATCTTCTATATTTTTAATTGTCAGATCAAGTAAATTCATTTTCAGTTCTTTGGTATTTTTTATACTCTTCCAAAAAACAATTGATGTTTTATTGTTTTATGCAGGTAAACAATAAAGGTGCTCATTTGGGCCACCCAAATTTGGGTGGCCCAAATGAGCACCTTTATTTTTGAATTGGCGTCTAGCAGTAATAAGCGTGGTAATAACAACGGCAAAGCTCGCGGTAATAGCAGCGGGTATATTGTCACGACTATTACTACGCTTATTGATGAGAAACCACTACCGCATTCATAGCCGCGGTTATTGCCGCCCCCACAAATTTTTCTCTCTCCTATTTCCTTTGTTTTTCCACGACAATGTTAGCGGTTATAAACAACTCCTCTTATAGTGCTTCCACTTGAATTAGAAGGTGTCACCACTATTGCAATTCTTGAAAGTGGAGCTGTTGTAGCCAGCTCCACCATCGCGACCAAGGATGTACAAAATAAATGGAGAAAACCAGCTTTGAGAACGACTAGAATGAAGTTTAAACTTGCAGATGGTTATATGAAGAGACACATTGGGATCCTAGAAAAGGTAGTTGTTACCTCTTGTGGCATTGAGTACGAGCATACCTTTGCAATAGTAGATTTTGGCAAGAAGAATAACTATGACATAATACTTGGACGACCATTCATGCGACAATTAAATATGGTCCAAGAATGGGGCTATAATCATATATACCTCAGACACATGGAAAACACTACCAGAATAAACCGTAAAAAACATAGTTACATTGATGTGGACCGAACCCTGGTAGAGGAATTTGACTCTGCTACGTTATTAGGATCTGAACTTCCAACCTGGCTAGGTAAACCAAAGGAGTTATGGATGTGTGGGGCATCCAATTGTGGAAGCTTAAAGCAAGAAGAATATATTCTAGAAAGAGTTATCGAGGATAAGGAATACATTCCCAAACCTTTCCCAGAGGAGGTCCTAGAACCTTTAGACTGGACGCATATTCTAGCAAGATTAGACAGTGTGTGTGCTATTACGGAGGAACCGACGACTAAGTTTTGTGACAAGGGCGGTTATGATGTGGTTCCATACTACATGGTTGATTTAATAGACAATGATGATGGTGAACAAATCTCAGAATAACAAGAAAAATTAAACACAAGGAAGAGTTGAATGTGGAGTTATTCTATGATTCTCCAGAGCATCTTGAACAAGACAACGATGTAGATAATGAATGCTTTGACAACCCCAGTGAGAAAGAGGAAATAATACCGGACGTGAGGTTTTACGATTTCCCAAATCAAAAACCTAGACAACATGCACACTACAAGAAAAAGAAGGCGGCACACAAAGCAAGAGATAACCCCATGCCTAAAATGAGGAACAAAATGGAATTTTTATTTTTGGTAAAAGCTACGACTACATAAAAACAAAATTTGTCATAATAACTAATATCTAATTCTCCTAAATGATTTTCTCATGTTAAATTGATCATTTAATATGGGGAAGTACCCGGGAAGAAAAGGCTAGAATATTGGTTAGGCTGGCAGACTTGCCACAATAGGGATCCAAAGGGGGGGCAATCTGCAAAAGAGCAATGTGCAACAATGGGTTTCAAAGACCCTAAGGTTTAGCCCATTAAGACTTCCAAAATGCTAAGGTTCCAAAATTCAAAGGTTAGGTCCAATGGTCAAAACCTAGGAAAGATTGGATGCTTGTGGGAAGACTCAAAAGTCTTCCCACTTTCCTATCTTGGAGGGGGCGAGCCCTTTTAGTAGGGGATGAGAGAGAAACACACACACACACACACACACACACACTCTCGCAGGCTCCCTTTACACAAAGGGAATAGGGGACACATGTCAGCTCCCTAGGCCAGTTGCCCCCAAGATGCATTCAATTCCTATTGGATGGCCATAGAGGTGGACCAATGAGAATTAGGCTAGAGTATATTTATTTTAATTCATTTTAAAACACTTGATAAAAGAACCAATAGAAATTAAGCTCTCTAGAAGACTATTGGACAGTCTCCCAAAGGGTCCAATGAGCATTCAGCAGCTAATGGCTTGCTTGATTCCTTTGGCCATAAGACTAAGGGGTCCAATGAGAGTTTAATTGCATTATTTAATTACCAGCTAAAGATCTCACAAAAGGGGAAAGGGGGACACATGTCACAAGGCTATCACTTATGCTTCTTAATTATCATTGGCTAAGCTTTGTAGGGTCTAATGGGGTGCCAACATGAGTAAAATGCAAGAGGGGTCGACCAAGAGAGAGAGGGGGGGGGGGGGGGGGGGGGGGCTGATTTTGGCAAGGCATTATCACACACAATCTCATTTGTGAAGAAAAGAAGACTCTCTCTCCTTATCAAGCTTTAATGGAAAGCTCATCATCTACTCCAAGCTTGTGAGAAGGGAGGCCTAGACCAACAACTCTTGTCTTTGTGATGCAAATCCAACCAAGAGCCAAGCTCCAATGCATGGTCATTTCCTCTACCATGCTAATTACTAAGCTATGCTAAGCTTTTCTGAGTGATTATGTAAGGAGATATACTCCTTTATCTTAAGAATACTCCTTCTTCCTCTCAATCTACTCTCATACCCTGCTAGCTCTCACCATCTTTGAAGGTGTGTGAGGTCTTGGGTTTGAGACCATGAGGGAATTGATGTTGTGTTTTATAAGTGTGTGCATGGTGCTTGAAGCTTCCATCTTCATTGCACCAGCAAGTTATTGAAGGAACAAAAAGTATTGTATTGTAAAATGTCTCTATTGATGGGGAAAACCTATAATACAAAACCTTTTGGAGGGGGGACCGGCTCCATGTAAATCCGGTCCTCAACTATTGTCAATATCTTAATTTGTGTCCGATTGGTGATTTCTTTATACCTGTGGGTTCACGGCAAGTAAAGCTACAAATTAGGATCATATAAATCAAAAAGTAGTTACTTCAGTGCTAAGGTGTAAATGTAATTGAAAGACAAATCTTTGGAAAAGAACGCTGTAAATACGCACTAGGTTACTCACCATCTGAGGATCATTCCCCGCCAACGATGCCAATGTCAGCAGGTTGCCACAATGGACTAGTCTAGCACTAATAGAATAATTCAATACTGAAAGAAGTGACTCGGATGGGGCACGAAGACTCTTTGAGGTTTTCAATCTCAAGAAGTGAACCTAACAAGCAAACACAGCAACTCAACAAGCCAATCACCACTCAATGATTGAAAAATTTGCCTATGTCCTTTCTCACTGCTCCCTAAAAACTTCAACTGAACTACCTAAAAAGGTCTCCCTATGGTCTACGAACACTCTCCTATGGTCAAAACATCAAAAAACATCGACTTAATCACTCAAATTTAAAGATTAGGCTCACTAATGCGTAGTTGCGAACCTTAACAAAACTGAAAATGTTTATATCTAATTGAAAGAGTAAAGAAAGAGGAACACAATGCAAGTTTTAGAATTGAAAATTGATTACACAATATTAGTTATGATTATTACAAACTGGAGCAGCTTGGCCGCTTGAGCGTATGTACAATAGATCTCTATCTTCTTCAAAGATAAGCTTCTCTTCACATTAATGTTAATGAATTTTATACATAGGGCTTTCTTAATGGCAGTGGCCGGCTCACATGGGCCTTTACACATATCATGAAAGAATCACAACTCAGGGAATTGACTTGCTACTCTGGAATTATGATTTACACACAATGTAGTTACACTAGCTCGAAAAAATAATAAAGTACAAATGTGGTGTTCGGCTAGGTGTCTGACCAAATGGGTGCCTCTTCAGTGAATCCGCCAACATTCAACATCTTGCAAGTGCACACACACACACACACACACACACACACACACACACACACACACACACACACACACACACACACACACAAAGATGGAGGCAAAAATTACTATTCTTCTTCTTTACTAACTCAAGATAAGAGGTCTACATGCAAAACTTATTCTTCTTCTTTTTTACTAACTCAAGATAAGAGGTCTACATACAAACATACGGAAAAATAACAACATAAAAGGAAGCTAAGACAATGGTCTAATGTGAATTTCTAGTGAGTGACGTGGATGGATAAGTGTGCCATCACTTTAGAAGGTAGACCAACCCAATATAGTACAGCTATAGTATCACTAGCAAAATATGCTTATCCACCAAGGCTTGCTGCACACAAGGTCATGTAGCCTCATATTTGCATAATTTTGTGGCTTCTTCATATACACAAAGGCTCCTCCAAGTCTCCAAGCAAACACCCACTTTTTACATCCATTTCTTTCAACACCCATTTTAAAGTTGTAGCCATTGCAATAAATGCACAAACAATAGCCATCTTGGCTACAGGGCTAAATGTCTCCTTATAATTAGTCCCATGAGTTTGTGCATAACCATTGGCCACAAGCGTGGCCTTGTATCTACTCACACTGCCATCAACATTATGCTTTATTTTATAAACCCACTTACATTGAATTGCCTTCTCTCCCTTTGGTAATGGCACCAGCTCCCATGTTCCATTTGCATCAAGTCTTCATCCATAGCCTGCTGCCATTTTTTTACTTTAACAGTATCCTCCAAACACATGGACTCTACCTCCTCTGTAATCTTGGCCATATATGCACAATGATGAGCCACATGTTAAACCTCACGGACACCCTATCACCTTTGACAAATGCCTTATTCTTATGTATTTGATTGAGTCATGGACCAAACTTGTTGGTCCAATAGGTGTGTAGGTGGTCGTCGATGAGAGGCACACCACTTATTCCAATTTTACATGACTTTTGCAACGACCGGCCATTGTGGGCGCCCATGTGTGAATGGTCAGATTCTTATAAAAGGTTTATTCTGACCTAAAATCCTCATTATTTGAGGTGCAAGCTAAGAAGTGCTCTTGCTCTACCTCTATCTTCTCCTCCTTCGTGTGCTCACGTGTGTGTGTGTGTGTGTGTGTGTGTGTGTGTGTGTGTGTGTGTGTGTGTGTATACTTGAGAGAGAGAGAGAGAGAGAGAGAGAGAGAGAGAGAGAGAGAGAGAGCATTGTGGCGGCATTGACGGTAGCTCCTTCTTCTTTGTGGCACACGATCCTTCTCACAACGAAAGCATAGATTGGTGAGTGCCACACCATTGCCCCTTTGAGCTTGCTAGGAATGTCTAGTTGTGTACTTGCAGCCATTCGTGGCTCGAACACGGTGTTTTGGCAAGTTCCCAGCCTTGACATGTGCAGCAAAGCACACATTTTTGGCGCCGCTGCCCCGAGGACTACCTTGCACTAAGCTTAAGGAGCACTCACTGTTGCTACCTCATGAAGCTACTCACTTCTATCATTTTTGGTTTTTGTTTTGTGTTAGAACTGTTAAGTGGTTGTAATGTGCAGGTTTTAGAAGGATTTTTTAGCTCTAATAAGTGTTGCAGTGTAAGTGTTTTGTTACATCTGCTAAGTGTTGCAATGTGCAGGTGTTATGATATCTGTTAGTTAGTGTAGATCTATAATGTGTAGTGGATAGTGAGCAGTAGACAATGAGAAGGTTGACTGTTCTGTGAGTGTGTTGTGTTAGACAGTGTGTGAGCAGAGATAATTAGTGTTAGTTAGCACTGTTAGTTGTAGGCAGGTTAGACAAAGTGTGAGTTGTGTGTGCGCTTGGAAATTTGGACCAAAAATAAAATTCAAAAACAAAAAAAATTTAAAAAATATTATTTTAAAAGGAAGGATCGCGATCATTCCCCAAGCCCACGCCTCAGTCTTATGATATAGTATAGACACTACTATATATATAAAGACTAGGACCTCAAGTGAAGGGATGGCATGTGGGACAAGTTCCTGAAGTCCTCCACCATCCCCATCACACTCACCCTTTGGACTTACCAATTCTAGCCTTCTTCCCGTTAAGGAAAAGACTGTTTTTAGGATTCCGAGGGCTTTACGTAAACGAATCGGGGGCTGTAAATCATGGCACGTCCCTCTAGCCAAGACGCTTGTCTTGAGCTATCACGCACCATATTACGTGGCTTGGTTAGAAAAAAGGAACAAAAAATTTAGGTTGTAAATGCCCAAAAAACTAAGCGAACGGCCTTCACAGGCACTCAACAACACTTCTAGAGTGTTGAGGTTACATGCACCTACGCTCTAGTCATGTGCTAGAGGACGATCACATAGAGAGTGTCTTCGTTTATGAAAACACTCATTATTCCTCCACAGTAGGCTCTAGACCCTCAGTGGGAACCCAAGGTAGTACCACACTCAGGATCCACATATTGCATCTAATGACTCTTTCTCTGACTACAACGTCATGAAAGGTTACCCGATGCCTAATCCTGATAGTTCAAGCCAAGACATGCATACCATGGGCCCACTATTTGGGTCGAGTGTGCTTAGCCGCTTGAAGGAGACTTTTAGTAGAGCCACTTGCTCCAAACATGGAGCTAGCGATGTGAATGAAGGGGGTGGGGAAGTAAATTCACCATTCATAACCAACGTAGACTCCATGCTCCTAGAGAGTGTGCATAGGAATACTCCATTCACTGCACTTCCTGAATCTTTAGAGCCATTTCCCTTTGAGGTTATATTACTTGATGGTAGAATCCTTGCGGAAGTGCAAGAGGTTGAGTGATATATCATTGCAGCTAGGAAAAAGGAAATCGAGAGCCTATGCAAGGCAGAGCAACGGAGAGAGTTAAAACCAAAGGCCCCTATGTCAACATCCATGCTAGGCGAGCAATCGAGTGCTCCTGAATTAGCAACCACTAAGGGTCAACCCATAGAGATCCACATTGCATCTAGTTCAAAGGATACCCCTAGCACCTCAATCCTAGATGGAGCGTTTCTAAATGAAAACTGGGAGTATGAACTACAAACGGAGACTTTCACCGACCTATACACGGATCACACCTATCACGTGGGTTAGTTAGATATCTTACAATCCACAACTGGTACTACTAGCGTAGAGGAGCAACAACAAAGAGTTTGTGATATCATCCATAGGGTTATTGAGCTAAAGAGGCAGAACAAAGGGATCCACATGCCTTAAACGGGTCTCATAAGATTCTTGGATATAGGGAAGGCTAAGCAACCAACTTTATCACAAATGGAGACTCCCTCAGTAAGCCCTATGGATCCTCCATATGTTGTTTTGCCAGGGGTCTCAGTACAATCTGAGATCATAAGTGATAGCTTTACCTTTCCAAGTTTACCTGATCTTTCTCTTAATGACACCACGGCTACCATTCCTACCCCAGCAATGGGTATGACAAAAAACATGCCATGGACCTCATTCATTAGTAAAGCACCACTACATGGTGGCCCAATGCCTACAATGGTACCTACAAGTGTGTATCAATCATATGCACCGATGGACCCTCGTGCTCATGTAGCTTCTACCCCCCCATTGTTTCTACAACTTATGCTACACGACTACAACTTCCAAGCTCTTATTTCAATGGGACCATAGCAGCTAGCATTAGCATGTTACATTCGTCGGCGTCTGCTATGCCTAGGGCCACACATGAACTTTGGGCCACCACATGGCACAACATTGTACCCAACTTGGAATTCAAGGGCTACATATATTCCAAACCCAATTCCAACTCCCATTCCACATGCAGTCCCAAGAGCGCCTGTCCCCACTATACCTGCTCACTTAGGTGACTTTGCAACATTTGCTCAAGCTATCGATCGGTCTACTGAAAATTATGTAACACACCTGATAGAGAGCCTAGAAGTAAGGCAATACAAATAGCCAAGCTCACACAAAAATTTAGTGGAGACGGAGATGTGAGAAAGTATATTGAAGTATTTGAACAAATATGCGATTCCCTAGGAGAAGACAATGACCTACATAGGAGTAATGCTTTAAGCCTGACCTTGAGTGGAAAGTCTGGGAATTGGTATAGAACCCTAAGGGTGGAAGAAAAAACAATTTACCCTACTCTTAGGAGATTGTTCTTGAAAGAGTACATACGAGAGGGAGTGCTTTGCGGTGTAGCATATCAGCTCCAAAAAGCCCAACGAGAGGAAGGAGAATCCATGAAAAACTTTATTACTCGCTTGAAGCATTTGAATTCTTGTTGTAATTGAAATGAGCGCTTCAATAATAATCAATTGCTCAATATATTCATTATGGGACTACGACATGATGATATCTACAATGGCCTAGTCATTAGAGGAATCACCACTTGGGAAGTAGTCACCGCTAATGTGATCCAATTGGAGAAAAATTTAATGATTCAAGGAGAAAGAGTGTTTGTTGAGCCTAAATCTACTAGCTCGCAAGCATCGAGACATGAGCCAATCACCATAAAGCCTATTGCTAAAGAGCCAAAGATATCTGAGATGACTTTAGGAGATCTCACCAAGGCATTCAAGAAAGTTTTAGAGACAATCATGCTCCACAAAATAATCATATGTATCCAAGAAGGGAGCAACAATGGTTCTCAGTTTGCTATGGTCCACATAGTACCAGCGAACGCCCTACTTTTAGAGTAGAATTTAATGTGGCAGTTGCAATGCATGTGGGAGGTATGGTCATCAAGCCAAGGATTGCATAGTATTTAAACACGCGATGGCCAATGGACATGGACGTCCATATCTCGAGTGCTTGCATTGATGCCATCCCCACCTCTTGAACAACCATCACAACACATGGTCCCTAGGGCCCAAAATGTTGTTCAAACAACACCCTTACCACCTCCAGTGCTAGGACCACAACCTCCACATCTGAAGATCACTTCTATGAATCAAGTATGTTGTGAGTCATCTATGATTGTTTGGAAGGCTGTGAGGAAGATATAGACCCTAATATTGCCTATGGGATTGATGCACTTAAAGAAAGTCCACAATACTACATGGAGGACTATTGGGGACAAGTCAAACATGTCTATTAAGTAGCTGCTCTTGCGATAAGAGGCCAAAATATCAATTTCACTACCAAGAGACCACCTCTTCAATGATGTGAGTGTAAGGATCCACATCCTGTAGCCGAATGTCCCATTAGACTACAAAAGAATGCCACACTGATGCAAACCAATCAAGCGAGCACTCTACAATGCCGATACTCACGTGTAATTGATGTGGCATAGATCAATTAATTGCCCAATGCCCTAATAATCCAAATGCACCAAAGATCATGCCATTGAACTTAATTGAGGTTATTGAGGAGCCCTCACAAAGTATGCATGTGGTACCAGTAAATGTACTCACACGATCGATGCTCCAAAACCAAAATTATATTCTTGAAGAAAGAGACACAACATCAATTACCCAGTCTCAGAAGAAGAAAAAAACATGAAGAAAGAGATTGCAAAAAGCAGCGAAGTCAGACCCTAGTTCAAAGACCAACATAGGGAATGGTGATGACCCCGTATATATGAACGACCCTGAAGAGGATTTTGATTCAGGTGACCACTAGGAAAGAAACAAACAAGAAAGATTGTCATGAGCCAAAATGGCCACGATCCAAGGAACCCAAGAAGAAGATATGAGCTTACCCAAACCCTACAGAGGAGATCGAGCGAGTCAAGCAATTAATGGGTTTGGTAGAGGAAACCCAAAGGGATCTAGAGGCAGCACCTAGGTAGATCCAAACTACCAACACAGTGTTCTGTACGCAAAAGCAACCTCACAAAGACCATAGACCACTAGCCATACCTGGTGTCATTCAAGAAGAAAATGACTTTAAGTCATGGGAAAGTGGACGTACTCCCTTCTTGTTGGAGAGAATGTTTACAGAGGGATTACTTGACCCTATCAAAGAAATGGAGATTCCATCTTTCGCATGTCAAGGGACTGAAGCCCAAAAAGTTCCGTTAAATATTGCCAAATTGATGGATTTCATGGCTTCAGAAGTTAGAACCACCATCTGGTCCAAACTATATGGAGACCCCGAGCTATTCTTAGCTCTTTCAGCCTTCCTCAATGGAGAAATGAAAGTTGGGCTACCACAATTTTCACAAATGGATGGAGCTAGGGAGGTGCCAATAGAGGAGGAACACTTAGATCCACAACCCAACCTAGATGAGAACTCTATTGTTGAAATACTTGTTAACAAGTTGGGACAATACTTTGAAGGTGATGAATCCAATGCGACCATACCAATCACTACCAAGGAATTAACTGTGAAGGTAATCCTTGATGGAGGCGCTGGGATTAGCATTGTAGCTAAAAATTGATGGGAAACTATGGGAAGACCTGACCTTGGGACTACAAACATAGTGGTAAAGATGGCCAATGGGACTATTGTTAAGCTTATTGGGATGCTAGAAGATCTCAAGATCAAGGTCTTTGGACACAAAATAAGGCATACCTTCATTGTTATGGATTTTTCCAAGCACACTATGTCATATGAAATGGTCTTAGGATGTAAGGTCTCTGACCCCGATCAAAAGAGCACCATTGTACCATGAAATGAAAAAGTTACTATTTTTAGCAGTTTTCCAAATTCTGTCAGTGCCATGATGTTCAGAATGTTTTAAAGCTTCGAAATGTGAATTAAAATAACTTTTGTAAAAAAATTTCAAAAATAGTAAGTTTTTGGTCATCCGACCCATCTAGTTTTGACCGTCTCGAAAAACTGCACCTGTACTCCAAATTTGAAAAAATGCATTTTTGGACCCCGGGGGCTGCTAAATATTGCAGGTACTCGTTCCAGTACGCCTTAGTTAGAGCTCAGTATAACAATTTACGGCATCAAAATCCGACTCGTATGACCCGTTTTAGCCTAAAACCCATTTTTCATAAAATTGTCCGGGAGGCACCGAGGGCCCGCGGCTGTGTAGGAACAGGTTCCAAGCCACTCCAGACCATCTTTAGCAGCTAGGGGGCGCCATCTTTCCTTGTGGGAGTCTTTGGGAAGTTTCCAAGCCTGCAACTAAGTGTGAGAACCATTTAACTAAACCAACTGGACACTTGGTGGGTAGGCAACTAGACTTGCCATGCAAGGACTGAGTGCTCACTCAGATGCTTATAGCAGCACAAATCGATTTTCAGCCTATAAGAGCCTATTTAAAGGCCTACTCTCTCTCTCTCACACACACACACACACACACACACACACACACACATGCTCACACACATATAGTGCACACACACACACACCTACACACACTAGGAAGGTGTTGCCGGTACACACACCTTTTGAAGGAGGAACAAGGAGGGAGGTGCTGTCGAATTCTCGCCTCAAGAAGCTCGATTAGATCAGAGAATCAAGAAGATTATCAGCCCTTAATCACGATAACCACGGTTTAATTAATGCCTTCTGTAAATTCTTTTCATTACCATCTAAATTCCTCGTCTATTATACTTATTCCTAGTCGTAATTCTTTATAATTACTCCCTAATTTCTCCGTAACCATATTCTATTATGTAATCATCATCCCATAGCTGAATTATCAGCCATTCATCACTCTTAATTAATGATTAAGTGCATGATTATTAGAATTTTCTCTCTCTAGGTAGCATAGTAATTAATCGGTAAGCTGGTAATTGTGTAGATTGATGAGAATCACTCTTTCTATCATTCATTAATATTGTAGCTAAATTAAATTCATTTCCCTTATGCATTAAGATATAATTAAGGAATAAATTAATCCGTCGTTAAGTCTCTAAGAGTTGACTTTTCTTACTCCTATGCATAAGGTGAATCTGCACCATCTATTTGCTAGGAAAGAGATTAATCATGCTTAATTCATCTCTCTGGTAATTCCATTAGTGAAATCCTATTATTCTTAATCATGTAAGCTGAGTAATTATCTTTAGATCCGGTTCTCATAGGATTATGTGTCATTTATAATGATTGCTATATGGAAAAATCTAGACCTCTCATATAGGAGGGATTAATTAATGTTGCTAATCTATCTATTGGGTTGTTATGACGCTTGCGAACCTTAGCTCTTTTCTCCAAGCTAATTACTTAAAGTAGTGAGTAAAATGGCTCCGGTTAAGAGAACTCGCTTCGGTGGTGCCCACGACTGCGAGGCAGGAACAAGTAATGTCAATGGAAAGGGAAAAGCTCCCATGGACGATCAAATACCGGCCATCTCACGGGCCATGGACGAAGAAATGAAAGAGGTAGGTCAGAATTTCATTCAAGTTGTTTAATTTAACATTGCACACGTTTAGCTAGGAATGAACATATCCCCAAACATGTTGGAGAAATCCGACGAAAACCTCGGCATTGAATTCATTGTACATTAAGTTCTAAAGTAGGAAGGAAATGATTGATGGGTATGCTGTTTGCAAGAGGAAAGAATGTCTGCAAGGGAAAATTTAGCTCGACATGTTCATTTTATTTCCAATGTTGAATCAGTCCTGACCCCCCTACTGATCACAGGGGCAGAGTTCCTCGTTAAGGGCTCTTGAATCCACGAATTGATTTTTATGCCGTGGATACCGACGACTTGCTTTCTATGTGGTGGGAACCCACGTCTTGCTTTCTATGCGGTGGGAGTGTCCATGACGTGCTTTCTATGCGGTGGACATACCTAGTTGTATGGGCAGCTAGGCGACAACGGGAGGAGTGAACTCTCGCTGGAGGGGGGATGTTGTACCTCCAGAACATTGGAATTTTAATGAATAAGTTTGAGTAGAACTTTTACTAAAATACTGTCTTGGTGTTGTTTGCAATACTGGTTGAAGGGCTGTCTTAACGAACAATGTGCTTCGGAATTAAAACAAGGAATGTTTATGTTGAACAACCTTTGTGGTAGTAATTAGGTCACACAAGGAAGTGTGAGTATGGGGGTGGAAAGTGGGGCCTTGGCTCAGGTTGCCAATGCCTACGAGATGGGTGGTCACGATTGGTCGGGAACTCTCTGTCCCCATAGTGCTTACTTCGATATTAGTAATACTCATTGCCCCTAGAGGGGTGAAATCTCGAGAGTACGTGCCTCTGAAACATGGGGAAAAAGGCGCTCGGGGTTTCTCTCCTCTTGGAAGGTGGGTCTTAGGATCGCTAGATAGTTTAAGTACGCTTCCCCTGCGAGGTGGAGCTAGATCTCCCTGCTAGTAGGCTCGAACTCGACTCACCTTGTGATGAGAGATCGTCCGCTAGTCCTGAACTATTTTGTTTGCTTCCGCAATAGATCTAGTGGCCACCAGGTTCACCATCAAATCCGCTGGTTGATACGGCGGGGTGGGACCTCACATAGGACGTCCTTTCATGAGGGAAGCAAAAATGGTGCATGACTGGTCGAAAAACCATGTCTACTTGCAGTTCCAAGACTCTGTCATTCAAGTTGATCTTGTAAGTGGACGAGCACATCCTCTAGAAAACAAATTAGATTTGACAGCACAGTTCACTCGTCCCCATTGCAGTATTGTTACACATGTAAAATGGACATTGATGTTGGGGAAGATTCTCCTTATATGGATGTTCTACCTGGATGACTGAGTCTGACAATGTGGATTGGGTCCACCATGATAGGAGCAATGCATATAGCTTCTAATGACCTACAAGATGGAGGCTTGACTGACATTGGAACCAGTCGCGTCTCAAAAAACTATAGCTCACACGATTCGGAGTCAGAATCATTAATTGAAATTGACTCTGAGGACAAAGAATCTAAATTAAATCTTGGTGAAAATGTGGGACAAACCATTCAGGGCCTAGTGGTACCCGAGATGACAATCTATCCGGGAGCGGAGAAGACACGAGTAGTGATTCATCTAGTGAATCTTCACTGGAGAACATGCATAATCAAAAATTAGATAAGAAGAGTAAGAGATAAAGAGGCGACGATATCGAGCAAATGTGCGTACTAGAATAAATGAAAAGAAATCTACCGCAGAATGGATTAATTATATAGGGGCATGTGATGCTCATCATCAAAAGCTGGTAGATAAAATTGGGGAGAATACCTTCAAAGCATCATGTGGTGTAGTCCAAAACCCATTGACATCGCACAACTAGAGGCTATAAAAAAGCCAAAGTTGAGTCGTACTATAAGGAGATTACAAAATCAAGAGCTAGCTCAACAACAAAAGGAAGCAAATGAGAAATCACAGTCCTCAGAATAACAAGACCCCACAGACTTACACCTTGCACCGGATCATTTCAAATCCTATAGCTTGAAGGAGCGTAAGGTGGTGTATACAAAAGCCCAAAGTATGGCTAAACCAGTTCATCAATGACCCTACCCAATGAATCCTAAGTACACAAAAATTGTTCAAGAAGAGATTGAAAAGCTTGCTAAATGCGGATTCATATACCCTATTGAGGACTCAGAATGGGTGACTCCAATAGTTATTGTGCCAGAAAATAATGGGAAACTCAGAGTGTGCATGAATCTCAAGAAGGTCAATACCACCACTAGGAGGGACCATTACCCCTTGCCATATTCAGAACATGTGCTTGCAAGAGTTGCAGGGAAGGAAGCTTATAGCTTTTTAGATGGGTACTCTGGCTACAATCAAATCACAATTGCACTAGAGGCCCAAGATAAAACTACTTTTATAACTGAATTTGGAGTGTTCGCATTTCGTGTTATAGCTTTTGGCTTAACCAATGCCCCTGCTACCTTCCAAAGATTAATAAACACTGCTTTTAGAGAATATTTGAGGGAGTTTTGTGAAGCTTTCTTAGATAGCCTTTGTGTTTATTCTTCTTGGAAAGAACATCTATCATGTTTATGAAAAGTGTTTTAGAAGTGCAGATTGTATCATATCTCATTAAACCCTTTCAACTGTCAATTTTGGGTTAAACAGTGAGTCATTTTAGGACATATAGTGTCCAAAAATGGGATTTCCATAGATGAGAGCAAAATTAAAGCCATTTCCAATTTGTCACCACCTACAAACTATAAAGTATTTCAAAGGTTCATGGGCCATGTTGATTATTACCGGCGGTTTATTTTAAACTTTGTCGAGATAGCTCACCTATTGTACAAACTTCTTATTGAGTTCCACTGGACAACGAAGTGTGACTATGCTTATGAGTTATTAAAAAAGACCTTAACCAATGCCCACATTCTACAAGTGACCAATTGGAATGTAATTTTCCATGTGTATATTGATGCATCGAACTTTTCTATTGGGTATGTTCTAGCTTAACCAGGAGAACATAAATTGGACTACCCCATTAGCTTTGCAAGTCATCAATTGAATGATGCTGAGAGAAACTACACCACTAAAGAGCGAGAAGTTTTAGCTATAATTTACACAGTGAAGAAATTTTGCTACTACCTTCTTGCCTACAAGTTTGTTTTCTATGTTGATCATCAAGAATTGTTGTATCTAGTAAATAAACCTTGATCCATGGGAAGAATTACACGAGGGTTGTTAATTCTTCTTGAGTTTGATTTTACCATTATGGTGAGACCCCGTAAAAGACATGTCATGGCAAATCATTTGTCTCACATACCCAATGGTGAAGCCCCTACTGGAATCGATGATGAATTGCCCAATACTTATATGTTCCTAGTAGAGACCATGCCTGAATGGAGTGAGAAGATTGTGAACTTTTTAGTTAACGGTTTTCCACCCAAAGCGCTTCGTAAAGATATAGATTAAAAACTATTAAAAGAATGTGAACTTTATTCTCTAATTGCGGGAACTCTCTACAAGCGAGGGAAGGATGATATTCTTAGACGTTGTGCTCATGAGGATGAGTATTTATACATACTGAAAGAAGCCCACATGGGTATAGCCGGAGGACATTTCTCAGGGGAGCTAACTGCTAGAAAGGTGTTGCAATCAGGCTTTTGGTGTCCTACCTTATTCAAAGATGCATCATTTTTTGCAAAAGGGTGTGATGAATGCCAACACTACAAGATCACACAACAAAAGGATAAGATGCCTTTACATCCTATTAAAGTGACTCAACCATTTGAAAAATGGGGTTTAGACTTTGTAGACCCAATTAGTCCGGCAACACTCAATCTTGATGTATTATTGTTGCCACCCACTGACTATGTGACAAAGTGGGCGGAAGCCAGGGCGAGACACAAGGCTAATGCAAGGTCAACCGCGCCAAGTTTCTCTTTGAGAACATTATTACAAGATTTGGTTGTCCCTTTGAGATCGTGAGTGTAAATGGTACTCATTTTATAAATGGGGTGATAAAGGAACTCATGAAAAACTTCATGATAGCCCACCATAAGTCCACACCTTATTTCCCACAAGCAAATGGCAAGCTGATAACAAGACCTTAATTTCTATCTTGACCAAAACAGTGGAAGCTCATCGCACACATTGGGATTTGAAGTTGACATTAGCTCTATGGGCTTATAGTACTGCTTACAAAGTGGCTATTAATTGTACACCATTCAAGATGGTCTATGGCCAAGAAGCAGGTATGCCATGGGAGTTTGTAATTACTAGTCTGCGGTAGCTTTACAGGAAGGTTGGGATGGTAACCCTTTAGTTGAGCGTTTATATATCCTTGAGAGGTTAGATGAAGAAAGGCAATTAGCTGTGCAAAATGCACTTGTGGAGAAAGAGAGGAGAAAGAAATGGTTTGACCGTCATCTAAAGAACAAAGATATCAAGGTTGGGGATAAACTCCTTATGTATGGAGTGTGAAACAAGAAGAAAAAGTTGAAATATGCAGAAAAAGAACCATATAGAGCATGCAAAATCACCCCACAAGGTACCATTCGTGTGGAAACTCTTAATGGAGTTGAAACCATTGGATTCCTCAATGGGAGTAAATTTAAAAGATACTATGATCCTTTAAGCTAAGAGAAGCTAGCTACATGCCATCCATAAAAAAAAGGCAGCCAAGGCAAAAGCAGAATTAAAAAAGATAGAAGCTCAAGCTGAGGCTAAGGAGAGACATCAATGTATTAGATGCCAACAAGAGGCCAACCTTGGAGTTACATATGCATTTCACATTGAAATAGAGGATGATTGGTTGGACTCTAACACACCATTACGATACCCTATTGAGTTAAATAGCGCCTATGAGAAAGTGCTATATAATGCCTTATTGGACACGGGTGCTAAGTATAATATTCTATTATATGGAGTGTGGTGTCAGTTAGGAAAGCCATCTCTATCTGCATGTATTATCCAAGTCAAGGTTATCAGGGTGGATGCATGAATAGGTGGACCAAAAACCTTGTCCCGAACAGAGGGTTTATAACCGGTAGATAAAACCATCTATATTAGTTCAATTCGATATATTCTTTTGAACAGATTTTTAATTAAATATAGAATTTCCACAACTGTTTGTTAAATATAGAAGACGGCTCTGTACCTCTTAACTATGCACGTCAGCCAGCTCTTTACACCATTATTATTTCCACGCATCTCTTTCAAATATAGAAGACGGCTCTGTAGCTCTTAACTATGCACATCAGCCAGCTCTTTGTCTTCCCGCTCTCTCATTTTCCTGTCTCTCTCTAACTCTCTGTGTAGAAGCACAGATTGTTGTTTTACTTTGTAGACCTATCACACATCTATTGCTGTCATATACTTCTCTTGCTCTCTATAGGCCTATCACCTCACTCAATCTCTCCCTCTCTAGCATGGAGCAATAATCTCACACTGTATGTGACTCCTCTCAGCCTCATTGTGAACTGTGTGCTAGGTATGATGTTGATGCAGTCAAGGAATATCATGCTAGGAGAAAGAGGGAGCAACGTGCTAAGAACAAGCTTGAGCAGGTAGCGCATGAGGAAGATAATGATCAAAATGGTGCTGATGATGCAAAGCATCAAAGACTTTGCAATGACCTTGTTATGCTCTTCAATCGGTGTACAAAGTGTAAAGAATGAGGATGCAAGAGAGCTACACAAGACAAGCACAAAGCACACAGAGATGGAAAGCTTCTTCTTCTTCTTCTAAGAAAAGAGAGTACAAAATGACTAAGTGCTAAAGCTGAAAAGTAGCACATATGTACATGCGGTCACTAAGTGTGAACTCGCTAGAAGCGTACTAGGCTGGCACTATAAGTGTAGTCCAGCTGTAGAATCACTGGCAGAGATCCTCCGTGTCGGTCACCTAACGCGCCAGTGAGTAAATGCCGTAAGCGGCCAAGACCCGTAGTGGATGCCAGCTCAAGGTGTAGAGCTCGACATCTCGACACTCCCCCTCGAGCTCTGCATGTCGCAGAGTCCAAGCATAGTCCAGAAACGTCGAAGCTTCTCAGCTCCGAGGGCCTTGGTAAAGATATCCGCTATCTGCTCCTCTGTGCTGTCGTAGACCAAGTCGATGTCGCCTGCCAACACTCGCTCTTGAACGTAGTGGTAATAGACCTCTATGTGTTTGGTCCTGGCATGGAACACTGGGTTCCTAGCCAACTGCATGCTGCTGAGGTTGTCACAATGGATGAAAATCTGATGGTCCACCTGCACTCCCAAGTCCTCAAGTAATGTGCGTAGCCAAGCTACCTCGCACGCCGCAACTGCTGCACCTCTCTACTTCACCTCTGTGCTCGATAAAGCAACCGTAGGCTGCTTTTTGCTGCTCCAAGTAACAGCAGCACTCCCAAAAGAGAACATGAAGCCACTCGTAGATCTCCTATCAACAATGCTACCTGTCCAATCTGCATCTGTATACCCATACAATGCTAATGGTGCATCTGCTGCATAGAACAATGCGTAGTCAAGAGTACCTTGCACATACCTAAGTGTGCGTGGTACTCCATCCAAATGTGGCTTCCTCTGAAGCTGCATGAACTGACTCTCTGAGCCTACTGTGTAGCTCAAGTCTGGCCTCGTGATAGTCAAGTAGATTAGACTACCCACAATCTTCCTGTACATGTTGACATCCTCAACAACATCACCCTTCTCTGCACTCAGCTTTGCATTCACATCCAAGGGAATAGAAATTGGCTTACAATCAGCCATACCATACTTTGACAACATGTCCAAAGCATATTGTCTCTGTGATAGCCATACACCCTCTAGAGTCCTGATCACCTCAATGCCAAGAAAGTAGCGCAACTGGCTTAAATCTTTCATTTCAAACTCCTGTTTGAGAAGACCCTTCACATGGTCAATCTCCATAGCATTGTCACCAACAATAATAAGGTCATCTACATATATGGTAATGACCACAATCCCCACATCACTCTCACGTACATAGAGTGAATGATCAGCATGAGCTCTCCTAAAACCAATACTGACAAGATACTTGGCAATCGTGTCATACCATGCTCTAGAGCCCTGCTTCAAACCATACAAAGCTTTGAGAAGTCTGCATACATAATCTGGGTAACCTGGATCAACATAACCATGTGGCTGATCCATATACACTTCCTCTTGCAACTCACCATTCAAGAAGGCATTCTTTACATCCATTTGATGCATAATCCCCTCTAGATGCAGCCACTGCTATGACAGCTCTCACAGTCGTCATCTTTGCCACTGGAGCAAAGGTCTCCTCATAGTCTATGCCATACATCTGTGCATAACCCTTTGCGACCAGCCTTGCCTTGTGACTCTCAATGTTACCATCAGCCTTATGCTTGGTTTTATACACCCATTTACAGCCAATAGCCTTCTTTCCACTTGGCCATGGCACCAACTCCCATGTGTCGTTTGCTTCCAATGCAGCAATCTCTTCATTCATTGCATCATCCCAATGCACATTTCCAACTGCATCCTCAAAACATGTGGGCTCCACATCCTGTATCACCTTAGCCATGTAGGCTTGGTGATGTGCTAGATACCCATCATAAGTCAATTTCTGAACTGGATTTCTGACTCTATTAGATCTGCGCGGTCCTGGGTCACTCCTTTGCCCTCTAGCATCTTCTTGTACTTTCCTTACACCAGGTGTCCTGACAGCCGGAATTCCAAATTCCTCATCAAGACTTTGTTCAGAACCATCTGAATCCATGTCTACATGTGAAAAACCTGATGATGTATCAGCCATAAAGGGAGGTTCATCAACCTTTTCCTTCCCTTTTCGTGATACATTCCCTGTACGTGTTGGTGGAGTAACCTGCGTACGTAGTCTACCATTCCATGGTTTCTCAACAGAGCCACGAGAAGAGGACTCTTGTGGTCCACTGAAAACCTGTGACTGTGGCCTCACATTTTGTACAACCACATCATCTTTTACATCAGCCCCAATAGTGCCATGTGCATTACTGTACCAACTGCTCATCTCATCAAAGACTACATCTCTGCTCACTCGTAATTCTCGTGTAGTAGGATTGTAGCACCTGTACCCCTTTTGTTCAAGGGAATATCCCACAAGAATACATTTCTCTGCTTTAGGATCCAATTTCCTACGCAACTCATCTGGTACATGCACGTAAGCTATGCAGCCAAACACTTTCAAGTGTGCCAAATCAGGATTTGTACATGTAAACTTTTCCTCAGGTGTTACATCATGCAACGCAACTGTAGGTGTCCTGTTCATAATGTACACAGCTGTATTTACGGCTTCAGCCCAGAAATGATGAGGCATGTTCTTCTCATTCATCAATGCACGTGCAACCTCTGCAATGTGCCTGTTTTTCCTTTCTGCGACCCCATTCTGTTGTGCAGTATATCTGCATGTAAACTGCCTGCGTATACCATGCATTTGCAAAAAATTTGAAAAATCATTGGAGAAGTACTCTCCCCCTCCATCTGACCTCAATGTCTTGATTTGCATATCTGTCTCCTTCTCAATCATGACTTTTAAGTCTTGAAAGTGACCAAACACTTCACTTTTGTTACGCATGAAGTAGACCCATACTTTCCTTGTATGGTCATCAATGAAAGAGACATAATACCTGCAACCATGTATACTTGCAGTATCGGTTGGACCCCAAACATCTGAGTGCACCACCTCAAGTGGCTTTTTACATGCATTGCGCTCATGTGGAAATGAGCCCTTTGATTGTTTTCCAAACAGGCATGCTGCACACACTTTATGCATACCATCCACCTTGAATTTTGGCAAACCTTTTACAATCTGTTTTGATTGCATGTTGCACAATCTCTGCTCATTGACATGGCCAATGCGTTTGTGCCAAATGTCAACATCAGCCACAACACCTGTGCCCTGTGCAAATAATGTAGCTTTTACCTCAGGCATGTCTACATTCAGCGTAAACATTCTGCCCACACATTTGCCCTCTGTGATCAGCTTACAGCCATTCTGGAAATCTTCTACATAACAACCATTTGGATTGAAGCGAACCTGCAAACCCTGCTCAACCATTTGTCCAACAGAAACAAGATTCTTTGTAATGTTTGGGACATGAAGTACATCTGCTAAGTAATTTGATTTCCCACTCTTCATATTTAGAGGTATGTCCCCTACATGAGCAATGGGGTGAGCTGTGTCATCTCCTGTGTTCACATAGCCTGACACATCTGGTTTGCGCATATCTCTAAACCACTCTCCACGAGACGTCATGTGATTAGAGGCACCTGAATCCACATACCAAACATCATCTTGGGTGGAATTCTCTGCAATCATTGTATTCATTACATGCTGCATAACAAACATGTGCTCGTTTTTGCTGTCATCTGCATCTCTGCTAGTAGATGCATAGTTTCCCTGTTCTCTCTTTCCACTTGCTTTTCCCTTTGGACAGTCACGTGACATGTGACCTCTTTCACCACAAGTCCAACATTCTCTGCTATCTGGAGTATGTTGTTGCCTGCTTGATCCTGCACCACGACCTCTTTGACTCCCCCTGCCTTGAGACTGGTTTCCCTTGCCACCTGTATTGTTTTGATTTGATTGACCTTCCAGAAATTGGCCCCTGCAACCCCTTGGGCCTCGACCATGACCTCTACCTCTACCTCTGTTGGAGTTAGAATAGAAGGCCTGTTCATAATTATTTCTTCCATGAGAAGAAGATGTGTGAAGGTTCTTCTCCTCAAGAATAAGCATAGAAATCAAATCTTGGAACACGGGGATGCCGTCTCTTGTATTCATGGAAGACCTAAAATGTACATACTCATCTCCTAGACCATCCAAGCATGCACGGACAATGTCATCGTCTTCCACTGAGACTTTAATAGATCCAAGAGCCTCAATGATACTCTTGATCTTCAAGGCATAATCATTGATTGAGAGGTTGTTCCTCTTAACCTGATTTAGCTCCGACTTTAGTTGAAGCTTCCTGACCTTGGTGTTCACCTTGAACACTCTGCCTAAGTTTCTCCATGCAATGGCGGGGGTTTCAGCATCCTGTAGATAGCCCATCATGCCATCTGTGATTCTCATAAAAAGCCAATACATCACTTTGCTCTCGCCTTGTTGCCAGTCCCTCAAAGCTTTCCTTTGTTCGGCTGTAGCATTTGCCATGGGAATCTCTGGTTCCTTTTCATTGTCTCCTTCTACATAGTCCCAATAACCTTTTCCTTTTAGGAAATTTGTTATTCTGAACTTCCATGCAGGGTAGTTATTTTTCTCAAGCTTCTCAGTAACAATCTGACTGAAACCGTCAGACATCTTGAAGCACTAAGACAAAATAGCTGCAATCTGCAAAAACCTGCAAATCTGTTGAACCTGCTATTGTGGTACCTGTAATGCTTTCTACACTCAACGAGTGTCCACAATCAAGCGTACATACAACCACTGTACTTGTACAGTAAATCTCTGTATACTGCACTTTGGAGACCTGTTCAGAAACTGTTCAAAAATCTGGTCGTGGATTGCGAACGAAGGGATTGTGATGCTCTTAGCCTCTCTTGCCTGCACCAGGCTCTGATACCATGTAAAGAATGAGGATGCAAGAGAGCTACACAAGACAAGCACAAAGCACACAGAGATGGAAAGCTTCTTCGTCTTCTTCTCAGAAAAGAGAGTACAAAATGACTAAGTGCTAAAGCTGAAAAGTTGCACATATGTACATGCGGTCACTAAGTGTGAACTCGCTAGAAGCGTACTAGGCTGGCACTATAAGTGTAGTCCAACTGTAGAATCACTGGCAGAGATCCTCCGTGTCGGTCACCTAACGCACCAGTGAGTAAATGCCGTAAGCGGCCAAGACCCGTAGTGGATGCCAGCTCAAGGTGTAGAGCTCGACATCTCAACACAAAGACCCTCGATGCTGCATCATGCTCAAATATTTTGTGTAAGTTTGTCGATCATCCTTCTCTTGGAGACCTTGAAATGCCCAGGGCACAAACAACCTTTGTTGAAGCCATACGCAACACAATAGCTGCAATCAAATTACCCAAGAGCAGACAAGAGCTCTTTCTTAAAAGGTTCATCACCACAATGCTTATGAATGTTGAGTGTAGATTCTCCTTTCAGGAAATTTAACATCGGCAACCAGGCGATCAAACCATGGTGCCCCTAGGATTACATCCTCATGCTTGAGAGGAGAGATAAAGAAGTCCTCTTTGTCCACATAGCCTTGGACATGAAGCCTCAATTTCCCGATTAAGGGAGTGACTGAAGCTTCTTTTTCAGCTGCATCTAAATTGCTAAATTTGCACAAGAGGAACTTCATAGCTGCAAAGAATCATTTGAGGGCAGTAGGTGATGGCAATTTACCAATCTCTTTGTATGCTCGACAGCCCATGGATTGTGGTTTCATAGCACCTGATGAGAAAGAGTTGATCTTCTCTTTTTGGATGTCTAACACTCGTGTTTCACCCAATAAGAAGGATGTGTGCAGAAGCGTATTGGAAGAAATTCATATGTCAAATCATGTGCATCTTCTTGAACAATCTGAGGTAATAACTTGCTTCACTATATCCAATTTTGTTTTCTAATATTTGCATTCATGACCTATATTCACTATAATTGGGTTGATAAGAGTAGACATGAAATCGGATATGAAGGAAGTTATAAATTGAAATAAGGGGAATCTGTATTTGGTCTTAGATTAAGAGTAGATAAATATTGGATGTGAAGGAGAATATAAATGGAAACATAGTTTTTATCATACGTGTATGTTTGCTGAAACATACGTTTGCAGACGCATACTTTCACACGTGTATGATATGTATAAACAAACGAGACTAAAATAAAAACCCCAAATTTCCTAGCGATTGTACTCTGCAAGTCTGCTCCTGCCTGCATAGCATTCATAGTATGCCCTTCCTTGCTTCGCAGCCTTGCCTCATCTCTTCCACATGGTAGTTGCTCCCTAATATTGACAGCTCCGAGTCAGCACTAGTAGAGAATTCAGTATGCAAGTTTGTGCTAGGTTCTCTATACGCAACTGGCTGAACGAATACAATTTGCAGGTTTGCACTAGGTTCTCTGTACGCAATGGGTCATGAACATCTGCAGTGTGGAAATCGATGCAACAGATCGGAAGGGCTGAGCGAATGCAGTTTGCATTTACTAATACACAAGTGGCTGAGGTCAAGTATGAAATTATGGTTGCAATTTTACCATACTTGAACCATAATTTCATACTCGTATGCGTATGCGTATGCAGTATGGTTGCCGCATGAAAAAACTATGAATGGAAATATTGAATATGTATTCGGTCCTAGTTAAAAGTAGATAAATATCGGATATGGGTTTTCATGACCAGTATAAGCATCTTAAACAACTCTTGATATGGTATGTGAAAGATGTACTGGTTAACCTAACCTGTTATGTAATAACTAATACTGATTTTAAATGAAAAAACTGGTTTACATAGTCAGTAGATTAATTTTAGATGGTTAACATTTTTTTCCTACTAGTATAGAACTTGTCAAGTGTATATATGTGGTATGTGAAAGATGTACTAGTTAACCCGACCAATTATGCACTTACTAATACCGGTTTGAAATGAAAAGACCGGTTATATAACGAGTAAATTAATCTCAACTGGTTAACACATTTTCAGAGTAGTTTACAGCTCGGTCAAGAGTATATGTGGTATGTAGTAGACATACTACTTAACATAACCACTTATATAAAAACTAATAGCGGTTTTATATTACAATACCGGTTTACATAACTAGTAAATAGATTTAAAACCGTTTACACATTTTATGCCAGTAAACATCTTGGTCGAGTGTTCACATGTACTGTTTGTCATACCAGTTAGGTAAAAAACTGGTTTACATAACCAATGAAGAACTTTTAACACTTATTTCTCACTGGTATACATCATGGTTAAGTGCTCACATGTACTGGTTAGGTAAATAACATACCGGTTTTGAATGAAAAGACTGGTTTACATCAGCAATAAGAACATTTGAACTGGTTGACACTTATATACCACTGGTACGTACCAAGGACATGTGTTCATATGTACTGGCTTGAAATGAAAAGACTGGTTTACATCAGCAGTAAGAACATTTGAAGACACTTATATACCACTGGTACGTACCAAGGACATGTGTTCATTTTTTTAACACTTATTTCTCACTGGTATACAACGTGGTTAAGTGCTCACATGTACTGGTTAGGTAAATAACATACCAGTTTTAAATGAAAAGACTGGTTTACATCAGCAGTAAGAACATTTGAACTGGTTGACACTTATATACCACTGGTACATACCAAGGACATGTGTTCATATGTATTGGTTTGCCTAACCAATTAAGTGAAAAACATATTGGTTTGAAATAAAAATACTGGTTTATAGTAATGTAACATTTTTCTTCAAAGATAATAAAAACGTGCAGTTTTCTTCAATGTTCTTTAACCATATATGTTTTTCATTGTAGGTGGATCTCTTTCTCAACTTCAAAGAACAATACCCTAAAATTGTAATAAGGCAACGTGCCTTTGAGTACATGAAGCCATATTTTTTTTGCGGAAATTGAGAGACCGATATACTTGCTAATGCATTTCACATGTTCAAATGTCCTTCCTAAAGGATGCCATAAATCACATGCGAAGTTCTGTATTCGGTCTGCATGGAAAAGCTTGCCAATGTCAATGCAACATATGCAAAGACAATGGTGGATGCAAGGCACCAAAAAACCCTATCACGAGTGTAACAGCCTTATTGGACTCTATACTATGTCCAAAATTAGATACGTCCACCTTCCATGCCCTTGCATGCTTGAGTGGTCAATGTAAAAGGTGTGGCCCGGATAAGTTAGATTTTTGTGCTGCAGAGGCTGCATTTATTGCTAAAAAGATTGTGGTGAAGATTTTTGAGGACCTAAAAGTAGGAACTGCGCGTGACGGTCAAAAGAAGAAAAGGAAAGTCTTGTCGCATAAGGAAATATCATGCCAGGATCTCTCAGTCATGTTCAAAGACCATCTTAAGAAATACATAATGCATAATTTTGTGTATAGATGGCAAGCAGAACAATATAAGGAATGTATACAAAGCTTTCTAGAAGATGTTGTGTCAGTTGTTGACTTTGCTGAAAATTATAGTTTCAAAGAACAAAATGAGATTCAATCCATGCACTGGTATTCAAATCAAGTAACTATTTTTGTGCACATAACATATTTCTGAATTGTAGGTAATGACATCACCCTAGATCAGTATTATTTCTTTTGTATTAAGCCTTCAATAATTTATGATTTTTATATTATGTAGGTGACATCCACAAGACAATTCACTTCTTCATTTTAGATGAAAAGCAACATGACACACATTTTGTTCAACATTGTTTTCTGAAACATGCAGAATGGCTAAAGCAATTTGGTCTAAACATAAGGTGTCATTGGGTATGGTCTGATGGAGCAGCTTCACAATTCAAAGCAAGAAGACCATTCTATTTCCTTGCCAGGTATACCATGTTCTAACAAACATTATCTGAAGGTGGTTTCAATATAGAGACCTATAATATTGGCATTAAAGTTGTAATAAAATGCTTGTCTAACATCAGTAATATTATAATACGTGTTTTTTTGGTAATTTTATCGTGCCAAGATGTTGAGCCAGTAGAGGATCACACCCACATTTTTGCTCACACTCATCATTTTGTAACCATTGATTGTAATAAATGTCTTTCCGACATTAATTTTGATTTGAGCCATTCATTAAGTAACGGGACTCAATTGAGTTTCCAGCTTGTAATCCCGAAGTAATTTCACTTGCTAATGTAATTAGTTAGAGATGTTCTCACCTCCAAGGCTGAGGTATATAAGCCAAAGTTTTTGTAACCTAAGGAGATTCAGATTATTAATCAAAGTGAGTTTTTGAGCGCCGTGACTGTGTCTGAGAGAGAGAGAGAGAGAGAGAGAGAGAGAGAGAGTCTTATCTACTTGCTACGCGAGCTACGGAGCCGCCATTGGAGAAACGACACCGCCATTGTGTTAGCAACGGCGAGAGCTACGCACAGATACCAAGAGTGCGCGCTATCGGCTTCTATGTGTGGTAAGTTCCTACGAGCTTCGGCGTGAGTTTTCTTCCAACTCGTGTGTCGGAATGGAGCGTGCAGCATATCTATAGAACCACAACGAGTAGAGCTACACATTGGTACCATCGGGGTCAAGTTTCGATCACTTGTATTTTTCGGCTTGTCTTCATACGCGTTTACCGCACGGAGTGGTTATAGGTTGATTTTGTAGTTCAAGTCTTTAGGGTGTTGTTCTTACCTAGTGTATAGACTTCCCCTTGAGTTTGAAATCGATTCAACGATTCTAGATTCTGTTTCGTATAGCATTCGTTCATAGTATGGATTTCAGTCACTTGCGTATTTTAGAACTTAGATTTAATTTCCTTAGTAGTGATTGTCATTAGAAGGTCGAGTAGGTGATTTGACACCCACCTAGTTGTTTCCATGCGCCTGCGGGTCAAGCTCCATCCTCGTCTGACAAATTCTGTTTTTGGTTGAGTTCTCGCTATTTAGCTTCCGCTAGCGGCGTAACCGCCTTAACATTTGGCGCCGCTGCCGGGGACGAGAGCCCTAAGTAGGTGACCTTAGACTAATCCTACGAGGTGAGTCGTATAAGCTACTTTGTATACTTTAGTTAGAAAAGATCTAGGAGTGGTGGACTCCGAAGATCTCGAGAGATACTAGGAAGTGGGGTATTCCTAGGTCTTCCATGTTGACACTATTTTTAGTTTAGCTTAGATTTGTTTGTTGTTTTGTTGGTGTTGAGTAGTTGTTGATAGAAGAAGAATTTGCTAGTCCGTGAGTGACAGTGGATATCTTTAAAATCACAATTACCAAACCCATTTTATGATTAGGAATAGCTTAGGTAGGACTTCATTTGATCCTGATCTAGAGCTAGTAATCATTGGAGTATTTGCTTGATAGGGTTGATTGCATGTTAGATCACTAAACAGTCGAGTTAGTAGTGAAACTTGCAATAAACAAAAGTCAGAGAAATTTTCTGTGTATTTGGGAGTTGCTGAGCACTTGAGAAAGCTTTAGGAAGGATTCTGTGCCAAAAAACTGGAAATCTGTAACTTTAGACATCATACGCGTATGATGTCTAAATGACCAAACAGAGACCAAAACAAAAATTTTGACTTTACCAGAGTGTTCAAAAGGGGGTTTATACCCTAATTTCAACTTAAAACAAGAGCATTAACACTCAAAGAAACCCAAAAAGACAAGTCGGAGTCCAAGAAACGCAAAGAATAGGAAATTTTGGATTCAGATCTTGTTTTTACATTCAAACCTGACAAAAACACTTGAAACTCAATTATAAACATTGGAGAAAGCTTAAAACCAAGAATAGTCAAAATCTGGGACAAAAGACATCATACGCGTATAATGTCTTTTAGCACATCCACTGCTTATTTTTTATATCTGACCTGACAAGATTGTTGCAAGCACTGTAGAAAGCATAAATATCAAGTCTTGACCCAAATTGATGAAAAAGACATCATACGCGTATGATGTTTTCTACCTAATTTTGGACATATTTTGATACTTTGCCAACACAGATCCATTGTAATAGCTGTCTAGAGGTTATATTTCAAGTTTCATCCCATTTGGATCACAATTGACCCAAAACATGTCAAAAGCGGAAAATTGCCAAGAAAAGCCTAAATTAGCCATAACTTGCTCAAACAGAGTTCAAACTGAATTTTGTGAGTGGACAGAGCATAAGGGGGCTACTGAGAGTGAGCATAACCAAAATAGTCCAAATCTGTGAAAAAAGACATCATACGCGTATAATGTCTTTTCAGCATAAGTGCAGCAAAATTCTCACTTGACGAAACAGAAGATGTCCAACTGACAAGATTAAACAATTGACCAAGTATCAGTCAGTTTGGATCAATTCTGACCACAAAAACTTGGGAAAGCAAATTGCCGAGACGGAAAAGTTAAAGTCCTTTAGGGGAATTGATGAATTTGAGATCGGGCAGGAATCTCCAGAATAACCAACCAAAACAAGGGGAACAAGCAAGTGTCATATCAACCGAGGGAAGTGTAAACCAAAGTTGGGTGCAACCATTAGAGCCGATCTTTGAAGGAAGTGTTTCTGATACTTCTTCGGAGAGATCTTACGAGATTTTCACCGAACACATGGAACACTTGAACCTGAACAACAGAGAAAATATAGCAGCAGGATCATCAAACCCTTCCGCCACAATGAAGCTATTGTTCATAAAATATCAGTACGACAATGAGCAAGGTGCCAAGATCTACAAAGATGGAATGGACCGCTATTGTGTAAAGATAGAAGAAAGACCTAGTGAGTTCAAGGACTTAGTGCCTGTGAGCTATAGCGGAGATAGATATCTAGATGACGAGGGCACCATGTACTTGGTAGTCCTAAACCCTAACATTGTGGACAAGTGGGGATTGATGGGCACCAAAGCCAAAGTAGATGAAGAAATCGAGGAGAAAGCACCAATAATGAACTTCCCTGATGCGAGGTTAAGAAGAGAGAATGAAACTACAAGGATCAACACTGATAACATCTATGTGGGGTTATACAAATATAATAATGGGGAGCAAGATCTCTATTATAGATGTGAAGAACCCTATACCGGAGAGTTGACAGACCAAAAAAGACTTTATGTCTTTACCTACACAGAGGGATCGGAAGTGAAAATTGCCGCTTACGACAAGTATGGGAGGCAAAACTCAACAATGGGCAAGAAAGAATTAGAAGGATATACATACTTTGGGGGACCACTACATCAGTATTATGTTACTTCTAGCTCACAAAGACCGGCACCAACAAATGGAGTGCAAAACCCAATGACGACAGGAGGACAAAGAACTCAGGCTACTGACTCTTTCAGTCAACCTCAGTACTCGAAGCCCGGACCAATGGGATCACTATATTCCAGAGAGTCAATGGATACGAATCGAGGTAGTGCAGTTCCAATCCCCACGTATACCACTCCAGGTCCAAGGTTCGAAGCGGAACCATCACAATTTACCTCCTAGTAGTAGATTCAGAGCAGGGGAACCGACAAGGGTAACCCATGAAGTCCATGATGCTAGAGAAAGCTTTAGCCGGGACACAGGAGCAATGAGATTGGTAGCAGACCATAGACGTATGAGACCATCTCAAGTAGCCAAGTGTATGCCAAAGAAGTATGGTGGTTCAGGAGATCCGTATGCACATGTGTCACTCTTTAAGCAAGTCTTAAGAGCTGAGCAGATAACCGATTTCCATACACAATACGAGGGATTTGGTCTTACTCTGGAAGGTACGACATTGACATGGTTTCAACCACTGAACATAGGGGGATTCCATGACATTGACCATTTGCTAAGAGAGTTTGCTGAGGAATTCTCAAAACGAGGGATTAAGCACAATACGGTCTCACAAATATATGCTTTTAAACAGAGAGAACACGAAAAAGTGAAGGAAGCTTCACTTCGCTTCAAACAATACATTGAGAGATGTCCAGTACGTGAACGACCACAAGATGACAGACTATCTGTTCTCTTTATTGAAGGATTGAGAAACGACACTCTCAAGAAGGACTTGCACTTGAAAGCTTGTACAAGTTTCGAGCAAGTAACGAGAGAAGCATTGTACTTAGTGAATAATTGTACGGTTTATGGAGAGGTATCAGCGGATACAGATTTTGCATCCAGTAGCTCTTCCTCCGTAGTGAGCGAGACTACCACTAAAAAGAATGTTCAAACAACAACCATGCCAAATGTAGAGCAAATGATAGAAGATGCTCTAAAAAGGATGGCACCATACCAAAAACCATTGCCAAAACCACTGAAATGGTGTGCTATTGAAAAAAAATGGACAAACCATCCAACAGAGGAGTGCTATTACAACAAAGGGTATGTAAGGGAGCGTCAGTATGCACCACCTGCTCAATTAGCACCACCTCAGATACATCCAGTACCTCGATACCCAACGGGAAATGTACCAGGACCTATGGGGATAGAAAGACCGCAACCGGTATTGGGACAACAACCACCTTTACCAGGAGCAAGACCAGTGGGCATTTGATATGCACCAACCTTAGAGAATCAGGAAGAACAAGCCCTAGTGCATGTTCAAGCCTATTACGAAGAATCTGGTGCACACATGTCTCCAACCGTGTATTACCCACCAGAAGAACCCAAACAACCAGAACCATTGGGCATGATTGGGAATGTTGGAATACCAACAATTATAAGTGCTTCTGATGAAGAGAGATACAATTTGGACGCAAGAACATTGATGTTCATAGCTCATGGAGGGTTAACAGGACAAAGACCATCCTATCCACAAAGGACGAATCAAATGGGACCAAGACCAGCACTAGGACCCTGTTACAAGTGTGGAGGTGACCATCTGATGAATGTTTGTCCACATACGGAAATCATTAGAATTAATGCTTATTGCACTGAGTGTGGGGTTACTCACTTCATTGAGGATTGTTCAAAGAATCCAAACAAAGTGCAAAAGACGACATTGAATATGCTAGAAACTATTCCTACCAGCAGTGGGTCTGAAAATGAAACTCTGATACCAACGCAAGTTGTTACTAGAGCTCAAGCTAAGAAAACCACTAGAGAACCTGAGAAGGGAAAGTTAGCGACTGAAGTGGTTAGTCAAGGACCGCGGAGTCAAAGAAACACATGGAAAGCTAGAAAAGCACGCATGAAGTTGAGAAAAGAACGTGAAGACGCTATTCTAGCTGAGGAACTAAAGCGAACTAAAGATAGATTAGAAAAACTTGAGAGTCAAAACGGAAAACGAGAGATGAGCCCGGAAAGAACAAAACAAAAGAGTATTAAAGAAACAACGAGCTTAAGCTCAGGGGGATCAGTGCTAGTCGACAAAGTACACGAACCATTGGACGCACTGATGAGAGCTTACGAAGCTAGGTTAAAGAACAACCAAACACAAGAACAGAGGTGGATGACATACCCAAACGCGGAATTGAAAAAGCAGAGACTTGAAATGTGCCAGAGAATGAGCGAGACTGCACAAGCCTTATTAGAACCACCAAGAGAAACAATGAATTGTGGAACGGAAAACCCAATTCAGCAAGAGACTATCATTTCACGGGTAGCTGAAAAGACTCCCAGTGCACAAAAGCCTGGAAATACACACAAGGATGACCTCATAGTATTGAACACAACCGATCAGGAGATAGAGAGTTTTCATCCAGTCATACAGAGGTCTTACGGAAGAGATGAGGATTACAATGAATTTTGGAAACAAGTGAGAGAGGCAAACTTTGCAAACGAGCTAAGTTGCCAAGCTAATCAGACAAATTGGGAAAAGGACATCAGGAATCCTCCCATAGTGGAATTTGAGGCAGGATCTCAAGTGGACTTGGATCTGCAATCTTACTGGGGAGATGGGGGCTCTGTTAGAACAATGGAGAGCAAACCTCACTCACTGAATACCTTACCTTCATACTTAGGAGAGTATGAAGCAAAATCCGAGATTAGAGCACTTCCCTCACGAAGAATCTCATCAGAAAAAATCATGGACTCGCAAGGATTGATAGAGATCTTGTCAACACCAGTGACATGCACTATCACTCTAGCTGAGCTTTTGAGGCTAAGACCACATATGTGGACCACTGTAGGAAAATGCTTGGAGAAATTTGGGATAAAAGACCCAACATCGAGACTGCAAGAGGGTATACAAGAGCTGAGCAAACCACAAAAGAACGCTAAGCCTGTACCCTTAAACAAGGTCGGAGAGTATTGCGAAGGTGAAGAGGGGAATACAACCTTACCAGTTGAATTCCAAGGAGTGAACACGATGGCAATACTAGACAGCGGAGCTGGGGTAGCCATTGCTACAAAAGAAATCTGGAAAAAATGGGGGAAACCAGCAATAAGGAAGACTAGGTTGAAACTCCAATTAGCAGATGGACACATGGAGAAACCTATGGGGTTATTAGAGAAAGTCGTAGTGACTTCTTGCGGCATTGAATACGAACATACTTTTGCTATTGTCGATTTTGGCAAGGAGAATAACTATGATATCATACTGGGAAGACCATTCATGAGACAGTTGAAAATGGTCCAGGATTGGGGCTACGATCACATATACCTGAGAAATATGGAAACCACTACACGTGTGAACCTGAAAGACCATAGCTACAAAGATGTGAACCGAACACCGGTAGAGGAGTTTGATTCAGCTACTTTGGCGGGATCCGAATTTCCAGCTTGGTTAGGTAAGCCCAAGGAGTTATGGATGTGTGGAGCCTCGAAATGTGGAAGTCTGAGGCGAGAAGAATATGTTTTAGAAAGGGCTATCGAAGACGAAACTTATATAGGAGAACCCTTTCCAGAGGACACGCTTGAACCATTAGAATGGACACACATTCTAGCAACCCTAGATGTTTGTGCAATTCCGGATGGTCCCACAACGAAATTTTGCGACAAGGACGGGTACGACGTGGTTCCGTACTTCATGTTGAGAACTATACTCGAAAAAGAAACTGAAAAGAACGATACACTGGAAAAGGAAGATGAAGAAGAGGTGTTTCACGACATTCCCGATCATCCAGAGTGGGGAAATGAAGCAGACAACGAGTCAACGGACAATTCAAGCGGAAACGAAGAAACTATAACGGATGTCCGATTTTATGATTTCCGAACCAAACTAAACAACGCCAGAAACGCTATAGAGCAAAGAGAAAAACAAAGGGGGTTAGAACCAATCCGATGCCTAGAATAAGAGGAAAAAATCAATTCCTAATGCTAGTAAAGGCGGAAGATTGTGTTAAGGACAAGATTTCTGGAAGAATGAGAGGCAATGATCAAAAGAGCTTACGAAAAGACAAAAGAAGCTCAAGAAATCAAGTTCAAAGGAATGAAACGAAAACTGAAACAGAAAAATCAGAAAAGAACAAGCGCAACAGAGAACACACGGAGTCCAAGTTAGAACGTAGAAACAAGTACAGAGAGCTCAAGAAAACTCTGAAAGAAGTTTGGACGACAGAAATTGAGAGTGGAGAGGACGAAAATGCCAAAATCAAGGAAAACATGGATGTTCCCTCTCACTACAGGAAATTCACAATTGAGGATAGGAAGGTGGTATTAACCCAACTTATTCGAGAGAGAAGGGAGAACGAATCTTATGACGGACCGGAGGATGCAAAAAAAGTGGATTTAGCAGCTCCAGGTGAGACACCTAGACCGATGTACATAGCCACAGATTTGTCTCCAGGCGAGGAAGAGAGACTTTTGAGTCTTCTCAGAGAGTACAGGGATGTGTTTGCATGGTCTTATAAGGACTTAAAGGGAGTTGACCCATCGATATGCCAACACACAATCCCACTAAAACAAGATGCAAAGCCTAGCAGACAGAGACCATACACATATAATGATACGTTTTCTAAGCGAATCAAAGAAGAGATAGATAAGCTAATGGAAGCTGAATTCATATACGAGATTGAACACACCGATTGGGTATCTCCAATTGTGGTGGTACCCAAGAAGAACGGAAAACTCCGAGTGTGTGTCAACTTAAAGAAAGTGAATGCTGCAACAATCAGGGACAATTATCCCCTGCCGATAACTGATCATGTTCTAGAGCGTGTATCAGGGAAAACAGCATACTCCTTTCTTGATGGTTTTTCAGGATATAACCAGCTAGCCATAGCACCGAAAGATCAACATAAAATAGCTTTTGCAACGGAGTGGGGAATTTATGCTTATCGGGTTATGCCTTTTGGTCTAACCAATGCTCCCGCAACCTTCCAAAGGCTGATGACGCATGCTTTCAAAGAATACTTAAGGTTGTTTCTAGAAATATACATGGATGACTTATGTGTACATTCTCTTCTGAGAGATGAGCATCTAGAACACCTAAGAAAAGTATTTGAGAAATGTAGGACATATCGCATTTGTCTCAATCCTGAGAAATGTGTGTTTATGGTCCGACAGGGCAGAATTCTGGGACATATTGTCTCACAAAACGGAATATCCACGGATTTAGAGAAGATAAAAGTTATAGTGGATATGCCTAGACCAACCAATGCGAAACAAGTACAGAGCTTTATGGGACATTGCGGATATTATAGACGATTCATTTACATGTACGCTATAATAGGCCAACCACTTTACAGGCTAATAGTGAACTTTGAATGGACAGAGGAGTGTGAGGAATCATTCAAGAAATTGAAAGAGGCACTCATTACTGCTCCAGTCTTGAAATCACCAGATTGGGAGAAGATATTCCATGTGCATATAGATGCTTCGGCATATGCAATAGGATGCATTCTGGCTCAGCCAGAAGAAGGAAACATGGATTTTCCATCTGTTACGCCAGTCGACAGCTCAACAATGCAGAGAAGAATTACACCACAACAGAGCGAGAAGGATTAGGAATGATATATGCTGTGAAGAAATTTCGGCATTATCTTCTAGCCAACAAGTTTGTGTTTTTTACGGATCACCAAGCCTTGCTCTACCTAGTGAATAAACCATGCAATACCGGGAGAATAGTGAGATGGTTCATTATCTTACTGGAATTCGACTTCACGGTAGTAGTAAAGAAAGGAAAAACACATCTTAGAGCTGATCATCTTTCGCGATTGACGAATGGGAAGACCCTATAGGAGTAGATGACGACATGCCAGACGCGTACTTGTTCAACATAGAAATGATACCGAAGTGGTCTCAAAATGTCGTTAGCCTATTAACCTATGGAGGAGAGTTTGATAGAAGAGAATACAACCAGAAACATATTGCTATTCAGCAATCCAAGAATCTTCAATTGGTTGCAGGAAGGTTGTATCAATTGGGAAATGATCATGTTTTACGACTATGCATCAATCCTGAGGAATATAATATATATCTGTGCGAAGCACATGTTCAGGAATGTGCATTTCATTGTTCAAGAAGGAACACATATAGGAATTTGTTACAATTGGGAGTCTATTGGCCAGGAATGAAAGAAAGCGTACATGAATATGTCACTGTATGTATTGTATGTTCATCAAAACCGCCAGCAGAGTATTCGACATTATATCAGATAATGATCGCTCCGAAATGGAGTCAGTATATTGTTGAATATCTCACAAATAGAACTTTCCCAGAAGGAACGTCAAAAGCTCGTCAGAAATCTGTAGAGACAGAAGCTAGAGATTACGCTTTAATAGGAGATCAACTCTATAAGAGAGGTAAAGACAACCAGCTTAGGATTTGCGCATCAGAGTCTGAGTATGTGATAATCCTGGAGCAAGCTCATGGAGGAGTAGGTGGAGGCCATTTCTCAGGTGATAAGACAGCAAAACTTGTCTTAGCCGCAGGAATATGGTGGCCAACATTACATATGGACGCTGAGGAATACGTTAAACGGTGTGATGACTGTCAGCGGACCAAAGTACCACTTAAAAGAGATGATATGCCGCTTAGACCAATGATGGGGGCAAGAGCTTTTGCAAAATGGGGGATTGATTATGTCGGACCCATTTCACCTCCTGCATATAAGACTCATGCACAATACATCGTTGTGGCTACAGACTATCTAACAAAGTGGGTCGAAGCAAAGGCAACTCAAAAAGCAGATGCCAGGACCACGGCACAATTTCTATATGAATACGTCTTTGTACGATATGGATTGCCAATAGAAATTGTGAGTGATCGAGGCACACATTTTATAAATGAAGTGATAGAGATCCTTCTAGATGAATTCATGGTAATCCATAGGAAATCAGCCCCGTATCATCCACAAGCAAACGGACAAGCTGAAGCAACAAACAAAACCATATGCACGGTCCTTACGAAGATTGTATCTGAGTCGAGAACTGACTGGGACCAGAAGTTGCATTCAACATTATGGGCATATAGGGTAGCATATAAAACATCAATAGGAACGACCCCATATAACATGGTTTTTGGGCTAAATGCTATCTTACCAATAGAATTCTTGATTTCAACCTTAAGGGTGGCTAAGGATCTAGAGTGGACAGGGCACGAGCTTTCTGATAGAATAGATGACCTGGAAAAGCTAGACGAGCTTCGCCTAAAAGCAGTAGCTTCTATCTACGCTCAAAAAAGGCGACAAAAGGAATTTTTTGATAAGCATGTGCGGACTAAAGAGTTTAAGGTTGGGGACTATGTCCTAGTTTACACTCTGAAACAGCATGCTAAGAAGCTTAAAAAGCGAGGGATGGGACCTCTGGTGATTAAAGATCTATCACCAAGTGGAGCCGTCAAGCTTGCTACATTAGACGGAGAAGAAATGCCCAATTGGATTAGTGGATGCAGAGTGAAAAAGTATCTTTTGCCGCTAACCCAAGACATGCTTCTCAAAATACATCAAGAAAAGCTGCGTGTCCAGAAAAAGAAAAAGATTGTGGAGGAAGCGCAAGCCGAGGCGAAGGAAAGAATGGAGAAAAGAAGACTACTGCGTCAGAAACAGCGCAATGAAGGAGCAATACGAATAAACGCAGTCAGTATAACAGAAATGGATAATGACAAAGAAGAACCCATCATTGAATGCAAAGTAGGAACCAACCAAATCAAAGCCAGAGCACTATTGGATTCAGGAGCTCAAACTAACCTACTTTCACTCAGTTTGTATAGACAATTGACAAATGACACTAAATTACAAACTGCCAAGCAAGAGTTAAAGAGTTACTCTGAGAATTCAATCAAAACTGTCGGATGCACAGTTTACATATACAGATTAACCAGTATGTGTATCCTCATATGTTTTACGTGGTTGAAGACCAAGCTACACAACATCCATTATTGCTAGGACAACCATGGCAGAAGCAATACAATGCAATGATTGACTGGAGTTCTAAATCAGTGCTTATCAAATACGAAGGTGAAAGTCAATCAGTTAAGTTCACCAAAGAAGCAGAGCCAACTCCAAAGGAAGAATCCAAGAACAAAGGTAAACAACAACCAGAGAAAAAGAAGAAGCAATGGCAACCAAAAGTTTCTATACAACTGGATTGCTCTTCGACGAGGAACTCTCAACAGTGGATAAGGAAGACAAGCAATAATATAACAGCTCAACCTTGGGAAAAAACGGAGTCAAAGTTGGTATGGAGACCAAAAAAGGTTGTGACAGAGGAAACAAAGGTGGAAAACAGAGTCTTCAATACCAGACAACAGAGTGATTCCAGACAATCAAGGACAGTGAAATAGATCTGGATTCCAAAGAAGTTCATGATGGCACAAAGCTATAGCAAGCAAATTTGGATCCCAAAGATTTGTAAACAGGAACTCCCTTCAGTACAATCAACGGAAACTCCTAGGTATTTCAAGGCGAGGAAATCAACACAAAGAACAAAGCAGGTTTGGGTCGCAAAGAGTTTATGGCAAGCACAAGCGAAGCGGAAGCAGATTTGGATTGTGAAAAATAACAACAAGGTAAAGAAGAATCCGTCTACTGATTCTACTACCGAAGTGCCAAAACCAACCCAAAACCCGACCACCAATCCTTCAATCAAACAAAGAGCAGCTTTATTGGAAAGACTGTTGTATCATCGCTCTACAATTGCATTAGGAACTTATGACCAAAACAACTACAATGCTTTGCCCACAGACACTTCATAGTTGTCTGGGAGGACTCAGACTAGGAGGGAGGGAGGTATACAGGTATACAGGAGCTACAAAGCAGCTACAAGCGACAAAAACAAAGAAAAACAAAAATTATATTACAAGGGCAGTGTCTTACATGATTTTGCAATTTTTATGTTTGATTGCGGATATTGATAATATTTATGCCCTTATATACCTTGTTTTGCAACAAGAAGAGATCAAATGATGAATTTGGGTCTCTAGACGTGTAAATATCACTAAATAAGAGTGTGTTTGGAGCTAAAAAGTGAAAAAAAAGTGGTAATCCAAGTCCAAAAATCACAAATAAGTGTATATTCATACACACAGGGTTACCAGCTATTTATTGTGTATGTTTGGAATTTTTTGGCTTCAATTTGCTATTTTCCTTTATTTTTTATGATTTTCTTAAAAAATAAAAGAAAAATAAAAAAGCAGGTGAAACGAGATCAAAAAAAGAAAAGAATAGATGGTGATGATCCTAATGACAAGGGCAACCCATGGTAAAAATTGAGTACAATTCGGGAAAAGTTGCGGAAAGCTCGAAATGACAGAATTTTGGCAAAGTGGACAGATTTCTCAGAAACAGGTCAAACGGAGTCCAAAATGAGAAATTTCAAATCCTAAAGCGCATTTCACGACGAGATAGGAGCACATGTCAAATTTGGTAACAAGTGATCCGGGAAGTCCTAAGTTAAGTATTTTTCACTTCACTTTCAAGCTCATTTCCACTATTACCTTCTTGGAGAGAGCAAAGAGCACACAGGAGCATCCAACCTTCTACAGCCTTCTACGACTTCTACGAGAGCTCAGAGGACACCAGACATGAGAGGTAGACTCGTTGCCATAAGCTTTTGATGCTTATCATTAACTTTTGTCGCGAAAACTGACCAAAACCAAGAAACAAGAGCAGACGGGGAATGCGGTAGAATGCTAGGTAGTGGCACAACCGCCTAACCAAACCTAGAATTTATAGGTGGGTTACCCTAGTATAGAAGATGGGTTTCTAACACTCAAAGCTCGAGAAAGAACGACTGGAAAAACCCTAGGTCAACAGAGCCAGCAAAAGGCAGACAGGAAAAAATTGTCGAAACGACACGAAACTTCACAGGAAGTTCAACCACATCAAGGACAATGCAACCATAGAGTATCTCCGGGTTTGGACCACCAAAAGTAGGTCGGAACAACCGATTCGGCTGCGGACACACAAAGCGTCATTTTGGCATAACGGTTGAAATTGACGACCGAATGAAATGAAACTTCACAAGCAGCTTCAAATATACATGGATGACTTATGTTTGCAAGCAAAACCCAAAAGAAAGCTGATTCACTTACCGATGGTGAAAAAGACGCTTTCGGGCAACCAAATGGAGAAAGATGGAGAACGGGGAGCCAAAGTCAAGTTCAACCAAATAGATGGCTTCACAACATATCCAATGAGCTGGAAATGAAACTCTCGAGAAGAAAAGTTGAAGAAATTCAACTCCAAGACAAAAAGACGACTTCGGAGACTGAAATGCCTATAAGGGGGCTTTTTAGCTAAACTGATGACTTTTTAAGTTGAAAACTAGTTAGCAGGGCTTAGGGCACTAGCACAAAGCATTCTTTGCACAAAAAGATCAACATTTCAAGAAAAGACATCATACGCGTATGATGTCTCACAGCATGAATTTCACATCCATTTCAACATTTGAGTGCATAGCCTCATTCCACATGTTAATCACATCCTATGAACCAAGTATCATGAGAATTGGAGTTAGAAAACCCAAGGAAAACCAAAAAGACGCAAAGTAGGCCATAAAATTGATTTTTGGTCCTAATTTTGTCAAAATAACTCCAAACTCATTGAAACTTTGTAGGATTGTTGATTAACACATCTACAAGCTATCTGGAACCAAAAAGCACCATTTTGACACAAAAGACATCATACGCGTATGATGTCTATTTGCACTTACAGAGCCAAAACTGCTCATTTGTCATCATACATCCATTATATATATCTAATACATGCTACATATGAAATTTGGAACCATTTGGTCAAGAGGATCACCCCATAGCCCAATTGAGGAAAATCCTTCACCTAAAGCCTATTTTTGGCCCAAATCCAACATACTCAAGTCCAAACCAAGATTTGAGTAGATATAGTCCTTCACTAGTACATGGGGAGTCCACAGAACAATCCCATGCAAAATTGATGAAAAAGACATCATACGCGTATGATGTCTCCAGAGCCATTTTTAGCCCAAAATCTATCCAAACTTCATAAATCCACTGAATAAGCCTATCTAAAGCCAAATCCAAGCTTATAGAGAATTTTGGTCCAAAAATACACTAAAAGACATCATACGCGTATGATGTCTCACTATGTGATTTTGGCACCTCAGGGCTTCAACCACCAAACAGAAGTGATCTACATGCCATTTGAAAGTGAACCACCAAGTTTTATCCAAGTTGGATCATAAAATCCAAATCCCTTTCAAAATTTTTCCAAGAGCCAGAACTGGACTAAACTGGCCAAAACTTGACCAAATGGTATCCAAACTCAAATCCAAGCATATGATAATCATGTATACACTATCAGCTACAAGCACAACCAATATGAAGTCATTTTGACACAAAAGACATCATACGCGTATGATGTCTCCAGCATGATTTTGAGCCCATTTTTCATATTTTTTCACCTACCTTGCATCCTTAGGCCCTGAATAGCTCATGTTTCAATTTTCAAGTCATTTGAATAGTTAAAAGCTTCATTTCGGCTTTCAGTACTAAAAAGACGCTAACTTCTGAAATTGGAGTTACAGGATCCATGGATTCCGCCAAGTCATCGGCAACGAAGAGAAAAAGACCGACAATCAAAGATGCTCTTGCAGAAGCGGAACCCTTTGACATTCCAGCAGAAACCCTCAAGCCAACAAAAACTTGGGTGGAGGAAGCAGTATTGGAGAAAGAGGGAATAAAGATCTACCAGGGGACTTTCAGAGATCCTCAAGGGCAAGCGGTGGATGTACCGATGATCCCACAGGAATTGGTAGATTATAGCAGGTCAGAAGACATCAGCAGGTACCTGGAAAGGGCAGACTTGCACAGTTTCTTCACCTCGAGACCATCAGGTGTGGATACAAGAAGAGTGTACGAGTTGGCAACATCCATTCAGAAGGATGGAAAAGCCACATTGACAGCCATGGATGGAGAGAAAGTAGAAGTACAGATCACTCCACAGCTCATTGCAGACGCATTGAAGCTGCACAACAAAGGGAGCTTGGTCAGGGAAAGAAGGGAGGCCATAGAGGTCTATGGGCCCAAGAAGCAAAATGCAACCTATGGAGATATGGCGGACCCAAGAGCGGCAACCCTTTGCCGACTGTACAACCAATTTCTTCATGTTTGCAGTAAAAGACCGCAAAAGTATACGACACCACCCCATGCCATTGCGACCACCATCACATGGGCATTAAAGAGCAATATGCCAAAAGAGGTGAATTACGCTCAACACATCCACGAGCAAGTAATTTCCATGCACAACGAGAATCCAAGGTACATAGGAGGAGCAAAAATTCTGACAAGAATAGCTTATGAAGCTATTGGAGCTAGAGATCAATGGCCAAAAGTTCCCTCCCAGAATGAGTGGCTTAGAGAAGCCGACGAGGAGGAAGAACAACCCGAAGTATCCAAGAGGGCATCCACAAGAGCACGCCGGAAACTAGAAGTAGTTTCAAAACCTGCAGAGGATGTGGACGAACCGCTTAGGAAGAAAGTAAAGAAGAAGGTTTCTCCCAAGCAAACCAAAAGTCAGAAAGCGGCAAGAATGGAAAGACTAGTGGAGCAGTTTAGAGCGAAAAGAGCTCTAAAGAGTGACTTTGAAGAAAAGTGGGTGCCAGACCCCACCAAAGTCGGAACTAGCTCAGCCAGGCCACATATTGATCAATACGATCAATATATTAAAGCTTATGAGGAGTCAGAGGCTATTCTGGAGCAGCAACCTGTCGAGCCATACACTGAAGAGGAGGTACAGCAATTAAAAGCTGAGCTGAAAAAAGACGACAAGGGGAAAAGGAAAGTAGATGAGTCTACTAAGCCTCAAGAGAAAGATGGGCAAGCCGACAAAGGGAAATCCAAGGAAGTTGAGGACAAACATCCCTCTTTTACTGATGTACCAAGCCCGAAGAAGACGGAAAAAATTGTGGAGAAGACCACAGTAAAGGTGGACACAGATGTTATGGAAAAGCCAGAAGCCGAGACCAAAGAAAAGAAGATAGATCCAGTTCAGCAAAAGAGAAATGATTATGAGGATCTGGTAGCGATAGGATACACTGAAGAAGAGGCCCTTGAGGCGGTTTATGGGATCACCCTACAAAAACAAGATGAACGGAGAGGGACGGAGGAAAAAACAAAGAGTACAAAAGAAAGTGAAGAGAAACTGGACGAACTGAAAGCACTAGAAGAGCCAAAGTCAGTGGAGGTGGTGGCAGAAAGACCTTTAGAGTTGACAGATGATGATGAAAAAGACATGCACATGGTGCATGAACTTGCTCAGCAAGATAAAAGAAAGGTCCAAGGCAAAGGAAGTAGAGATTGAGACAGCCAAACAAAGGGAAGCGGAGTTGCAGAGAAAATTAGAGAATGCTATGACTGAATCTGAAAGTCATAAAGCATCACTCTATGACGCGGAAAACGAGAGAGACGGCTTGATACTCCAGCTAGCCGAGGCTTCAAGAGAAGTGACAAGTGCACAGGAAGCAAGGGAGCGGCTAGAGGATGAGTTGGAGGCGGCCAAGGATGAGCTCATTGAGCTAAGGGAGAGAGTCGAGCTCCAAGAAAGAACAATCACTAGACTCAGGACTACCCCTAGAGCTAGCAGAGCAGGAACCGAACAAGAGGGAGTTATCATACCAGCTTTGGAAGACCAGGTCCGAAGCTTACAAAGAGAGCTGAGATTAGAGCAAGTGCAAAGGTTGCACATTGCGGAGGGATCATTGGCCGCAGAGGAGAGGCTCACATTAGAAAATCAAACACTACGGACAGAGAATGAGGCCCTCCGCAAACAGCTCCAAGATCTACAAGAGCAACAAAGAAGAGAGACAGAGACACCACACGAAGAATCAGGTGGAGCAGCCATAGAGCTACCAGAAACTGGAGAGGCAACCACAATTGAAGATCCAGCCCCAGCTCAAGAGGTGGCCTCGACTTCAAGAATCTCGGAAGAAGAAGAACAAAGGCTCCATGACCAAATAGAAAAGTCAGCAAAGGAGAGTGCCAAGGCGGAAATGGAATGGGAGAGGAGACTCCTAATCTCCATTAGACTTCAGGGACTTGACACAAAAGTGCTCCATGAACAGTGGATGCAACCCAGCCTGCCTTTCCCTTTGATGAAATTTGAAGTGCTAAAGACGAAAAAGAGAATAGAGGAGGAGCAGTATGTCGCTCTTTACGAAGGCGACATCACAAAGGAGGAACAATCAAAGAAGATAGTAGATTCACAACCTAGATGGAGGAAAGGTTGGCTGAACAAATACCCAACCTACCTCATCTACTTGGTGGAGGCACTAAAGGAGATTCGGGAGGATGCAACCTTCTGCCCAGTGCCAAGAGTCAGAATTTGGAAAGAGCATGGCAGGATTGCAGAAAAGAAGCCAAATTGGCTTAATTATCCCAGGATGCCAGGACCAAAGGCAGGAGAGAGAATAGGTAAAGCCTACATGGTGAAAACCCTAACGGGCACCATCAAGCTCTTTACTGGCTCTCCTGACCTTTCGTGTCAGATGCTCAAGAAAATTTGCAAGACTCTCTTAGCTTGCATTGAAGTGTTCGCGCCAGATAAAGGCACGACCTCGAGCCTACTATTGACGGCCGACACGATGACTGATATGATGTACGATCTTTTATTGCAGCCTTCTCCAAAAGTGTTACACCTCCTATACCAAAGGATTATGTTTTTGCCTAGCTTCCACATGCAAACATTCGAAGAAGCTTTCTACACCGGCTTTTTCACCCACGAAAGCAAAATATTCGGCCCAACCTTGACCATCGGCAACCTACGATACGAATCACATTTGCAGATGCTCAAGACGACAGGACTTTATTGACCAAGCATAAAAGTCATGTCAGGGACAACATGAACGCGGAGGGGGGGAGTGTTGAGTCAGCAAAGGATCACACCCACATTTTTGCTCACACTCATCATTTTGTAACCATTGATTGTAATAAATGTCTTTCCGATATTAATTTTGATTTGAGCCATTCATTAAGTAACGGGACTCAATTGAGTTTCCAGCTTGTAATCTCGAAGTAATTTCACTTGCTGATGTAATTAGTTAGAGATGTTCTCACCTCCAAGGCTGAGGTATATAAGCCAAAGTTTTTGTAACCTAAGGAGATTCAGATTATTAATCAAAGTGAGTTTTTGAGCGCCGTGACTGTGTCTGAGAAAGAGAGAGAGAGAGAGAGAGAGAGTCTTATCTACTTGCTACGCGAGCTACGGAGCCGCCATTGGAGAAGCACCACCGCCATCGTGTTAGCAACGGCGAGAGCTACACACAGATACCAAGAGTGCGCGCTATTGGCTTCTATGTGTGGTAAGTTCCTACGAGCTTCGGTGTGAGTTTTCTTCCAACTCGTGTGTCGGAATGGAGCGTGCAGCATATCTATAGAACCACAACGAGTAGAGCTACACATTGGTACCATCGGGGTCAAGTTTCGATCACCTGTATTTTTCGGCCTGTCTTCATACGCGTTTACCGCACGGAGTGGTTATAGGTTGATTTTGCAGTTCAAGTCTTTAGGGTGTTGTTCTTACCTAGTGTATAGACTTCCCCTTGAGTTTGAAATCGATTCAACGATTCTAGATTCTGTTTCGTATAGCATTCGTTCGTGGTACGGATTTCAATCACTTGCGTATTTTAGAACTTAGATTTGATTTCCTTAGTAGTGATTGTCGTTAGAAGGTCGAGTAGGTGATTTGACACCCACCTAGTTGTTTCCATGCGCCTGCGGGTCAAGCTCCGTCCTCGTCTGACAAATTCTGTTGTTGGTTGAGTTCTCGCTATTTAGCTTCCGCTAGCGGCGTAACCGCCTTAACACAAGAGTATATTAATCTTCTTCTATCCATTGAATAAAATGCAAATACAGTGTTTTTACAGGATGGAAAATGTCTTGGAACTTTTTTGGATCCGGCCATGGTAAGGGAGAACACGACGGTGCGATAGCAGTGATAAAAAGGTCTTTAACTCAATACCAATTGCAGCCAAACTGCCCAAAGATATACTGTGCTACAGATGTTGTGGCATTATTGAGACGGACCTTGTCAGATGGTGCTACAGCCACCTATGCATCCCGCACCCGTTATGTAAGCAGGATTTTCTAGGTGATTGAATTGGGGATGTCGAAAGGGGAAAAATTTGGGATGTGAAGGCTGTAAAAAATACCCGCTCAATGCACTCTATTTCTGCATATTCAGAGCATGATACAACTACTTTACAAACACGTTCATTGTCTTGTTTCTGTAGTGCATGTAAATAGGAAAATTGGAGGAGATGTGTGATCAAGTCACATCATGACGACGAAATAAATGAGGATTGAAGTCGCGGAGCGGAGCGTGAATCGACTCACACACACACACACACACACACACACACACACACACACACACACACACACACACACACACACACACACACACACACACACACACACACACATACACACACAGAGAGAACTTACACAGTACGCAGAGAATCGTTTTGAAGGGTTATCTCCCAAAACCTTATTATCCACAAAAGTATATGTGAGTATATACAAAGAGTTAGTGATTAGTGAGTTAGGCGGGCGGCCGACCATATCCGATAAGAGGCCACTTGGGCTTTAATCCCAACAACGTCCCACTTAAAGTCCAATGTGGCACTTTAAGTAACTGTAAATCTATGAACATAAATGTACAAAGATTTACATGGCTGCTATCTATCCAATGCCCAATAACTCATGCACAAAGCCCTCTCCTGGAAGTCCCTTTGTGAGTAGATCAGCATGATTGTCCTTGGTGTGGATCTTCAGCAGTTTTATTTGCTTGTCTTCAAGTACTTCCCTAATGAAGTGATATTTCACATCAATATGCTTAGTCTTCGAATGGAACACATGATTCTTTGCCAATTGTATAGCACTTTGACTATCACAATATAACTCTGGCATATCTGCTTTGATTCCCAAGTCTGTTACCAATCTACCAAGACAAATAGCTTCTTTGCATGCCTCATTTACTGCAATATACTCAGCTTTTGTAGTAGACTGCGTAACACAATCTTGTAATCGAGATCGCCATGATATGGCACCTCCAGCCAATGTAAAGACATAGCCTGATGTAGATCTCCTCTTATCCAAGTCTCTTGCATAATCTGAGTCAGTGTATCCTCTAACACTCAAATCCTGACTACCATAGCATATGCGCATACTCTTTGTATGTTTTAAGTATCTCATGATACCTTTCACTGCCTCCCAATGTTTCTTGTCGGGATCTGACATATATCTGCTAACCACTCCCACTGCAAATGCAATATCCGGACGTGTAGCAATCATAGCATACATCAAACTACCCACTGCAGATGCATATGGAATCTTATCCATTTCAGCCTTTTCTTCCTCAGACATAGGACAATCTTGTTTGCTAAGTTTCACATATGGTGGCAATGGAACACTCAATGCTTTTCCCTTCTCCATATTGAAACGTTGCAAAACCTTGTCAATATACTCTATTTGAGATAACCAAACCAACTTCTTTGATCTGTCTCTCTCAATGCGCATACCAAGTATATGACTTGCCTCACCCATGTCTTTCATGTCAAACGATTTTTCCATCTTTGACTTCAAAGCTGAAATTTCTTCCAAGTGTTTTCCAACAATCAACATGTCATCCACATACAAAATAAGGATCAGCCAACTGTCATCCTTAACCTTCTTTGTATATAGACAGTGATCGAACTCACTACGTTTGTAGCCTTGAGAAAGCATAAACTGGTGGAACTTATGGTACCATGCCCTCGATGATTGTTTTAAGCCATAAAGACTCTTTAACAACTGGCACACCAAATCTTCCTTGCCTTTCTCAACAAACCCTTCTGGCTGCTGCATGTAAATTTCCACATCGAAATCACCATGCAAGAACATTGTCTTGACATCCATTTGGTGCAACACCAAATCCAATATAGCAACCAATGCAAGAAAGCATCTCAATGTAGTCATCTTGACCACTGGAGAGAAGACTTTATCAAAGTCAATGCCTTGTTCTTGCTTAAAGCCCTTGGCAACAAGCCTTGCTTTGTACTTTGGCTGATTATCATGAGCGGTGATCTTATACCTGTAAACCCATTTACAAGGTAGAGCCTTTTTTCCCTGTGGTAATTTAACTAGCTTCCATGTTTGGTTTTTATGCAGAGCTGTCATCTCTGACTGCATGGCCAACTGCCATTTTTTCGAGTCAACCACTTGTAATTCTTCTTTGTAACAAGATGGTTCTCCGCAATCTGTGAGCATGACATAATTTAGAGATGGCACATAACGATCAAGTGGTTTGGAGACACGCTTAGAACGTCTCACCACAACTGATTCTGCCTCTCTAGCCACTATAGGCTGTTCCTGAGCCTGACCATGCTGTCTTGATGTGCTTGCACTAGGTCCATCTTCCCTAAAGACAACTCTTCTGATCTCCTCTGTCTTCTCTGGCTTAGCATGAAAATTGCCTTCATTGAAATGCACATCATTGCTACGAATAAGTTTTCTGGACTCAAAATCCCAAAGCCAATAACCCATCTCGCCCGATTCTCCGTAGCCAAGAAATACACACTTCTTGCTCTTTGTTTCTAACTTATTCCTGAACTCCTTAGGAATATAACTATAAGCTTCACAACCAAAGACTCTGAGATGCTTATACGAAGGTGCCTTGCCTGTCCATAGCATCTCATCCACTGCACTCTTATCCAGGACCCTACTAGGAGACCTATTGATCAAATGGACTGCTGTAGCCACTCCTTCCGCCCAAAATCCATCAGGCAACTCAAAATTTGACAACATGCTTCTGACCTTCTCTTGTATGGTTCTATTCATACGTTCTGCAACCCCATTCTGTGAAGGATTATATGGTGCAGTAAGTTCCCGCTTAATCCCTTTTGATTCACAAAAGTCTTGAAAAGCTTTGGAAACGTACTCTCCACCATTGTCAGTTCTCAAGCACTTCAGCTTCTGACGACTCTGATTCTCTACAAGCTGCAAGAATGTCTTAAAGACCTTGAGCACCTCATCCTTGTGCTTCAAGAAGTAAGCCCATACTTTGCGAGAATAGTCATCTATGAATGTACAAAAGTACGCTGCTCCCCCTAGTGACAAACTAGGCATTGGTCCGCATAGATCACTGTGCACAAGAGCTAACCATTTGTCCCTTTGATTCCTCTTAGATCTGTGCGGTTCCTGTGTTTGCTTACCATAAACACAATGCTCACAAAACTCAAAATCTTGAAATGAAAAGCCAGGCAAATAACCATAATGAGAAAGTATTTCCATTCCTCTTTTTGACATATATCCGAGCCTACGATGCCACAGTGACACACTTGGTTGCTCAATCACATTAATTACATGGTTTTTAACCTCTGAAACATGTAAAGTGTACAGATTTCCTGACTTGCTGCCATGTGCTACAGTCATCGAACCTTTGGAGATCTTCCAAGCGCTGTTCCCAAAAACTCACATAACCCGCATCATCCAACTTCCTTGTACTGATCAAGCTCTTTCGGATTGCTGGAACATGTCTGACATTCTTGAGCCATAAAAAAGAGCCATTCTGACACTTCAACTGTACATCTCCCACTCCAAGTATGTCACAAACCTGCTCATTGCCAAGTCTGACATAATCTTTAGTAGTCACATATGATGTAAACCACTCTTTGTGCGGAGAAACATGTAGAGATGCCCTTGAGTCGATAATCCAATCACTCATAGCATGTCCATCCTCTGCAGTTAAGAAAACAGAATCAAGATTGCTTGTGAGGAAGATGTCACCAGCTTCTATACCAGAATCACTGTTTGAACCAGATCCTGTGACATTCACCTCTTCAATCTTCACTGAACTCTTCTTTTCATCTTGCTCAGAACTCTTTGTTTTGCCTTTTTCTTGTTTCCACTTCGTACAGTCTCTCGTCATGTGACCCTTCTTGCCACAATGGTAGCATTCTATGTCATTCTTTGACTTCAAGTCACGAGACTTACTTCGGTTTTGTGCCTACTTACCCTTCTTCTCTTTAGAATGTTGTCTCCCTCGAACGACCAAAGCACTATTGCCTTTGCCTTTGTCAATGTTCTTCATGTTCACTTCCTCTGTGAGCAAGCTGCCTTCTACATTGGCACTTGTAAGACCTTCTCGCGCTACAGAATTACTTAACGCTGTACGAAAAGTATCCCAACTGTCTGGAAGTGATTAAGAGAAACATAGCCTTCACTGAATCTGGAAAGACTATCTCCTGTGCTGTTAACTGACTGAAAATTGTGTGAAATTCATTGAGATGATTTGACGTGGCTGTCTCTTCCTTCATCTTCAAATCCACCAATTTCTTGAGCCAGTAAATCTGAGAAGCAGCACTTTGTTTCTCGTACATACCACATAGCTTTTGCCATACGCCATACGCTGTAGTCTCTTCTACTACGTTGAAGTAAACATTATCTGTCAGTGTCAGCATGATTGTGGAACAAGCTAACTCGTCAAGTTCTTCCCACTCATCTTCAGCCATACGTTCTGGTCTCTCCCCTTTGAGCTTCAGTGGCTTCACTTGTTTTTTTTGCACCAAAACCTGCCGAATCTACTTCTTCCAGAATGGAAAGTTTGTTCCATCCAGCTTCTTTATGTTATAAAGAGTCTCACTTTGAGAAGATGCCATATCTGCCAAACTGTTTACTTCTGGAAAAAATACGGCAGAGTTTCCCTTGTAAACTGGCCTCTGTACACAGTAAACAAGCTGTAAACAACAAGCTGAACACCTCTCCTCAGGAACTGTCAGTATTTTGAAAAATTTTGACAGAGTCTCCCCTGTAAACTAGCTCTGGGAACCAAAAGATAGCTCAAAAAACAATCATAAATAGCTGACCAGTGACAAATCTGAAAATCTTTGTAATATGCTATCCTGTAAGCATGCAATGTCTCCTGTCTAGGCGATGACAGAACCTGTATCTGTCTCAAGAGTGAACCCTGAACAATGCCTCAACAGCCTGACGCATAAGATGCAATCCAGTGTCTACACAAAGTCATACATCCTATGGGATAAAAGTCGCCGAAGAGGATGCGTGTAGAGGGGAACTCCAACAACCTAACCCACCTCACACTGGGTAACCTAGCCCCCAGTGCTTGGCTTCAAAAAACCTCACACACGACCCTCACAGATCGCTCAGCAAACTGCCCATAACTAGCATACATCCTACAATATACCAATCACTGTCCTATGACCGCTGTAGCGGTCTGTCTGCTAGCGTGACTCACAACTAGCATACCCACAAGCACAGTACATCAATCTGCAATACATGCCAGTGGTGTCAAGCCATCGTATGGCCACACCTCCCCTAGAACCTGGCAAGCACAAGAATTAGCAATGCAGACTGCAATATATATATATCTGATGATGTATATGTGTACCTGGTCTATAGATGATGCTTTGAAGACAAATGAGTGATGTATGTCGATGCCGATATTGATGCGGATCACCTCCTGCTTGCCAATTTACACAAGATGGGTTTCTTTGCGGCTGAAACCTATCTTTTGATGTAGTGCTCAGAATAAAATTCTGATGGCATAAACGGCTTCAAAAGGGGGGTAAAACCCCAGGTTGCCTAATGGAAATACTCCCGGAACGCCGAGTGTGAATTTCCAAGCTCCGGATCCAGAATCTGCTTGAAAAGTGCACATACGCGCGATTACGCAAATACGCATTGAACTTGGCTCTGATACCAATTGAAGTCGCGAAGCGGAGCGTGGATCGACTCACACACACACACAGATACACAGAGAACTTACACAGTATGCAGAGAATTGTTTTTAAGGGTTATCTCCCAAAACCTTATTATCCACAAAAGTATATGTGAGTATATACAAAGATTTAGTGATAAGTGAGTTAGGTGGGCGGCTGGCCATATTCGATAAGAGGCCACTTGGGCTTTAATCCCAAGAAGGATGCAACGTATGAAGGACACTATGACACCCTCAGTCAAGCTCTTAATGTTGGTGATAATTTTGTTGTTCCCGCACCAAATGACAATGAAGAAAAAGTGGATTTCTATATAGTGAAATGCACTACAGCTATTGAGGAGTTTCATTCAGGCGCTGAAGATGACTGGGGCAATATCATTGGGCGAGGATCCTATGCTATCAAAGGGTTTTACTACTGTATGATAAATGAGTAGACCTACGAGCTTTTGGACAAAAAGCGAGAGGTGTTCATATATTCACATCTTGTTCGGGCAATCAAAATCTCCATGATACCCCATCCCAGCAACTCAAAACTATATACAATATCACTTGATGTCAGTGAGTCTATCTACAATAGTATGCCTTTTGAGCTGTAGCAATTAGTTTGTTTAAATTTTTTGTCCAACTTCCTTTTTAAAATATAAAAATGTCTTTGTTTATCCCTTTGAATCACTACATGTCCTTACGTTTTAAATAACCTAGTTCTATAAAGGCGGCAATTTAATGGTTTTTTACTTGTATCATACAAGTTGGAGATTATAGTATAAGTACAATAATAGTAAAAACATGATGGCAGAATCCCTTTCTCTGACTCTGCCTTTAACTGTAAACTGAACTGTGTTTGAAACCAGTCACTTCTCAGTATCATACCGGTATCATACAAGTCCCTCTCTCTCTCTCTCTCTCTCTCTCTCTCTCTCTCTCTCTCTCTCTCTCTTCCTCTCTCCTTTTATTTTCAACATACTTCAAATATAGAATACAACATATTTCCGTGCAACTTGCTTGTAAATGTATTATACATGAATTCTGTTACATTGATTGACAATAAGGCTGAGTAATTCTCCATTTACATCCCCATCGACAAAAAAATACATCGACAAAAGTCGCCCGCTTCACAGACTTTATGAAGCTTTTGTTTTATTAAAAAAATCTGCTCCTTTCTTTTGGAAAAAGTCAATCCGCCATTTCCAATAAAAACGATGCACATAGGTGTCGTCAGGTTGTTCGCCTTCACAAATTACATTCCTCTTTGTATACTCAATTCTGTCCTTAGAGATCAACCAGTGTGCCAGCCAGTTTATGACAGTGGTTGAAAGAAAACAGGCGCGCACTTCTTTAGACTGCTTTTCTAGCTTGGGAAAAACAAGAAATGACCCCAATGGATTAAACATTAGCTTATATCCAGAATCATCAAAGATAAGTGTGTCAGGTGGTAGGTCAGGAAACTTTTCGAGATTCTTGTGGAACACCGGTTTATCTGTTGCGCCCAATTTAAAAGGGGCCCTTGTGCACTCCGCCTGACTTACCACTCTATTGAATCTTTTGTGGTGGTCTGGGGAACACTGTCGTTAGAGTGCGTTTGAGCTTCTCAAACTCGCAGCAGCTCCATATCCACACTTCGAACCATCTGAAACAAAAATTCAGAAACACTTATGCATCGGGCCTTACCCAAAACTGTGTATCCCCTTCAACAACATACCGCATTTCTGGCTAGTAGGGCAATTCTTCACCATATTTTTCATTAAATTTCTTGAGCAGTAATCCATTAAGGTCCAAAATGAGAACCCTACGCTGGACTCTCAACGGAGGTGGTGGCCTTGGCCATATCAGTGGGATTCTTTTCTATACCATAGAGGAAACACGAGCACTACAGGAGAAAACACCCAATTCCATATTGCACGAATGTCAGCCCTTCCATTCTGCTTGTCAGCCCTAAACCTATCTGCAAGGCACCATTCTTCAACTGAAAACATATCTGCAAATGCAAAATTACACAAGACTCAAATTTAAATATGCAATTAGGACATATCTACAGATTGAAATCATACAATAAAAATACACAATGTTCAAAAATTAGGCACAAGATGAAAGAGACGTCGAATGGGAAAGAAAGTTATATTAATTTCAGAAGTGGTTACATAAAAAGAAACATGGGGGGGCAAACTATAATCTTTTGCAGGATCTGGGTTTAGGGTCAGAACTTGTGCCGGTATTGTGCATCTCCTTAGTGTCTTCTATGTTCATCTCCTCTTCTGGCTGCCGCTGGGTCTCTTCCTCTTCCTTGCTTTTTTGCTCCATTTCAGGCTTCTCATCTGCAGTCTTCTTGATTATTTTTTTTTGCCTTTCTTATATGCTGAGCAAGGGTCTCCTCGGGACTTCCCTCTAGCCTGACTGACATCTACACGACCATCAGCTTTAGAAAGTTGTGCAGCAAAAGATCACTTATTAGAGCCTTAATCAATGAAAAAACTTACTCTTGCCACGTTGGCCTTGTTTTCTCGGGGTCTTTGATCTTGTCACCCGCACACCAGTGTCTAGCAACACATCGTCTTCCTCATTCTGGGTTTTCCCTTCAGCACCATTTGTACTCTGCTGCTTTACCTCAAAGTTTTGTTCTTCTTCTGTTGTTTCCGAAACAGGTTTCTCAGCATTACTAGGGACACTTTCATCAAGCAAAACCTCCATAGGTGTCTTGTATGCAGGCGTCATTGCATCGTTCCCTGTGTCTTTACCGGCAGTAGTTCTGAAGCAGCTTGACTCTGAGAAAACATCAGAGAAGACAAAAATCAACCACCTGATTAAAACAATGGTGCGTTTCTTACCCGTTGAAACAGTTTCCTCACCTGTTTTTGGGCATGGTTCAACTGGCTTCTTCTTTAGAAGGGATCGGTCTTCTGCAGAAATAACTCCGGGGCAATCCTTAAGCAGGCACTTTCCTTTCTCAGCCAAGTGAGCATAGCAGAATGCATGGTATGCATGTGAACAAGGCAATAGAACAACATGGCTTGAGCGATTGTGCTCATGAATTTTTACACCACAAGCATTGCACACATCAATGAGAACAACACTATGTCCAGGAGCTCTTGCAAGGAAGTGGATTCTTCAACACTAAACGCAGACTGAGTAGTCGCAAAAAGCCCACTTCTGGTTGGTGTACTTCCGGATGGGGTATTTACTAACAAGATGGCAGAACCACTTGGGGTTCCTGTGGATACTTGGGAAGTCTCTAACTTCCATTGTTCTCTTTTCTTATCTAAGTGACCTTCATTGGTCACATTCTTCACCACCTCAGATGAAAACTCAGCCCACATTACCGGACGTGTGCATACGAAATAAACATATCCGCATGCAAACTCAGCCCACATTACCGGACGTGTGCATACGAAATAAACATATCCGCGTGCAAACTTGACTCCCAGCAGATAGTTTGGTGGTTTGGATTGATACACCTGCTTGTAGAGCTGGTAGAGTGCCTTGTAGTGATTTGGACTTGCTGTTTTTATCGGCACTTTTTTCTCCTTCACTCGAAGACACGTGAAAACTTTCATCCAGTCAGATATGGACACATCTACATCTGTCAACTTCTTAACATCTTTTCCCTGAAGACTATATTCCCTGTGAAAATCCTCCTTTGTTGTGCAGAATTCCTTTAATGGCACCTCCACATCCTTGGGTGAACAAAGCGGCTCATTTTGGGAGGAGGCTATAACTTCTATCTCTCAAAAGAATAAATCCATATTCATTACTCAATATATCCACACCTCAATACTCTACTACACATACAGGTCCGCTGTACACAACACACACAGAGACACAGAGAGGTGACATACCTTCGTCGAAGAATGTCGGGATTTTGTGGGGGAGACCTGTCGGGTTGCATTCCTTGGGCTCTTTCTTAGGTCGCTATCCATAGCGAAGGATAAGAAGCGTGCACAGGGGGCTGTAGAGTGAGCTGAGAAAGGCGCAGAAGGAGAAAGGCACAAAGATATGGAGAAGTACAGTCATGCAAACATTCGACTGAACATTCGTCTGACATGGGCTCCACACGTGTTTTTGAATCCTCCACACGATTATTAAGATTTAGTATCCTCCACACGATTATTTAATTCAAACAATTCTTGCCCATAACACCAGTTTCATACCCCCTAAATTTTAAGCCTCCAAAAGCAACTTTCAACCAGTTAAAACCGGGCCACCTATTCATGCATCCACCCATCAATAAGAAAAGAACTACGGTTTTTGGAACTTGGCACACTTTTGTCAATTATGAAAATGGGGTTGCTGAAGACTTTTTGGCCATGCCTGCTGGGACTATGGAAGGCAATGTAAACCTAGGACACACGTGGATGATAGCCACCAAATTCACTATTGATTGGGGGACTGGGAGTGTCACAAAACAAAAACCAACTCTTAGCCCTGCCAGTCAAGTGATAGTCCCTGAGATATCACCTCTTGAGAAAGTACAACCCAAAACAGTGCATGTCCAAGTGGTTGAACCATATGTAACTATAGCCCAACCGAAAGGGTGGTGGTAATGCGTGTGCTAGACTCCATCCAACCGTGCTATCTTATAGCCTTCCCCTGGTGTACACACTGTCCGACCGTGGCCATGGCCTTGCCCATAGGACCCATGTCCTTACATTACCCCCCCCCCCTCGGAGAATCCTTTTCATCCTCAAAAATGAATGTAGGAAAACGTTTCTTAAGTGCGGAGACATTCTTCCATGTAGAACCTTCTTCAAGTCTATCTAGCCATTTTACCAACACCTGTCGTCTGACATGATGTCTGGTGCAAAGCTCGTGAGAATCCAAAATCATTTTTGAGCTCATGAGGGATGCTTGGAGGTTCGATAAGGTCAACTAAAACACCTGTATCAATGACATTATCATTCTATCCTAGCTGTTTTCGTAAACGGCTAACATGAAAAACATGATGAACTCGTGAGTGCTATGGAAGATCTAACTTATAGGCCAGTTGACCTATACGTTTGAGAATGGTAAATGGTCCACAATAGCGTGGTGAAAGTTTAGCAACTTTTTTCGTTTTCAGACTTTCTGAATACTCTGAAACCTTGAGAAAAACCTTGTCTCCTTCTTCAAAAGTAGCAAGATGACGATGCTCATCTGTGTACTTCTTATATCGATCTTGAGCTTGCTTAACATTCTATCTAGCAACTCAAAGTATGTCAAAATGGTATTGGAGAAAATCTTTCACTTGTTGTATCTTCTCCTTAGCCAACCCCACCGTAACGAGTGATCTAGGTTGAAATCCATATAGAAGCATAAATGGACTAAACCATGTAGTCACATGCTTTGAACTATTATAAGCAAATTCCAATATAGGTAATTAGTCTTGCCAATTGGTTTGCTTCTTGCTAACGTACGCTCATAGAATATCTTCTAGCACTTGATTAACTCTTTTGGTTTGACCATCTATTTCTGGATGATCAACCGTACTTAGATTAAGTTTAGTTTCCAACTTTTGAGACATAGCTCTCCAGAAGTGATATCGAGCTTTCGGTCTTTGTCACTAATGATACTAGCTGGAAGACTGTAGAGTTTATATATATGCTCTACAAATAGCCGTGCTAATTCTAATGTTTTAATCGTAGTCTTAGTGGGAATGAATCCACCCATCTTTGTGAGATGGTTTACAATTACCCATATGGCATCATGGCCACAATTTGTAGTAAGTAGTCCTGTTTACAATCTTGTAGTAGTCCTACTACAAGATCCATGGAGATACTCTTCCACTTATCTTGTGGAATCTCTAAAGGATGTAAAAGACCACCTACCTTGACGCGCTCTGCCTTATTAACTTGGCACTATTGGTATTTTAGTACGTACTCTTGAACATCATGATGTAAGCCCGTCGGCCAATAAAATTGTCGTCGAACTAAGGCATACGTCTTATAAATACTTGGATGACCAGCACTTGGACTATTGTGACACTCAAATAAGATTTGGTGCCTAGTGTCTGAGTCCTTTGGCACACATACTCTACCCTTGTGGAGTAAGTAGCCATCATCAATGGAAAAATTCTTCCATCGCTTAAGCTCTTCTTGATTAGGGGTGGAGCTCTATGTGTTGGAGTTTTTATTTGCACGTGTAAAGACATGTTGATCTGGCTATACAGAGACATGTGAGTGTGAGGGATCCCTATTTAAAACTGCATTTCACACTTTACCATATGATTGATCTTGTGCACACTTGCCACAATCCACTTTTATTTCCGTGAAAGCAAGTGAATTAATCTGAGGCATTCGACTTAATGCATCCGCCACTACATTATATCGCCCCTTGTGATATCGTAGCTTACAATCATAATCTTGAAGAATTTCTGCCCATCTAGCTTTACGGCCCTTCAAGTTTGTTTGAGTAGTAAACCATTTGTTACTTTCATGGTCAAAAACTACTTCAAACTCAGCACCATATAAATAGTGTCACCACTTTCGTAAAGCGTGAATTATGGCATATAGCACTCTCTCATAGATAGAATAATTCTGTTGAGCTCTATCTAATTTTTTACTTTCAAAGGTTGTAGGTCTTCCCTGTTGGAGAAGTACCACACCAATTTCTTTATCACTAGCATCAATCTCCACCACAAACGGCTTAAGTAGGTCAACGATTGCTAGGATGGAAGCAGTGGCTATAGCTACCTTGAGCTATTCAAAACTATGTTTTTGGGCTTCTTCTCAAGAAAAGGTCTTACCTTTTGCTTTAAGTTGATCTATCATAGGAACATCGATTTTGGCATAATCATGGCTATACTGTCGATAAAATCCATCCATTCCTAAAAATACTTGAAGCTCCTCAACAGTGTGGGGATGTGGCCATCGAAGAATGGTAGCCACCTTGTTAGTGTCCATTTCGATGCCAGAACAAGAGATCACATAACCGAGGTAATGTATTTTTGTTTTAAAGAAATCTCACTTGTTTTGCTTAACATATAGCACATGAGCTTGTAGCTATTCAAACACTAATCGTAAGTGTTCTATGTGTTCATCTTCAGTCTTACTGTAAATGAGAATGTAATCAAGGAAAACCAAAACAAATTTTCCAGATAGGGACGTAAGACACTATCTATGAGTGTCATAAATGTAGCTAGAGCATTGGTTAAACCAAAAGGCGTAACCAAAAATTCAAAATGCCCGAATCGTGTTCTAAAGGAAATTTAGGAGATATCTTGCAAAAGGATACGCACTTGGTGGTATCTTGAACGAAGATCTATCTTTGTATAGTATCTTTCCCTATAGAGTTGATCAAACAACTCATCCACTCGAGGCAGAGGATACTTGTTCTTGATGGTTATGGTGTTTAATCTGTGATAATCTACACACATGCTCATAGTACCATCTTTCTCTTTTACCAATAGAATTGGTGATGCCCAAGGCAAAGTGCTAGGTCTAATGAAACCACGGGAGAGGTAGTCAGCCAAGTGACTCTCAACCTCCTTGGCTTCTTTAGCACTCATACAATAAGGTGGTTTACTCACCGGTTTAGTGGTTGGCAAGACATCTATGCCATGCTAGCAGCACATTACGTGTAGGGGGTAAACCCAGTGGTAAATCACTTGAGAATATATCACTATACTTCATGAATAAGTAAGTCATCTTTTGCCGTACAAAAAGAGAAAGTAAACTAGAGTTATGCTAGGATGGAGAATCTTGTAATTCCTGTAATGTTTGTTTTACAACAATTACACGTTTCTCTATAGAATTAAAATTGAGAGAACTTTGCTCGTTAGATATGTTAACACTTTGCTTATCATTAGAATTCATTACACTTTTCATACCATTACTAGAATTCACCACACTCTGCTCTTGAGAATTCACAAGACTTGGAGACAAGCAGTAACACAAAAAGAATTCATCTATTAAATCTGCTTTCTGCAAAATAGAAAGCTCGGATGTACATATAAGAAATGCAGATGGTATATTTTTCTCACCAAGCAAAAGCACATGTTTACCATTGGCCATAAAGGATAAGGAGTGGTGTTCATAACTAGTGTGCAATGTGTTTTTTAAACCATACAGCCACTCTCGTCCTAAAACTATATCAGCATGGTCCATGTTCATAACTTGAAAGTCAAGGGTCATTGTATGATCTTGAACAATAAGCACAACCCCTTGAACTACCATGTCCCATACTTCTTTATTATTGCCAGACATCTGTCCGACCATATACTTGTGAGAGCAGGGAGTTTGTGTAAGCTTCAATTTCTTGACCAGCTTATAGTTCAGGAAGTTATGAGTTGCACCATCATCTACTAAAATATAAACACAATGTATGTTAATAGTGCCATGCATGCGAATCAAATCATGGGGGCCAAAGGTGGCTGCCACATTGAAGCAAGCACATAACACTTGTGCTTTTCTTCCATATGAAGAACCCGTATATCACAATATTTAGGAGATGAATCTAATGTGAGGTGTTGCACCGTGTGCATGGCCTTTTCTTTGCCTTGCAAAAGAGGACAATCTTTCTTGTTATGTTGGTCCAAAAGTCATCTAAAACACAAATTGTGTTTCTTTGCATGATCAAAATCAGCAGTGCTGAGAGACCCACATGGACATGGAGTATCTCGTGATTGATTAGGCTTCTTATCCTCTTGTGGGCATGAAGAGGTAGATTGTCTCTTATTCCTCTTGGAATGTGTGGGAGATCTACCTCGACATTGGCTCTTAGCCACATTGCTCTTAGCAAAGTTATTCTTAGAGTAGGGAACATTTCCTTTCCTCTCTTGGTCATCATCATATCTTTGGGCATGACTGATGGCTTCTTCCAAATTTTTTGGATGTTGGGTCTTGACATGAAGACAATAGTCTTTGTCAAGACCCCTATTGAAACTCCGTATCTTTTGGAATTCATCTAGACCTTTTAGTTTTAATATGATTTCCCAATAGTTCGAAAGGTACTATGTGAGAGAGAGGTTAGACATGCGGCATACATCCCATGCTGACCAATTCCTATCTTCTTTATTGGAATCCAAAAACTCTTTGGAGAAAGAAGCTTGAAATGCAGCCCAAGATGGAGGACGAGCATCTGTTGGAAATGTCATCCACCACTCATAGGCCTTGCCTTTAAGAGATAGACTTGTTTCCACAACTGTCTTTATATCCGAGGTGTGTCTCAATCTATGAATATCACTCCATTTGTGTACAAACATATTGACTGCATCCTTCCTCCGATCACGCTCTTCCCCGTGAAACTCAGGAATGGTGATATTATAAGTAATGCATTGCTACCTTCTACATCTTCTGAAGCACTTGTCTCTTGGACTCCTTGAGTCGTGCGAGCTTGGTTTCCTTGAACAGTGCCACTTGTGGCTCCTTGAGCCATCTATGAATTCATAAATTTCACAAGTAACTCCGTAAGATTTGTAACATTTGCATTGAGTGCAGAGAGGTTGCGTTCAAGTACGCTTTGGCGATTTTCCAAAGCCTTGAAAGCAGCCATATCTACAAGGCCATGATCTCCTAGATCATGTCAACAACACCCGTGGTGCCTTGATTTTGATCTACGTACTCAAAATCAAAAGTGTGTGTAAGTGGGATATCCTCACTAGCCATCGTAAACACACACTAATGTAAAGAGAGAAAAAAAAAACGTCAAATTGTACCTTGTGAAGCTTGAAGTCTTTATGTTTTTTATGCTCCGCGATTTGTGTTGCATGCGAACCTCGCCTTGTGGAAATTGTAGCGCTTCACGTGTCGTTCGTTGTAAGAACACCTTTGTTAATTCTTCACAAAAACTCGTTGTTTTTACGAAAGCTTTTGTTCACTTTAAAGCTACCTCCTTGAGGAAAAAGGGATTTTTGGAGGAAAACTTGCCTTCCTCCAAGAAGTGAAAAGGAAGGGTGAAACTGTTAGGAAATAAGACGTAGCTAAATAGATAATTGAGTAGATTACTTAATGGAGAGAGACAGATTTACATACACAAGATTATAGAGTAGAGAGAGAGAGAGAGAGAGAGAGAGAGAGAGTACACATGATATACGTGGTTCACCCAATGTGGGCTACGTCCACGGGAAAGCAGCCACTCAATGGCTTTAGTACTTCAAAACAAGAAGTAGTTTACAAATGGATTATACCCTTAATGGAGCTCCCGCCTTGCTTCACTCTCACCACCTCGCACTCACCTTGTTGCATCAACTCCTGGGACAGTCACTTATCAAAAGACCCCTATATCACGTACGTTCAAGAGGTAATTAATAATACCCCAATATACATACTATACTTACACTGTGAGCCTATTTAAAAAACCCCCACCCCCCTCTGTATGTATACATTTATATACATTTTGGTCTTTTAATAATCCTCTCCGGTTAACTCACGTGATATCATACACATTCTAAAAAGTGACCACCCCGGGCATCAACTTCACACTCTATGAAATGTGTGTAGAAATGGCCTCCTTTTATAGGCCAAAAGGGCTGCCCTCTCTCATGAGAGGCAGCCATATGTAGTCTCCCTTGTGTAGATAAGTCCAAATCGGACCCTTCAATCCGTCCATGTGTGGGCCCTTGAGAAGACAAGTCCGCTCTTGAATTCGGCCACCGGCCATTGAATTCGGCCACCGGCCACCGGCCATTGACTTCCGACCACCGGCCACCGACCATTGACTACCAGCCACCACCGGCCAACCGACGGTTGTTTTCCGACCACTTTTCGGCCGTCGTCCAGCCATAATATTCCGGCGAGGGGAAAAAAAAGTCTCGGGGGCTTCCGCCACCGAGGCCCTTTAAGTTGGCCCTAATTTTTGGCCCCGTGAAAATTTTGGTTTCCGGCGAGTGATTTTCCTTCACGCACAATGGCTTCTCCTCATAATGGGGGCCTTACAAATGTGCGCTTTTACCACAGAAAATTACAAGGGTAAATCAAGCTCCATACTTAAGAGAAACAACTTCCTTGAAGTTTGAAGCTTTCTCTTTCCTTCTAGCTTTTATTAGGAAAAGTTTGGACTCAAAAATGGACCTTGTAAGAATTGTTGATGCGGCATAGCTTTCAAAAAGTGGGGATCGGTAAATTTTTTGCAAATAAGATCCAAACTTGTCGGAGGTTGGATATTTAGAATCTACTCTTCAAATGCTATCTATTGATATATAGCATGCATGTATCGGACATTGTCTTCATGTAGATCTAGAAAAAAGTGATTTTAGATTACCGTAACGGTAACAAAACCTGGCTGATTGAAAAAACATGGCATAACTTTCATAGAAGTCATCCAAACTTTTCAGACCTTGGCTCTTTAGAATCCATTTTTCAAGAACTTTCCAATGATAGGTCATATCATGGGGTTCTAAGCAATATTTAGAGGGGTCTACCGGGTTGCTTTCTTTTGTACAACTTTGATGATATGGCACTCTTAAAAGGCCCAAAAATGAGTTCAAAATTTTCCTAATGCTTTTCAACACAAGTATGCTATCTTTCCTTGCTATACACAACAAGGTTCAATAGATTGATGGGTAAAGTGTTGGCCTCTTATCTTGATGGGGTGGGTTCAACCCTCCTTCATGCAAGGGTTAAGCGGGCCTTTCTACATGTGCAACCAACGGTGCCAACAGAAGCCTTAGGACCCTCGGTGCCGTAGAGTTTCCAGTCGAGTTTATCTTGGTTGCCCGCCTTTGTGGAGGGCGTATATGGGGTGGCCGCGATCAGCTGTCACTGTCTGTCTTCACGTGCTGCACACAGCACAGATGTCGTTGTCTACAAATCGTGGGGGAGAAGCAGCACGCTGCATGCACGCTTCTCATGCATATTCAACCCGCTTTTCCCCTTTCCCAAAAATAGCTCGGATACTAGTGAAAGGGCGGTGGTAATGCATGTGCTAGTCTCCACCCAATTGTGCTATCTTATAGCCTCCCCCTAGCGTACACACTGTCCGGCCGTGCCGGTGGCCTTGCCCATAAGACCCACGTCCTTACACCAACCCTCTAGAGCTTCAATTTCTGTAGTTGAAACAAAGCTTGAGACACACAAAACTCATCATAGTATAACAAAGATAACATACAAATAAGTCCCTAAAGCTTCTTTAGCAATTAGTTTTGATGCAAAAAAATAGGAGCCTTGTAAGAGGAGACGCCCCACTCGCTCCAAGACATGTAAGAAAACGTTGCGTTGGATTTGTGAAAAACTATTAAAATCCCAAGGCTACTAGAAAGGGAATGATCAAATCTGGAGGCCAAAACGTAAATTGTGTTCTTACCTATCACCTATAGACCCATGTAAGTCAAATCCTATAACAAAGAGCAGATTGAAGATCGTGGGAAGGGAAAGATCACACAACACTGCACACCTCATCTGGAGCTAGTTTGGTTACCCAAGCAAGAACAACTCACCTCCCATTGTAAGTTCACCACCTACAATAACATTGCAAACAAAATCATGGGAGAGTACCTTACTACCCTTGCAACCAGATGAAACACCTACGGCGGTCAAAAACTATTGGTCAAAGTCTTCACCCATAACAACTTGGAACAATTGGTTACAAAAGGTGACGACATCGTTCCAAAAGGTATGATCTACCCAAGGAAGGGGGGAGTGTTTGCTGACATCCATCATTCACTTGCTCCCCTCTTAACCTTCCTCCCTGACCTCTCAATCTCCCAATCTTAGGAAATGTATATATATTAGCCCTATACACAAGAAAACAAAAATGAAAAAGTAAAAAAGCAAGAGCCACCAAACAAAAATCTGGAAACCTATAAATTATAATAACACATTATTCACAAAGACACGACCTTTTGACATGACCCTTATAATATTTGTACACTAACCAACATCTATCTGTGTGTACAGATATGGCTAGTATGATAGAGTCATCCACTCTTACCTTGGGTGAGAGGTACCCTCTTTACTTTTCACAAGTGTTTCACATAGTCTACTTGGTGCTTGTCTGTGAATGGGATTTGGTAGATACACTAGCATGTGAGAAAAGTTTCAAGGAATTAGAATGGTTGATACGTCTCTTGACCACGAATGACCCCTACTTAGTAGAGAACATATCACCGATTGCACAAGCTTACTCTTTTGACCAAGATGACTATCGATGACTAGTGACGTTCCTAATGAACATTTGTGCCTCTAATGATGAGAAAGAGTTACATGATTACACGGATGGCACGTATGGTCTCACGGATGATGGCTTTGCTTTTCTTGATGATGACAAGGATAGGGGTTTAGACCTAGGGCTACTCGACCATCTATTCAATATCCTGCTCCCTTGACCCTCTACGGTGTTGGGGTAAAGCCCCATGTGGCCGGTTAGGCCAGGTGCCCGCCCACTATACTTATTGATTATGTACATAATAGAATAAGGGGGCTCACAAGTAGAGAGTGAGTTTTAGCCCCTGCAAACACAAGGTCTCCTCTTCTCCTCTCTTATTCATTTCTACACAAACTCACACACGCTCTCGCTCGTGCACTTCAACTGGTATCAAAGCTCAAGGATTGGGAGCACCATTAGAGCTCAGCAAGAAAGCAGGCAGAGAAGCAGCAAAAACTGCAGCACAGTTTTGCATATCTATTTTGACTTACCCAAACCTCTTCATTTAAGCCGATTTCGACCATCCTCGACCAATTTTTTGTCCTCTTCAACTTTACAGAAGAAACTTTTCTCAAAATCTTCATCAATTTTGAGATACGTCACTCAGACTACCTGCACGTCTGGGGTAAATATCTGTAGATTTTTACAGATCTATTTCGACTTGTAAAAACATCACATTTCAGGTCTATTCCCTCCATTCCCACCGTTTTTTGCATGGTCTACAAGTTTGCAGAAGAAAGTTTCTGTAAATTCTGAACGGTTGGGAGATATGGACTGACCGATTGCAGGGTATTCAAAAAGTTGAAGATTATGTATGCCTATTGTGGTGATTTGCTACATTCACAGAGCTCAGATTGAGCTTTGTCATTCTCTTGTTTTGCGCATTGATATTTTGCTCTCAATGAAGAGAGTGTGGTTTGATATTTTCAATAAATTTATGCACATACATTGAGAACACTTTGTGGATGTATGCATTCTTGTGGACTCTCAGGATTTGAGAGTCGGATTCATCACAGGTTATGTGCATTGACTTGTGCAATTAAGTAGATTTCAAGAGTGTGGTGCACGGATTTGCAGAGAGTTTTGCAAGAATTTTTAGCATGATTGAGAGCTGAATTTTCAGCTGATTTGGATGCTCATTTGATACACATTTGGCACATGCTTGATGCTCATTTATATTGCCGTGTGGATGCACATGATTGCGCTTTTCGGCGGATGATATTCTTCGCCTTGCAATAGCATATGTGGGCTAATTTACATCTGTTTTGAGCATCAATTTGTGTCATATTTTGGTTGATTTGCATCCAAGTTTATGCTTGTATATGTCTTGCTTGTAGAGTGCGGTTGATGCAATTTGTGTTTTGGATTACACCATTGTTTTCCAAGTTTAGGGAGTTGAGGCTTTGGGGCATCTCATGTATGCTTGAGTGTGGATTTTGCGCATGATTTGCTCATGGTTTTGAGCATGTTTATGGCATGTATGGTTATTATAGTTAGATAGCCAAATACTATCGAAACTCTGCCGGATTTGTCTTGCGAGTTTATTTGTTTATGCGCATGGTTTGAAATCGTGTTTTGATTGCATGTGGCACTCAGTGGTTTCTTTACTATAGTGTTTTGGCATCGCATTATGAGAGTGTTTTCTCATCAGATTATGTCATTTGACATATATGTGGTAATCTCTTCAAGAGGGAGATTGTTGATGATAGTTTCATCGGTTATCACATAGTGCACTTAAATTAGAGCGGGTTTTTTGGCATCATTTGAGCGATTTTACTCATTTTGTTTTGTTACATTGATTGCCATATTTGTTGACACTTCTCTTAGACAGCTTATGCAAGCTTATGTTATATTCTGACAGTACTTGGTGTATGAGTTATCTAGGCTTTGTCTATTGTCAGTTGATCGATTTGTGCTTGGTCATGCTACAGGTTATCGCCATGGATTTGGCGTGTACATCATTGTCAGGGTTTGTGCTTTTCCATACAAAGTTTGATGGTTCAAACTTTGAGCATTGGAAATTAGGTATGTCATGATGCATTGACTCATTTGGGTCAAGTGTTGCCACTACAGGGCATGGATGCTAGGCTAGAGTCTATGACTGACAATGAGTGGGAGGACTTGGATGAGCTTGCATGTTCGACGATCAGGTTACACCTTAGTGAGTCTGTCTATCGCATTGGTTCGGATGCATGTACATCTAGAGAGTTATGGCAAAGATTGTGCAATGTTTTTGGCACAAATGAGTCTAGAGAGATGCCTACAGTCAAAGGACAATCCTACAGACATAGAGATGTTGTGTGTTGGCATTGTGGTCATACAGGGCATGTACGTAGGCATTGTTTTTTACGGATGAGACAACACATGAGACAGCACAAGAGGGATGCTATCACTTTGGATGATGTGGGAGCAGATGTAGCATATGTGGCTACACATGACGGAGATGTTGACTTTGCTTCCATGTTTACTCTTGACTTTCTTATGTCAGTTTTTGACGACACATTACCTTTGCATTGGATACTACATGTGAGTGCTAAATTTCATGTCACACAGAGTCGTGAGTGGTTTAGCACATATGCTAGTGGTATGCTTGGACGTGTGTGTCTAGCTGATGATTTAGTGCATGACATAGTTGGTGCGGGAGATATCAGACTATTGTTGCCAAGTGGTGCATCATACGTGTTGCAAGATGTACGCTGTCAGGAGTTTTTTGGAGCCAGGGATTGTGCATATGTACATACCCATGCATGGTGCATCGAGTAAAGGATTGCCCATTTTCCAGAGCCAGGTGGTTATGTGGGGCCCACATGTGTATAGGTAGGACAGGGTGTACATAGTGCATCGATTTTCACTATTACCAGTACCAGTGTGTTTTTTCTATAATAATGAGGAGTTGGTAGCGCGTAAAACTTCTCGAGAAAGCTATCCGTGGGACGACGACATGAGGTAAGCAGATGCGTCAGATGGCATCTAGTGGCGTGAGGAGGTCGAATGGGGTCAATACTTGCACGTGGAGAAGTACGGGCACAACGTGGATGTTTTCTTGTGATAATTATGCAGAAAGGTCATCATGAGGACCATATTTTGGGGCCACTTCACGTGGTGGTGGGATGCATTATTGAAAAAAGTCAAGTGTCAGGTGTGCGGAGGATGCAGCAGGGTCACAACTATGCACTGCGAGGTCTGTTTTTGGCATGTTCGGGGTCCGTTTGAGGTCATCTAAAAGGCCAAGGGTGCCCAAATAATAAAGGTAAGTGTGGGAACTGAAAAACCTGAGAGAAGACCAGAAAAAACGTGGAGAAGAGAGGAGGAACAGCCGCAACTATGTTTTTGGGGTTTTTGGAGCCTGTTTTGGCCGTAAACTCCTCATCCGAGATTGGATTTGAGCACTTTGACATTGTAGAATGGGGTTTTGGGCCATTCCGGACGCGATGGCACTGTCCATTTTGCCAAATTTCTCACTGTTTTTTTGTTGTTTTTGTTGTGTAAGTTTCTCCTATGAGCGAAGCTTCTGCTCCAATTTGTGATTGTATCTGGCATCTTTTACCCATATTGTGTGAGCTATTTGCCCCATTGGTGTTGGCCCAAGCCGAGTGGATTTTGTAAGCCGAGTGTTGCCCCATAGTGTGTGTGTATATCATCCCAAGAGTGTGTGTCGGGTCAATATAGAGGCGTTCTGTGTGTTTCCATCCCGCTCACATTCTTTTGGCGCCCCCACAGAGGATCTTCTTCGAGTACCTTCTGCTTCGAGCTTCGAGATTCAGGATTACAAGTTACAGGGACAGGTACAGGTACATGTGATTCACACAGGTACAGGTAGCTGGAGTACAGTAATATACTAGCAGTGGTGTCACTTACAGTTGTTGTGGGTATGCATCATTTGGCACCTGTTTGAGCGCATTGTCTGCTGGATTGTACGTTACTTGTGGAAACTGCCATTGTGCGCCTTTGTGGAGCCATACTTGGTTTTATTTGGCAGTCCCAGCCATTTCTGAGACTTGGTCTGAAAGATAGTCATTTCTGAGACTTGACTATACAAGATTTGCATAAGACTTCGTGTGAGGGTCGATAGCGTGAGGTTTTATTGAGCTGGGGGTTTCTCAAATGTGGAGATCCTTTCGGTGATACAGGTAGATGGAGCACCCTTTTCGTGACCTCGCCATAGGCTATGTACTAGTGAGTCCTACTTGATGCTCGGGTTCTATTGTTGGCAGTTTATGCATGCATATATAGTCTATATTTTGGGTTCACACTACTCTACTTTTGGGGAAACTCAGCCAAAATTTTCCCAAGATATGATAGCTGGTCTTTTGGTCTTTTGATCCATTTAAGTTGTTATGCTATTGAAAATTTGGCAAAATCAGAGGATAAGACATGTGTGCCTTCTTGGGAGCTGCATGGTTGACTTTAATGGATGATCAAAATGGCCCTCAATTCACTACTTTTCATTTAACTTAAAGAATCCAGATAAATGTTCATGTGTCCATGAAGATTTTTTTCCAGCAGCGCATAGTCTTTATGTTCGGGCCAAGAAGATTAAGAGAGATCCTGGAATGTCCTTTGCCTGTTATAATTCCGATGATTAACTATGAAAACTCATTTGATGTGCATGTGTTTGTTCTTATCTGAAGTTAATCTCCATTGAAGTTTCTGGGAATTGAGTCAGTCAAAAGTTTTGGGTTCTTGCACGTGTGTTCAAAGGGGTTCTCAAAGCATTGTAACTTGGGTAGCCATGGCTTTCTCTTATCCGGAGTTTCATGGAAGAAGTGATGAAGATGTAGAAGAATTTTTGGAAAAGATGGAGGTTGCTTGCATTAGCAACCAGATTCATTGAAGGAGTACGAGCGGAAGTGCGACGCGAGAGAGAGTGCGAGAAGAAGAGCACAACGATATGGTGAACTCGCTCTACTGTAATGTGTAGAGCATAGTGAGTTCTTATTAGGTTTTTACAAAAGAATATGTGTACATACCTGGCGGCCCGCCCACTTACCTGGGCGACCACATTGGTCTTTATACCCCAACAACCTCCCACTTAAAGTCCAATGTGGTACTTTAAGTGTGAGAGAAGCTACTATACAAGCTAATATACAAGAGATGTAGAGAAGTGATGTACTACCCTACACCTATCTGCTTGCGAAAATGCGCAAAGCTCTCTGAGGGAAGTCCTTTTGTAAGTAGATCAGCAGGATTTTTTGTGGTGTGAACTTTGACAAGCTGAAGTTGCTTATCCTCGAGCATTTCCCTAATGAAATGATACTTCACATCCACATGCTTTGTCTTTGAGTGATAAACTGGATTGCGAGCCAATTGTATAGCACTTTGACTATCACAATATAACACAGGCATCTCTTCTTTGATTCCCAAATCTGTTACTAGTCGATTAAGCCAAATTGATTCTTTGCATGCCTCTGATGCTGCAACATATTCAGCCTCTGTAGTACACTGAGTAACACAATCTTGTAATCTAGAACGCCATGATACTGCTCCACCAGCCAATGTAAAGACATACCCTGATGTAGACCTTCGGTTGTCTAAGTCACCTGCATAATCTGAGTCTGTAAAACCCTTTACACTTAGCTCCTGACTCCCATAGCATATACGCATACTCTTTGTAGCTTTCAGGAATCTCAATATTCTTTTCACTGTCTTCCAATGTTTCTTGCCTGGGTTTGACATGTATCGACTTACTACTCCCACTGCAAATGCAATGTCTGGGCGAGTAGCAATCATTGCATACATCAAAATACCCACTGCAGACGCATATGGAATCTTATCCATTTCAGCCTGTTCTTCCTCAGACATAGGACAATCTTGTTTGCTAAGTTTCACATATGGTGGCAATGGAACACTCAATGCTTTTCCCTTCTCCATATTGAAACGTTGCAAAACCTTGTCAATATACTCTGTTTGAGATAACCAAATCAACTTCCTTGATCTGTCTCTCTCAATGCGCATACCAAGTATACGACTTGCCTCACCCATGTCTTTCATGTCAAACGATTTTGCCATCTTTGACTTCAAAGCTGAAATTTCTTCCAAGTGCTTGCAAGCAATCAACATGTCATCCACATACAAAATAAGGATCAGCCAACTGCCATCCTTAGCCTTCTTTGTATATAGACAGTGATCTAACTCACTACGTTTGTAGCCTTGAGAAAGCATAAACTTGTGGAATTTATGGTACCATGCCCTCGGTGATTGTTTTAAGCCATAAATACTCTTTAACAACTGGCATACCCAATCTTCCTTGCCTTTCTCAACAAACCCTTCTGGCTGCTGCATGTAAATTTCCACATCTAAATCACCATGCAAGAACGCTGTCTTGACATCCATTTGGTGCAACACCAAATCTAATATGGCAACCAATGCAAGAAAGCATCTCAATGTAGTCATCTTGACCACCGGAGAGAAGACTTCGTCAAATTCAATGCCTTGTTCTTGCTTAAAGCCCTTGGCAACAAGCCTTGCTTTGTACTTTGGCTGACTATCATGAGCGGTGATCTTATACCTGTAAACCCATTTACAAGGTAGAGCCTTTTTGCCCTGTGGTAATTAAACTAGCTTCCATGTCTGGTTTTTATGCAGAGCTGTCATCTCTAACTGCATGGCCAATTGCCAATTCCTGGAGTCCTTCATTTGCACTGCTTCGTTGTAACATGAAGGCTCATTGTAATCAGTCAACATGACATAGTTCATAGATGGAACAAACCTATCAGGAGGTCGCGTGACACGTCCAGATCTACGCACAATAGGTGGCTCAGGCTCAGCCACAACCTGTGGTTCCAATCTATCTTGTCCTTGCTCCTCTTGAGCCCTGACATTTTGTCTTGCACGTGCAAGTCCATCTTCTTGGAAGACAACTCTTCTAATCTCCTCAACCCTCTCTGGTTTAGAATGATATTTGGATTCATTAAAGTGAACATCATTGCTGCGGACAACCTTTCTGGATTCGGGATCCCAAAGTCTATACCCCATCTCACCAAAATTACCATAGCCTAGAAAGATGCACTTTCTACTCTTTGGCTCAAGTTTGTTCCTAAATTCCTTTGGAACGTGAGTATATGCCTCACAGCCAAAGACTCTGAGATGCTTGTATGAGGGCATTTTGCCTGACCATACCATCTCTGGCACTGAATCCTTCTGCAAAACCTTGTTAGGAGATCTATTTACAAGATGAACAGCTGTTGATACAGCTTCAGCCCCAAACCCATTTGGCAGCTGTGCATTAGACAACATACTTCTGACCTTCTCTTGTATGCTCTCAGCAACACCATTTTGAGGAGGATTGTAAGGAGCAGTAAGTTCACGTTTTATACCTTTTGACTCACAAAAGTCCTGAAAGGCCTTTGAAACATACTCTCCACCATTGTCAGTGCGTAAGCATTTAAGCTTCTTGCCACTCTGATTCTCCACAAGTGTCACAAACGTTTTGAAAACACTAAACGCTTCATCCTTGTGCTTGAGAAAGTAAACCCATACTTTCCTCGAGTAATCATCTATAAATGTCATAAAGTAAGAAGCTCCCCCTAGAGATAGGTTAGGCATAGGTCCACACAAATCACTATGAACAAGTGCCAACTGTGTATCTCTTCTACTGCTTCTATGCTTATGTGGCTGCTGTGTTCATACAGACAATGTTCACAGAATTCAAAATCATTAAATGAAAAGCCAGGCAAATAACCAGAACGCGACAAGATTTCCATTCCCTTCTTTTACATATGTCCTAACCAGCTATGCCACAAAGAAACGTTCGGCTGCTCAGTTACATTGATTACATTTTTAGAGACATTTGATACATAAATCATGTAAAGTCCTCCAGACTTTACTCCATGTGCTACTGTCATAGAACCCTTGGATATCTTCCACATGTTCTGTCCAAAAGTGGTGACGTAGCCAGCATCATCAAGTAAACCTGTGCTGATCAAGCTCTTTGTAATTGCGGGAACATGTCTCACATTCTTCAGCGTGAAAGAAGAGCCATTCTGAAACTTCAATTGAACATCTCCAACACCTAAGATCTCACATGTCTGCCCATTGCCTAGCGGAACATGATCTTTAGTGGTCACATAAGAGGTAAACCACTCCTTGTTTGGAGACACATGAAGTGATGCCCCTGAGTCTATAATCCAGTCACTCAGTGCATTTCCATTAGATGCTGTAAGAAGAGCTGAGTATATTGTATTCTTCAAGAAGTAGATGTCTCTTGACACTAGACTGTCATCCTCTGCAACAGTGTTTGTCACATTTATTTCTTGAATCTTCACTGAGGACTTGTTCTTCTCACCATGGTCTTCAGCTTTCTCTTTGCCTTTTTCTGCTTTCCATTCTCTGCAGTCTCTTTTCATGTGACCCTTCTTGCCACAATGGTAGCATTCTATGTCACTCTTGCCTTTAGCACTGCGGGACTTGCTACGAGACTGATTCCTCTTTCCACCTTTGTACTTTTCTTTGGTCCTTCCCCTGACAACTAAGGCTGTTCCTTTGCCTTTGTCCATTTTCTTTCTATTGGTTTCTTCCGTAAGCAGACTTCCTTCTACACCTGCTATGTTCAAACCATCTGGAGGTGCAGAATTACTCAAAGCTGTGCGAAAAGTGTCCCAACTTTCCGGCAATGTGATCCACAGTAACATAGCTCTAACAGGTTCATCAAACTTGACACCTTGAGCTGACAACTGACTATAGATTGTGTTGAATTCATTTAGATGATTGGACATAGGTGTCCCTTCTTTCATCTTCAAGTCAACAAGCTTCTTAAGCCAGTATACCTGTGAAGCTGCACTCTGCTTCTCATAAAGATCACTCAGCTTTAACCATGCTTGATAAGCCGACATCTCGTCTGCTACATTGAAGTAAACGCTTTCTGCCAAAGTCAGCATAATGGTAGAAAGTGCCAATTCATCCATTTCGCTCCATTCATCTTCGTCCATATCTTCTGGTTTTATCCCCTTGAGCTTTATAGGTTTTATCTGCTTCTTTGGTACCAACACGTGCCAAATCTGCTTCTTCCACAATGGGAAATTGGTTCCATCCAGCTTCTTGATATTGTAAAGAGCAGTGTCCTATGATCCAGCCATAGCTACGCTTCACAGTGGTTTACTTTCCTGGGAAAAATTCGGCAGAGTTTCCCTTGTAAACTGACCTCTGAACCAATATCAACCTGTCAAATGAATCAAGAAAGCTTCAGATTCTGCATAAATTTCGGCAGAGTCTCCTTTGTAAAATGGCTCTGGTGTACTAAAAAACAGACCAAAACACAGCTCAAAAAACACTGTCTCTCTAACACTGTAAGCTGCGGGTAAACCTGTCCTGCACCTGTACTGTCTCTCACTTTCCTGTCACTGTCCTATAAGCATAGACTGCGACAATGCCTCAACGGCAGTAAAGCAAAGATGCAATCCCAACTGTCTAACTCACAGTCAATACATCCTAGCTGCCTATCTAAGGGTGCTCGAGGGATCGCTCCAAGACCTGTATCACCGAAAGGATCTCAACATTCGAGAATCCCCCAGCTCAATAAAACCTCACTCGACCCTCAACAAAGGCTGCAGTAAATCTGACAATACATAGACTTCCCACAAAGTCATACATCCACAAATTTCCCACAGTATGCTGTAACCGCTGCGGCGGTTGTTTGCTGCGTGACTCACAGCCAGCAAACCTCAACAGACATACATCATCTCTGACAATACATCCCATGTGGAAGTACCTGCAATGTCAGGATGAAATCTGGAATATCAAGCAGCAAACACAAGCTACCTGATGAACTAGTGGATGTTGCCTACAGTCTGTGTGTAGATGCGCCCGTGTCGTATGTGACACACCTCCAAGAATTGTGAGCCGTCCTTCGATGTGTAGACAGCCACAAATCAACACTCTGGGAGTGTCGATATCCTCAGCACCTACAGTCGTAGGCCGAAAACCCCAAATTTGCAGAGTCGGATCTGCACCCGCCGAGACCCCGTAGTCGAAAATGTCCTGCGCAGACCTTTGTCAAAGCCGAACGGTGATCGAGATGACCTCAGAATGAAATTCTGAGAACACCGAGCTCTTCGGGCTCGCCCACAGAATTTGGGGCCGTGTCTTCGCCTGTCGAATTTCACTCCAATCTGAGCTGGTGACTCTAGCCTCCTGCAGTGCTGCCCCGAGCCTCGATCTGAGCTCTGATACCAGTTGAAGGAGTACGAGCGGAAGTGCGACGCGAGAGAGAGTGCGAGAAGAAGAGCACGACGATATGGTGAACTCGCTCTACTGTAATGTGTAGAGCATAGTGAGTTCTTATTAGGTTTTTACAAAAGAATATGTGTACATACCTGGCGGCCCGCCCACTTACCTGGGCGACCACATTGGGCTTTATACCCCAACATTCATGACCCGACGCAGATGTTACGTCTTCTCCAAATCTGTTTAAAGAGTGATGCACAAGTGTCGTCCAAAGCATTTGAAGAGGAGTTGCGTGCGGCGGATCCACCTATAAGATTAAGTTGGGACAATCTAAGGCATGGATTGGAATTGGATTTTGTGAAGATAGAAGATCCTGACAAAGTGTGGCAAGAAGTACAGGGTTTAGTGAAAAAGGAAGATGAGCCAGTAGATGCGTACATACGTAAGTTCTCATTGGCATGGGAGCAAATGTGCAAGGCCTTAGCACCACAGGTACCCCCGCCTGACATGATGAAGAAGGACGGGTTCTTGGCTGGTCTTTGGGAGAATATACGTTGGAGAGTGGAGCTAAAGAAGCCTGGGACATATGAAGATGCATTGGAGGTGGCAAGGAACAAAGAGTGGAAGCTGAGGAAAATGAGCCAGTTAGGGGTGGAGTCTTTGCCCATGAGGTCTGAATTTCAGCCTATGGATTCTTCACAAGTTCGTATGCCAGTGGTTCATCATGAACCAGTGATTCCTGTTACTCCTCAAGTTATGCCAACAGTGGTCACTACAACAGTGCAAGATGATGGGTTAAGGCAAGACATGAGGCAAGTGGTAGATTTAATGAAGAATCTCAGCATAACATGCTAGGTCAAGTGGGAAATAATCGAGGTCGAGGAAGGTTTGCAAATCAGCCAGGAGGTGAAGAAAGACCTAAGAATGGCGGTGGACAAAGTAATGGTAGGTTTTGGAGGCAGATGTCTACATGTTACAATTGTGGAGAGTTGGGACACATCAGCCCGCAATGTGATAAGCCACCAAGGATGGGGGGAGACATGTATCCATTGCCAAGATAGGTGTTAACTAGGTCAAAAGATTATGGCATCGAAATTAAGGGAGATGAAGGAACCAGTGGATTAACCCAGGAGGAAAAGGGAAAGACAAAAGTGCTAAGTGTAGTCACCTTGGAGAAGGCATCAAAGCTAGAGGATACATTAGCGATGCCTATTGGGAAGAGGACCACAGAGGACAACGAAGGAAGAAGTGCCCCAGGTCCTAGTAAGAAGAATGGAAAGATCCATGAAGAAGAGGATGTCAAGGCCAAGAGGAAAAGAAGGGCTCGTCGCAAGTTTCATGTTTCAGATTTTCCACTAGGGGATGGGCAATTAAGCTATGACTTGAAGGAGGATCTGACGAGGAGGATCTGATGAGCAGGAAAGCCGATGTTACTTTTGGGCAGCTTATAGAGATGGTGCCTAAGCTAAAGCGACAGTGGAAGAGGATGGTTAACCCAATGGAGAAAGAGCCAGAGAGAGGTTCAGTGAAGGTGTTGGCGATGGATGAGCTACCAGACATTTGTCCAATAGTAGATGTGTGGCATAAAAGAAAAAATCTGGGACAAAGTTATGTTGATGGCGGAGCCCAAATATGTGTCATAACACACTCATGCATTGAGAAGATGGGTCTTACAGTGACTGGGGTGTCAGGATTTTGGATCAGATTGGCAAACCATCAGAAAGTAAAATGTTTGGGTGTTGTAAAGAGCTTAGAAGTGGAAGCATATGATGCAAAGGCAGTGGTTGATTCATGTGATGCCAGCGAGGTTGGGAGCATATCCTATTATACTGGGTAGACCATGGCTACGTGCAGTGGGAGCTGTTCAAGATTGGAGACGTGGTACGATTAGCCTCTATGGAAAGACAGGTGCCAAGAAGCTATATAATATGGACACAAGGAAACAATTGGAGGAGCTTTATGAAGATGAAGATGATTCTAGTGATGAAGACTATTCCACAGTGACTGATGAGGACAGTGATAGTACTACCACCAGTGATGAGGATGTTGATGTTGCATTTCTTTTGATGGACAAAGGAATTCAGGAGTCTGGTTTAGTCGCATTTGCAAATGAGGTTGAAGATGAAAGTGAAGGGCCTTATGAATTGATTGAAGGGCTGATGCAAACAAAGCTTGAAATGTCAAAGAAGCAGGAATGGATGACACAAATGATCAGTAGAGACCTCTCAGCTATGGAGAAGGAGATATATTTGCACATGCTAGCTAGTTTTCCTGATTTGTTCATTACTTCATATGAAGAGATCAGAGGGTTCAAGGGCGAAGAGATGCATATAGAGCTAAGAGATCAGAGGGTTCAAGGGCGAAGAGATGCATATAGAGCTGAAAGAAGGTGTTAAGCCAGTGCGACAAAGGCTAAGAAGGATGGGTCAAGGGCAAATGGAAGCCTTGCGGGAAGAGGTGGACAAGTTATTGAAGGCAGGGTTCATAGTCCCTATGGAGACCACAGAATGGCTAAGTCCAGTAGTTGTCAGTCCAAAGAAGGATGGAAAGTGGAGGATTTGTGTAGATTTTAAACCCTTAAATGCAGCCACTAAGAAGAACCCATATCCTCTTCCATTCATCGATTAGATCTTGGATTCAGTGGCAGGTTATGAGAGGTACAGTGTGTGTGATGGTTTTTCAGGCTATTTTCAATTGAAGATTGCTCTTAAAGACCGCACAAAGACAACTTTTATTACTCCATGGGGCTGCTATTGCTACACGGTATTTCCATTTGGGTTGTCAAATGGACCATCTTTCTATCAAGACAGAGCAAATTGGGTATTGGAACCATTCATTGGTAGTTGTGTTAAGGCTTTCATGGACGACTTCTGTGTCTAAAGAAGTAGGGTTGAACACCATGAGAAGCTGCAAATGGTATTGGCTGGATATGATGAATGTGGAGGACAACTAAACCCAAAGAAATGTCATCTAGCACAGCCAAGGGTGAATTTATTGGGCCATATGGTGTCAGAAAATGGCATTGAGGCTAATCCAGACAAGGTTAAGTCTATTATTCTTCTTCCATCACCTACGAGTACAAAGAAATTGGCAACTTTTATACACAAAGTGAAGTACATGGCATGGTTTATTCCATTGTCTTTGCAGCTCCTTTATCCGTTACAACAAGTGGCAAAGCATGATCCATTGCAATGGGATGACAAGTGTGAGGAAGTGTTTCAAGAGGTGAAAGAGGTGTTAGGGGGGTTGTAAGCCATGCAGACTCCTGATTGGGAGAAATGTTTTTATGTAAATCCATCAGTAGGGGATGATGCCATTGGAGCCATGCTATTGCAAAAGGGGAAGGGCAGCCATTATATGAGGCCAGTGTATTGTGCAAGCCGAGTGAAGTTGGTAGCAGAGAGGAAATTCTCAGAAGTAGAGCTAGTGATGGCCAGTGTAATATTTGCTTGTCGGCGATTTCGTCATTACTTGCTACCACGACCTTTTGTTTTCTTGATGAGTTACGCTTTTTTGCCACAGTTAATTAATGGCACTAACATGTCAAATGTGGTCAAGAAATGGCTACAAGAGTTTGAGTTCTCTTTTCTAGTGGAAGACAGTGCAAGGGCTACCTTAACTGATTTGTTGACTTATAAGGAGAATCCCCTCCTTGTTAAGGAAGAGGTGGTGAGAAAGGTAGTTGAAGAAGTGCCACAGATCAGCAATGCACATGTTTTGTTCTTTGATGGCTCTTACAGAAAGAGCCATGATGCGGCTTCAAGGGGTATAGCACTTTATGATCCAGAGGGAAAGCTAGTATGCAAGAGAGGGTTCAAGTTGGATGCGCATAGTAACAATGAGGCTGAATATGCTGCTTTGGAAGCCGGATTACGCATTTTTTTGAAGCATGGGATTAGAAGGTTGAGCATAAAAGGTGATGCCTTGTTAGTTGTGAAGCAAGTGCTGGGTGTGTGGAAGAGCAATAACACCTCATTGAAGGAAATGTGTTTCAGAATTAAAGGCCTATTAAAAAAGTTCAAAGCATGGAGCATCAAACACATTGAACGTTCTCTAAATGGAGAAGCACATGAAGCAGCTCAAGGCATGATTGGGGAGCTATTTGTGTTGATGACCAATATACTTCTTTATCATGGCCGGGAAAGTTTGGCTCCAGAAGAGGAGTTTTTGCTAACAGGAATCATTCCAAAGGAGATTCAGAAGTCTAAGAAGTATGGTTTTGTGCATAGAGCATACACGTACAAATTGATTGGTGATGTCTTATACATGAAAGGGGTTGATCTCGTGTTGAGACCTGTACCTTGGCGGGAGGATCTTTACAAAGTGTTGGAAGAGAATCATGAAGGCGCATGTGGTGTCCATTTTGCTCTAAATATCACCTTGCATAAGATCTTGCAAGAGGGGTATGTATGGCCTAGTCTGCACAAGACCATTGGTGTAGGTCTTGCAATAGGTGTCAAGCATTTGGGAAGAGAGTGTTGAAGCCAGAGCTACGAAAAACCATTATGGCGTTTGATGTGTTTGAAAAGTGGGGGATTGATGCAATAGGCCCGTTACCTATCACAAGTAGGGAAAAAGACTATATTTTGACTGCAGTGGACTATCTCTCTAGATGGGCAGAGGCTATAGCAGTAAAACAGATCACTGCAAAGGATGTGGCAAAATTTGTGTACGATGAAATATGTTGCTAGTTTGGGGTGCCACTGGAGCTACTTTCGGATAAGGGGCCAGAATTTAGAGCTAAACTGCTAGATTTTTTATGCGCAAAGATGAAGATTAAGCATCAGCATACCACTCCTTATTACCCGCAGTGTAATGGCTTAAATGAAAGATTCAATGGTGAGTTGGTACAAATTCTTTCAAAAGTGACAGAGTACCAAGGAAAGAATTGGGATTTGGAATTGCCTAGTGCATTATGGGCTTACCGTACTTCGATGAAGAAAGGTACAGGGTGGTATATGGAAAGGAAGCATTATTGCCTGTGGAAGTAGAGTTACCTGCTGTCAAGATGCTAGAGAATCTACTTGGGCCATCTAGTGATGCATTCAAAGAGAGGCTCTTACAGTTACAAGAGGTTCACCTGGATAGGATGAGTGCATTGGAACATTATGGGCAGATGCAAGATAGGGCTTTGGCAAAGATAAATGAAAAGGTTAAAAGTAAGGGTATCAAGAAGCATGACTTGGTTTTGCACTACAATAGTAAGCTGGACAACACCTTCCAAAAGAAGTTTCAAATTAAGTGGAAAGGCCCTTTCAAGGTAGTGGAGTGTTTTCCGAATGGTACTTTTCAGTTGGCTAACCTGGATGGGGTTCTACATAAGTCAAGGGTAAATGGATTGCATCTTAAATTATATCATGCCAGGTTAATGATGGTGGAGCAAGATGAGCTGTCTATGGAACAAGTAATGTCTGTGAGGGATGAGGAGACCTGTGACGCGACGAGTCTCATATCTCTTTTTGCTGCCTACTGATCATGAATGATCTAGCAGGCCTAGGGGATGGGCAAATTATTTCAGGAAATTTTTGGAGCAAGGGATTGCGCATATGTACATACCCATGCATGGTGCATCAAATAAAGGATTGCCCATTTTCCAGAGCCAGGTGGTTACGTGGGGCCCACATGTGTACAGGTAGGACAGGGTGTACATAGTGCATCGATTTTCACTATTACCAGTACCAATGTGTTTTTTCTATAATAAGGAGGATTTGGTAGCGCATAAAACTTCTCGAGGAAGCTATCCGCGGGCCGACGACATGAGGTAAGCATATGCGTCAGATGGCATCTAGTGGCGTCAGGAGGTCGAATGGGGTCAATACTTGCACGTGGAGAAGTACGAGCACAACGTGGATGTTTTCTTGTGATAATTATGCAGAAAGGTCATCATGAGGACCATATTTTGGGGCCACTTCACGTGGTGGTGGGATGCATTATTGAAAAAAGTCGAGTGTCAGGTGTGCAGAGGATGCAGCAGGGTCACAACTATGCACTGCGAGGTCAGTTTTTGGCATGTTCGGGGTCCGTTTGAGGTCATCTAAAAGGCCAAGGGTGCCCAAGTAATAAATCTAAGTGTGGGAACTGAAAAACCTGAGAGAAGACCAGAAAAAACGTGGAGAAGAGAGGAGGAACAACCGCAACTGTGTTTTTGGGGTTTTTGGAGCCTGTTTTGGCTGTAAACTGCTCATCCGAGGTTGGATTTGAGCACTTTGACATTGTTGACTGGGGTTTTGGGCCGTTCCGGACGCGATGGCGCTGTCCATTTTGCCAAATTTCTCACTGGTTTTTTGTTGTTTTTGTTGTGTAAGTTTCTCCTATGAGCGAAGCTTCTGCTCCAATTTGTGATTGTATCTGGCATCTTTTACCCATATTGTTTGAGCTATTTGCCCCATTGGTGTTGGCCCAAGCTCAATTGTATCTAAACATCAGAAATTCTCCTCTTTTGAGCTAAGTTTTTGGGTGTGTATGTGTGTGTGTCTCTCTGTGTGGAGTGGGTAAACGGATAGTCTCTCTCCTCTCACTCCATCGGTGTGTTCCCTGTCTCGGCCAGATGGATTGTGTAAGCCGAGTGGTGCCCCATAGTGTGTGTGTGTGTGTGTGTGTGTGTGTGTGTGTGTGTGTGTGTGTGTGTGTGTGTGTGTGTGTGTATCATTCCAAGAGTGTGTGTCAGGTCATTATAGAGACGTTTTGTGTGTTTCCATCCCGCTCACAACGCCATGTGCTAGGTGTGACGCAGAGCTTGATCTCTATGAGTCAGTTACGAGACAGCGGATGCCAAGTAGTGCTGGATGAGCACAATTTCAGATTGCATTGTGGTGCAACTAGTCATAGCGAGAGGGGCTAGTGTTGGCATGATTCATGCAATGCGGGTACGTCACGTACAAGGCGGTATGGTCTTCGTGAGTACGCATCCATGCAGAGAGATGAGGCATGTCTCCTTTGCGGATAGGTTGCATGGCTCTAGTTTGTGAGCATGTTGGGCTAGTTGTGCAGACAGTTGTGCAGCAGAGCATGCCATTCGTGGATACGATGACAGATATGGATGGCTTGGGTGTTGAGGATTCAGTCATGATTCAGTCATTCATGGATATGCTTAGGCCAGAGGCTGATGTGTGTGAGTTAGAGCTAAGCATTGCTTTTGCCAGGAAAGACTGATGCTCTTGGTGCGCATGTGACATGAGATGGACACAAGGATGGACTCCAAGGATCAGAGTTTGGGTGTCAGGGTGATTTCCATGAGTGGAGTTATGAGCCAGATTTGACTGACATGGTCAGATTGGCAGATATTGCTAGGATTGCATCAGCATTTGGGAGTCCAATGTATGAGATACTGATCTTTAGACCCTAGATTTCATTTGCAGTAGGTGAATTTGCAGTGGGAGCAGTTAGTCGTGTAGTGACTGATGTTGGCCTTGAGCATAGGGGCACTTTGCAACATATGGTGAGATACCTGCAAGATGTGTGTGGCTTTGGTGAAGAGTATGGTGTCGTGCAGTGACTGACATTGGTCTTGAGCATAGGGGCACTTTACAGTGTATGGTGAGATACCTGTAGGATGTGTGCAGTTTTGGTGAGGAGCAAGTAAAGCCCAATGTGGCCTGTTAGGCTAGGTGCCCGCCCACCACTATACTTATCCATTATGTAAATAATAGAATAAGGGGACTCACAAGTAGAGAGTGAGTTTTAGTCCCTGCAAACACAAGGTCTCCTCTTCTCCTCTCTTCTCCATTGCTGCACACACTCATACATGCTCTCACCCATGCACTTCATAGAGGAGTGCAAATAATTAGGTTAGGGTTCTTGATGTTGTTTTGATTATGTTCAATAAAGGTTGGTGCCTCTTCCCACTGATGTGCCTCCTAGAGTTATTCTTTGTGTTTTCTAGTGTGTATAGGAACGCGTTGCTGTTGTTAGGATTTTGAACTTCATGGAATCTTTCTCTCGTTCACTCTTCGAATCGAGTGTGATCATCAACATGAATAGGTGTTTCTTGTTCATTAGCATTGCCTCTTGTTTTTTTTTTAGCATCAGTGTTTGTCAGGTTTAACGATGATTGGTAGCCCAATATTCAGCACATGTGCTTAGTATTAAACATTAGATTCAATATAATTTTCTGTCATAGTCCCTTGTCTAGGTTTATGAATCAAGGAGTCTGACTAAGCTAGTTTGACCCATATAGACATTAGAGATCTTCTCTTAATACGATGGGAAATTCCTTCCTAATTGTCAATGGTTACTATAGGTTCTTAATCCAATTTACGCAGCATTGTGTGCAATGTACTAGTGCTTTCTAGTGGGCTTAATTCCTCTTGACCTTTAGTTTAACTATTATAAAGGGAGTTTACTTTTGTGATGAGCCTGGGGAGGGTAACAGTGTCAATATGACCCTTTAAATTTACAAAATTGAAAGGCACTGAAAAACAAACAGACAAAAGTGCCAAGAATGTAAATCTTAATTTGGTACTTCAATCACATGTATTGCCTATGGTACTAGAGCCCTAGAGGTTCCCAGTGTGGGCGCTTTTCCTTGAAAAGCAAAAAGCCCAAGGCATACAAAATAAGCACACACATCAAAAATTGAATCAATGTGAAAAAACTTTGGGGGTCAAAGAAAAGGGAAAAATTCAGGCGATGATTCCATAAGCAGTTTTTTTATTGTAGCTTAACTAAAAGGTCTTATAGGTATAGCCTCTAGTCAGACCTCGAACATGAACTACTTTACTCTCACAATTAAACAGCTTAATTGACCACAGAGAATTGAGAAGCTTTCCCGTGGTATTAATAGTTGACCTCTAGTGCCTCTTGACCATTAAATTAGCGACCCCATACTTGTTTATTTTTTATCTTTACTAGTGCTTATGCGTTTGATTATATTACAGTTTAATGTTTACTCTAAAAAATTGTTTAATATTATGTCATCAATCAATTTGTGTACTTACTCACTGCATATTCTTTTTAATTGTATATGAGAATGCAATTACTGTGCCAATTTTGGTTGACTTTGCAGTGTTTGAAGAAGGCTAAGGACATTCAATCTCAGATGCTCTTCCACCTCGATGAACGGGCTTCATCTCAATAGATTCGGAGGACCGAATCTACATTAGGAAGGGGGACATGTTAACCTTCATGGACACCCTATCACCTTTGACGGACGCATTCTTATTTATTTGATTGAGTCATGGACGGGGTTTGTCGGTCCAATAGGTGTGTAGGTGATTGCCGATGAGAGGCACACCACTTTTTCCATTTTTACATGATATTTGCAACGACCGACCACTGTGGGCACCCATGTATGAATGGGTCAAGACTCTTATAAAAGGTCTATTTTGACCTAAAATCCTCATTCTTTGAGGTGCAAGCTAGCTCTACCTCTTTCTTCTCCTCCTCAGTGTGCTCACGTGTGTATGTGTTTGTGTGTCTATGTGTGTGTGTATATGCTTGAGAGAGAGAGAGAGAGAGAGAGAGAGAGTGATCGAGTATTAAATAGCATCGACGATGACGATGGCGGCTCCTTCTTCTTCACGGAACAGGATCCTTCACGACGGAAGCATTGAGCGGTGAGTGACACACCATTGCCCCTTTGACCTTGCTAGCACTGTCTAGTTGTGTGATTGTAGCCATTCGTGGCTCGCATATGGTTTTTTGGCAAGTTCCCAGCCTCCGACACATAGGATTTCTTATACTTTCATACCTACATGGTTTAGGGTCACTTCTCGGTGCCTTGTTCCCTGCACCTGGAGTCTTCACAGAGGGTATGCCAAACTCCTCATCTATGAAGGGGATCGGGGAGCACCACAGACGGAGAGAGAGAGAGAGAGAGAGAAGGAGACACATGACACACAGATATGGGTGGGGAGACTCAAAGAGTGAGCAACCCCCTATACGCTGATGAGGGCTTTTCACAGGCCAAGCTCCCATACCCCTCTTCTCTCGTCCCCACCCCATGAAAACCCCCTCTTAGGGAGGGAGTGATAAAAGGCATTGGAAAAAGTAAGAAAAAAAATAAAGTATGATTATGTAAATATATGAGAAAGGTAAAATAGGCCACCTCATGCCTGCGGGGCAGCCCATCCCCACCTTGCCTCCTTTTTCTTCACTGTTGCCCCATCGTGTTTCCCTTTTCCTCTCCTCCACTCAAAAGGTCAACCCCCTCTCTCTTCCCCTTGTCCTTTCTCCTTTCTCTCTCCCCTCAAGCTACCCCACCTCTCACCAATAATGCACTCTAACTCACATGCAACTTATGCTATCTTCCACAATAGTATACCCCACCCCCCCTTTCTCTCTCCTATCATATCCCATGACCCAAATACCCCCCTCTCTCTCTAAAGGGCGCCATGTCTCTTGTCTTGTAGCTAAATAACCTCCCCCACACTCACACACACTCAGTTTCACTGAAAAAAGGTGCTCACAGACCCATCCCCACCCGGTGGTTACCTGATTTTTCTTGTGTTCACACACATCTGCACACAGATTCACCTCTGAACACACTCCCCTCTCTCCCCTCTTGTAATTACTTTATTCTCCATGTCACCTCTCACTTTTTTTCATCAACCCATCTCTCTCTCTTAGTCTCTCTCTCATGAGACTCCTGTTCTGGCACATATACACACAGCCAGACAAGTGGGACCCACAGTCACATGGCCTATGTAGATAATGATTTCTTCATTTCTAAATTCTAGAATTTCTCCTCCCTCCTCCCCTATATAAAGAGGGGTCACCATCACACTAAAGACACACACAACATCACCAAAGAACACACTATGCACTGTGTGTGCCTAGTGCACACACACACACCCACACCATCACCATCACGGCAATCACCATGCTTGTCTTGAGCATGACCTCTACACCCTTGGCTATGGAAGATGAAGGGAAACTAAATGAAGGATGATGTCCATAACCCTCGTGCGAGTCTTCGCCATCAACTCCCACCTATCCGCCATGTGCTCTACCACTCTCTCCCTTCTCATTCCCCTACCCTATGCTCCCCATTTCATCACCTTATGCTCTAAATAAAGCTTGAGGTTTTGTGAGTATGTTTTCTTGCAATGTTTTGCCCATGTGAGGTGTGCAGAATCGCCACCTAGTCTTGTGTTTGGAGTGAGCTTGTGTATGTGTGAAGGGTGTGTGGATTCGCCATCCTTTTGTGGTGCCTAAGTACTAAGCCACTATAACCCCTCTCTCTCTCTCTCTCTCTCTCTCTCTCTCTCTCTCTCTCTCTCTCTCTCTCTCTCTCTCTCTCTCTCGATCTCATTCCCTTTCCTCTTCATCATTACTCCCAAGCATCCATCTCTCTTGGATGAAAACTTTGTTATGGTGGTGTGTTGTTTGCGTCCTAGCCGCTGAAGCTAGGTGGTGCCCCCTGTTTGCTTTACCATGACAGGCTCGAGGCGCTCCATTCGGTCCCCGGTGTTTTAGAGGCCGTCGGGGGTTCGGGGTTCGCTTTGCTCCCGTCAATACTTATGCTATGTATAAGGTATACAAGTCAGTGGGCGCCCAGACTGTGGGCGACCGGGCAAGGCACATGCGCCTATACCCTAACAACCTCCCACTTAAAGGCGACTGTGCCTTTAAGCAAGAGAACCTAGTCTAAAGACTACAAAAGGCGAGAGAAAACCTCTCTCAATCGATGCCCACTGGCTGGCTGTGATCGTGTGCATCCGGTTGTCCTGCTCCCGTGTAAGTCTATACACCACCAGACGTACCGCACACAAACTGCAAGTATGTACGCAATACCTGCATATCTCCCTCATGCACTATGTCATCATCAGTCAACAAACGACTGACAACCCCAACTGCAAATGTTCCCACTGCAGCTGCGATATCCGGTCTCAAGATCAACATCTCATACATGAGACCACCGAATGCCGATGCAATGCTAGCGGGCCCTGCTAGCTCTACGGAGCATGCATCAACATATATATCCCTGGCAATAGGCATCTCTGACTGACAAGGCGTGTCAGCCACATGCATCTCCTGTCTGTCCGCAAAAGACGCATCAACCTGTCGTGCAACCTCAAAGCAAACCAACTGCTCTAGGTGTCTGCTGGAAGACATATCCTTCACAACTATATCCCCATGCTCACTATCGAGCATAGAAAGAAATGACTGCATAATCGTTGACATCTCAGCCTCCTCTACAATCATCCGCTGCAAACATGACCACTCAATCTGCTGTGACTCATTAGAGCTCTCATGCTCTAACTCCGTATGCATAGACTCTTGTACAACGTCCTCCTGTCGTGACTCACTAGAGCAAGACCGCTCTACCTGTCTATCCTACATAGAAGTATCTTGCACAACTGACTCTCTGCTTTGCTCAGTCACTAGCAAAGCATGCATGTCTGACTCTATCACCTCTCTCTGTGACTACTCAAGTCGTGCCCCAACTGTGTGCACAACGAGCTCACTGCTCTGCACTCCATGCAAAGCACCCTGCAACCCATGAGCAAAAGAGATTGTTCGGGTCTCTCGCTCTCTGCATGGCTGTAACAAGATTGAGACTCGACCATCTCGCTCGAGTACTACGTGCAATGGGTACCATGTGCCAACTCTAGCACCTCTCGCAATCACTAGCGAACCCAAATGCAACGCAAAAGATCACTCAAGCAGCGATACCCGACATCCACTATCCCGTAACTGTCTGACTGAGATCAAATCCCGTCTCAGATCTGGCACATAAGGCACATGACGCAGGGTAAATCTCATACCACTGGGCAAGGACAAACATACGTCCCTCAATGTCATACACAACACCATCAGCCATGTGCACAAAACCAAGTCTCCCACTAGAAAACGTGATAAACATATGTCCCTCAATGTCATACACAACACCATCAGCCATGTGAACAAAACCAAGTCTACCACTAGAAACCATGCTAAACATACGTCCCTCAATGTCATACACAACACCATCACCCTTGTGCACAAAACCAAGTCTCCCACTAGAAAACGTGCTAAACCACTCACGATGCGATGTGACATGGAAAGTAGCATCTGAATCTAGTAACCAATGTGAAGACAATGTGTAATCCGATATGCAATCTTTAGACATAAGATCGTCTGAAGACAAGCTAGATGTAAATGTGACATCATCGTCACAAGCATACTCAGTAACCACCGTACTGATCTCACTAGCATCTGTCATGCCCAAATTTGCATCACGCATCTGTCGCCTCCGTTGTCTCAAACGCCTGAAACATCGACGCCCAATGTGCCCTCTATGTCCACAATGCCAACATGTCAAGTCTCTATGCCGTCGAGACTTGCGTGTGGGACCAATCTCTCCCATGGACATAGAAGTGGGACTAGACTCCCCTGTAGACATGGATGTCGCGTACATAGCATGTAAACTCTGCCATAAAGCATGAGTTGTAGTCTCCCTTGAGACCTGCCAGTAAACAGACTCAACCAGATGCAAACGAATCGTAGACATGGCTAACTCATCAAGATCTTGCCAATCATCATCACGCATAGACTTGGGCTTTGCCGATAAACCACGCAAGGGTTTATCCTGCCCCAAATCCGCCAATGCAACAAGCATATGTTCCTTCCAAGCAACAAAATCTGCACCATCAAACTGTGTCAGACCATAACGCTGGAAGTCAAATGAAAAATCAGCCATAATACTCGCAAAAGAGCAACCAACAATGAGTAGCAAATGTCAACCAAATCAGCCCTAAATTGGCTCGAATCGCATCAACAAAAGTCTGCAAATATGGCTCAAAACCTGATGCAAAATTGCACCAATAACCATGCAAAACCTTGCACAAAATCACAAGTCAATATGACTCAAATCCGGCTACCTAGCTTGTAGCCACACAAGCCTACATCACAATATTCACTCCTGTGAGTGTACCAAGATAACTGTACGCCTGTCAAATCGTGAGCTAATCACCAAGCCCACACTGTGCGGTATTGATGCATACATACGCACAAATCTCCCACCTGCAGAGAACATCGCACGCAAATGCTGAGTGCAACCCGCAATCTCTACCTAGATCGCATAAATGATGCGCATAAAACTCCTGGGAAAATTTTGCCAGAGTTTCGACGCACAATGGCTATCAACACAAAATAACCATTGTCCTGCAAGCTCAATACAATGAGCAATCAATGCGCATCAAACTACACTCAACATACATGCATAAGCTCTGCAAACCTTTGTCCAGCAAATACTCACAAAGAGTACCACAGATGACCATACATGTCATCCACAACCAACCTTTGCACTTGCTCACAAGATCTATTGCTCACCACATAAGCATACATAGAGCATTACACACTCAAAGACCATGTATGCAAGCCACAACACTGCAAAAGAACCACTCAACTGCAACTGGCAACACCTGTGGGAGTACTAGACTCAACCTGTATCTGGGAGTCAAACGCGATGTTGTAACACCTCATATGTGTCTGCTACCTACAGTGTGAACGGGCAAGCTGTCTGCAGCAAAGAAAACAATAGAGCCCAAAACTCTGTCCTGAAAAACAGTCTCTGTGTTTTTAATTTCAGACCCACCTGCACTCCAAATCAAAAAACAATTCCTTCTACAAAGTTGTAGCGCTTGAATCCAGCTCCGTTTTGAACCAAAAAGTTTTGAAATCGAAGCTTTGTAGCTCAAGTTATGAGCAAAACAGTAGGCTGTTGTCAAACTGCCAAAAACTGAACGACTTTCTTCTGTGCTTCTTTGAGCTCATAGAAAAGCTCAAACTCACTTACCACCTCAATACGTGAGCTGAATGCATCAATCTCACAATGCTTCCATGTCTATGGAAGCTCCAAGCTACAATCTATCGTCGATGTAGCCGTTGCAAAGCTTGCCGAGAAGAGGGAAGATGTTGTACACAGTGGGCTGATCTGTAGAGGAACTGTGGATTGATCTGTGAGCATTAGGAAGCTCCTGAGAGCTCTCTTGCAAGCCTCTGTATGGCTGCCCGCAAGCCTCCTCTATTTCTTTGCTCAGATCTGTGACCTCTCCGCCATAGCCGACGAGTTCATCGCGAAGCCGTCCATCTACCCTCTCAAAATTGTCGCTCTGATACCGATTGAAGGGGATTGAGGAGCACCACAGATGGAGAGAGAGAGATAAGGAGACACACGACACACAGATATGGGTGGGGAGACTCAAAGAGTGAGCAGCCCCCTATACATTTATGCTATGTATAAGGTATACAAGTCAGTAGGCACCCAGACTCTGGGCGGCCAGGCAAGGCACAGGCGCCTATACTCCAACAATCTAAACTCTGCTTAAAACTATTGTTGTCACCATCATCATAACCAGCACTCAAATTTGGCAGCTTAGGGACATCGTCAACCTTTTACTTCCCTTTTCTTGATATATTTGAAGAGTTAGCAGGACTCGCTCTTTCACACAACCTGCCACTCAAGGACTGGACTCGCTCTTTCACACAACCTGCCATTCAATGGATTCTCACCATGAATTGCACTAGGTGGACCCTTGTGACCCACTCAAAACTTACAACTATGCACTTGTATATTTTGCAGCCACATTCTCTTTTACATCAGTCTCTAAACCATCTTTCACATCAGCATACCAACTTGCCATTTCATAAAAAACAATATCTTTGCTCACTTTCACTTTACCCATGATAGGATTGTAACACTTGTACCCTTTTTGCTGAAGTGAATAGCCAATAAACACAAATTTTTCTACTTTTGGGTCAAGATTACTTCTCAATTCATCCGGCACATGCACATAAGCAATACATTTGAACACGTTAACATCTGATGCATCCGGTTTTTCACCATAGAACTTCTATTATGGTGTCATATCATGTACTGCAACAATCGGGGTCCTATTCATAATATAAACACCTATAGCAACAGCCTTAGACCAATAGCAATAGGGCATGTTCTCCTCATTCATCAATGCTCTAACAACTTCTGCAATATGCCTGCTCTTCTGCTTAGTAACATCATTTTGCTGCAGAGTATACCTGCATGAAAATTACCTCTGAATTCCATGCTTTTTAAAAAAACCATTGAATTCATTGGAGAAGTATTCTCCTCCTCCATCCAACCTCAGGAACTTTACATGTTTCCCAGTCTGTTTTTCAACCATAACTTTGAAATTTTGAAAATGCATGAATACCTCTCTTTTCTGCTTCATGAAGTAGACCCATACCTTACTTGTATGGTCATCAATCAAACTCACATAATATCTACATCCACCCATAGATGAAGTCTTTGCTAGACCCCATACATATATGTATACTTAATCCAATGCATTCTTGCTTACATGCTTATCATAAGGAAAGAATGCTTTTGCCTGCTTTTCAGATTGACAAGCTTCACAAACTTTTTGCATTTTAGCTAATTTAAATGTTGAAAAACCTGTAACCATCTCTTTGAATAATCTTCAACCTCTACAAATTTACATGTGCCAAATCTCAATGTCTAGGACAACTCCTGCACCTTGTGAAAACATGGTAGAATTCACCTCCGACACATTTAAATCCAAAGTAAACATTCTGCCCACTTTCTTTCCTTGTGCAACCGACCTTCCATTCTTCTTATGCTCTTTAACAAAGAGACGATCAGAGTTAAACTTGACTTGCAAGCCCTGCTAAACTATCTGCCCAACAAAAACCTGTTCTTTGTAATATTAGATCCATGCAATACATCAGCCATGTACTTTAGTTTACCATCAGTCATAGACAATGGTACATTTTTTGTATGTATAATGGGATGTGCAGTATCATCCCCATTCTCTACATGACCAAGACTTTTCAAAGTTTGCATTTCCTAAACCACTCATCTCATGATTAGTCATGTGATTTGATGCAACAAAATCCACATACCATAATTATCACTAGATTCTGCCACATTTGCATACATAGTGTTTAAGCATGTGCAGCACCCCAAATAGCCTCTTAGGCTAATCTACATTCCTACTAGTGGTTGCATAATTATTTTTCTGCCTCCTATCTAGACAGTCACATTCAAAGTGACCCTGTCTTCCACAACCCCAACACACTACATTTCCGTGTTGACATGTATTGTTACGCTGCATATTTCCATGACCTCTTGGACTCCGCTTCTTTGGAAGTTTCCTTAACCACCTTCATTATTTTTATTCTGTTGTTGTGCTTGGTGGTTGTATCTTCCTCGACCTCCTCCATGACCTGTACCAATTCCTCTTCCTCTAATGTTGAAAAGGACCTTTTCAGAAATTTTTCTACCCTACGTAGAGAGGTCTTCCTGAAGTTCCTTCTCTTCCATAGTAAGGACACCAAATCTATAAACGAGGGAATGTTGTCTCGAAGATGGATACCAATTTTAAATTGTTTGTATTCTAGACCCAAACCTAATAAGTAGACTTCCACTTTATCATCATCATCGAATGTAACAGCAATTAATGAAAGTGACTCATAAATGTTCTTAATCTTCAACAAGTAATCATTGATGGACAGGTTTTCTTCTGCACTGTATTCAGCGTAGTATTCAATTGTAGCCCCGGGGGATTCACTATTGATTTTTGTATGGTATCACGTGAGTGTACAAGAGGAGGGTTTTAGAGGTCAAACATAAGCGTATACAATAGGGGTAGCCCCCCATTATTTCATGCTGGTACTATATACATAAGGGAGGGGGGACCTACCCGGGGGGGGATATATTAAGTGTTTATGCCATAAGACGCACGTCCTAACAAGACAATTGAAGAATCTTTCACATGAGGGTGTTGTCCTTGGTTTTTCAAAGAGTTAATTTACTCCACTAGCAAACTAAGAGAGCTATACCAATGAGAAGATATGGTACCTCCCTATCCTCTCCCTTAACTAACATCTTTAAGACTTGTTCAACAAGCTTCTAGATTTGTTGGGGTTGATGCTACCATAAACTTGACTAATCTTATTTTATGTAGCCACTAGGCATCAATATCTTGGACATTCAAACCCTCATTAGCCTCTTCAACATCATCATCATCAATACCACCATCTGCATAGCCTTTATCTCCACATCTGCACCCTCATTTTATTTATTGTTGTCTTCTTGCACATCATCCAAGTTACTCTTCTCTTCTTCTTCTTCATATGCAAACTCAATAGCAACACCAATGGCATGATCAAGAGTGATTATATTTTTGGAATCTCAAAAGATTCCATCTAATATATACACAATGGACCCAATAGGGGATACTGCATGGGAAATCTTAACAAAATGCTCATTAGGGGAAGCATGGGAAGAATAAGACATTAATGGAAGAGCGGAGGCATGACATGTGGATGCCATGATTTTATCTTCCCTATTTGAGAACTCTCTCTCCCTATTTGTCAATTGCGCATGGGAAGAGAAATTTCAGAAATTTTTGTAAGCACTATTGGGGTTAAACAAGGATGTCCATTGTCACCAACTCTCTTTGGTCTATGCATCGATCAATTGGAACAAATGGTACTTGACTTTATGCAAGAAGAAGGCATTGAAGAGGTCACTATTTGCAATGCGGTAATCATGCTTTTGTTGTATGCGGATGATGTAGTGCTTCTAGCACACACTTTAGAAGATGCACAAAAGCTTATGGTTGTCCTTGAGAACTTTTGCTTGCATAGTGGGCTGATTGTAAATGAATCCAAAACAAAGGTTATGCTTGTGAAAACCAACCATAAGGAGAAGCCATGCATTGTGTACAACAACGAGACACTTGAAGTTGTTGAGAGCTTTAAGTACCTTGGCCTTGAGGTTCCATCCAATCACAAGTGGCATGAATGTGCTATGCGTCGTTTGGAAGCGGGAAAGAGAGCATATTATGCATTTGAGAACATGTGTAATGCGGGAAACATCAAGTGTTGGGTTCTCAAGAAGTATCTTTTTGATGCATTGGTGACACCGGTTCTTCTTTATGGAGTTGAAGTGTGGGGCGGGAGCATCTCAAAGTCTACTTGGAAAGAGTTTGAGAATGTCCAAAATCGTTTTCTTACAAACTTTCTCCAAGTTAAGACACAAACACCATATATGCTCCTACTTCTTGAGTCGGGATCTCTTCCAATTGAGGTTATGGGCATGGAAAGGGTTGTGGAGTACATGATAAAGATGCGTCAAAACCCCTCACATCGACTTCCTACAATTGCATGGGAAGCAAGCAAAAAAGTTCACAAGACGCATAAAAGCAAGATCTTGAGCACGAGATGGATGCAAGACATAAAGAAGTGGTTTGGGAGATGGGATGCATTACACTTGCTACATGATGCTTCAATTGACTCTCAAGTGAATGAAGCTTTTCTACAACGCCAATGTATTACGGCTTGGGAGAAATCCGGTGGGTCACGCTTCATACATTACACCACCTATATTGCCCCCAACTACAAAACCATGTTCTTCGCTGAGAGAGGAAACCGTACTCACACTTACATGCTTGAGCCTATTCCCTTGTCCGCGATACGCACTATCGCAGCAATTCGGCTTAGCTCCCATTTCCTTCGATGCGAGATAGGGCGTTGGGGCAATGGAGAAGAGTCAAATCAATTGTGCACATTATGCTCACTGCAAGTTCGAGAGTCTGAGTACCACACACTACTAGAGTGCTCAGCTTTTGATCACATTCGAACTTGCTTCTCTCACATTTTCAGCCATAACTTAGACCTACACACTTTCCTCTCCCAGCCAAAGTGTGGGCTCTCCATTGCGACTCTCATCACTACAATTTTGGAGCATCGAGAGTCACTCATCATCCATACACATACTACATCACATGTAACTTTGGTCCCATAGGTCATATTTGACCTCCGAGGACGATAATAAAATCTATCTATCTATCTCTCTCTCTCTCTCTCTCTCTCTCTCTCTCTCTCTCTCTCTCTCTCTCTCTCTCTCTCTCTCTCTCTCTCTCTCTCTCTCTCTCTCTCTCTCTCTCTCTCTCTCTCTCTCTCTCTCTCTCTCCCCATGTACGCGAGGGTGCTCTTGCTTTGACTTTGTCATGCACTGGGTGTGTGGTCGCTCACGGAAGTGCTATGCATGCATCAAGGCTTGCCTTCCCCTGCATGAAACCTTACATTGAGTGGCCAAAGATTCTTACACATCTTCTTACAAATGAATTTTATTATAAACCTCCCCGTCAGTAGACACAATAGTAGGGGTGGTAGATCAATATTGCATATGAAAAAAATCATTGCAGAACTGAAACCCAAGCACATGTTCTATATTGGCTGAGCTATCTTGCTGTCTGAACGTTGTGCTTGGCTTAGGCATGACTCTGTTCCTAGCCCTAGCGGCCATCCTCCACCCCTGTCCGTGCATGCATCCTTCTCCCCTTGTTCGCACACACATTCGGCATGTTGTCACCTGCACGGCCCTTCCACATCCACGGCTTGTGCTGCCTACTGGTGTCAATGGGAAAGCGACAGTAGGTTCCACCAATAAGCATCATAATGTGAGGCAGACATGGCCTACACTACAAGCAACAGGCGCAGGTGCTAAAATGCATCCTGGAAAGGCCCTTAAGTGATCCTTCAAAGAACTACTCTGGTAGGAAATTGGTGGAAATGTCAAGTGAAGTTGAAGGAAAGACTGACTCAGAGCCAAACGCTGAGTATCACAAGAAATCTTCATTGTCAAGGTCTCCATATGGCTCAAGCAGTAGCAACGAGTCTGTTTTTACAAGAAAACAGTCCCTCCTTTAGGGGTTGGAATTCACATTTTTCCAATACTGAGTCGTAAGCTATTTAATGGATCACTTGCACAGCACAACACTTACAGCTCTGTTAGTGTTAGTACGTACATGGGGGCATTACTATTCTCTATTGTCATATTTTCCAAACAATGATGGAGTCTATTTGAAGGGTACAGTTTATGGTTAGTTGTATTGAATATGGCTAATGACTCTTTAGAAGTGGCAACCTCTTACTCAGTTCTTTAAGATGGCAACATAGTTTCCACTGAATAATTTTCTCTCTCCCTCTCTTGTTTGATATAGGATTCTGGTATCCGTACAAAAATATTTTTGCATTGGTAGATGAATTGGGAATACAACCTTTCACAAACTGGACCCAGTCTTCTCAATACTCGCCCAAAGGTTTAGAGGTATTTCAAGTCCTAAAGGAAAAGAGGAGCTTGAGGATAAGTTCAAGCATCATGCCAATCTCACAGCGTGTTGTGGATGTTGATAGGTTGAGTCACCAATTTTCCAGGCACAGCCACGTTTGCCCACACCTTTGGGAACTTTCATCTACATGCAGATTCTTCTCTTCATAATGTTTGCTCTGCCTACCTGCTTTTACCATATTGATAATTGCTACTGTGAAGCGTTTTCCGAGTGTAATTTAGTTTGCATTGGAATGTAGTTCAAGTAGTTGTCATTGCTTGATCGTCTTACAACCTTACCTCTCATGTATGCAGGTAAGATTCATGTTTCCTCAACGTGCATGTGTTAACGCAAAACATTTTGAGGTGTTGATGCATCTTTATTGTTTTCATAGTGATCGATTTTGACAACAGTGATGCTTCATGGAGAAACTATGACAAGAGTGAGCAAAATAGCAAAACAAGAAGTTGAAATGCTTGTATATAGCATGACACATTCATGTCTTTTCTACTCATCCATGTAGGAACTGCAAGGGAACTGTTTAAAGAGTTTGGATGCTCGAAGCATCTTTATCTAGATGCTTTCAATCCTATGTTATTGGTGGGCCTTTTAGCCCCAAGAGAGCAATGTAGTGCAGCAACAGCACTTGGCATGCTTTACTATTCCATTCTTGCTCATCAGGTGCCAATTCATTGAGAAATTTCTATGCTACATTGCTCATGGAGCTCGCACATATTTTGTAGATGTTCATTTGAGGAGGTCACTTCTTGGCCATGTTTTCTTTGAGATTTTGGTTGATCCTCTAGTGCTTTGCAGCAAGACTTCGATGTGATGTGGTGCAGAGGAACTGTTGGGAGAATATTTTTAAGCCTTGGGTACATTTTATAGAGCAAGAGGGGTGCCACTTTCTTACAAAAAGAAGAGTCACTGATTTACATGTGGATGAGATGAGTGGAATCGTCAAGGGTGTGGTCTGTGAAGATCAGACAATACCTGTAGATGCTATTGTCTTTTCAGTGGGCATTACAGGGATGCAACGAATAGTCGCTAATAGGTACACATCTCATCTCATCTATATAAAGTCCCTTAAGTTATTTTGTTTAAGTAAATAAATGACTCCGAATGTTGTTATAAATTTTTTTATTTGTAGCTCCTCTCTCCAAGCTAGGGAAGAATTTTTGATGTTGCAAACCTTGGTGCCATCGATATCCTTGCAGTAAGACTATGGCTCGATTGCAAGGTTTGTAATCATAGGCTACTACAAAAGGAGAACTTAGGTGGCATACAGCAGCTGGCGTCTTTTCTTGACTTAGGATTCTTGGCCATGTGCGTCTTTCCTTGACTTAGGATGCTCATTAATTATCAACATCAAGATCTATTTTCTCACAACTGTTGTTAGCAAAGATAGAGGTGATAACAAGGGATTGTGCAGAAAGGTGATGATCTTGGAGGCGAGCCATTTCAAATTGAGCCTTTAAAAGAAGTTGGGCCTTTGGAACGTGCACTTTCAGCCCCTCCCATAATACTGATGGACGCATCATCTCAATGTGATCCAAGTGCCAATCCATCCTTGCCAGCTACTGATGGAAGTAAAAAAAGAATGGGATCTGCAGTTTGGTGTATGTCATAGATATTCACGATTTTGGCATCGTAAATGTTTGCCTCTGTAAGTTTTGTCTACAATGTTGTTATCACAAAGAAAGAGTCTTGGTTACTTGTTTCTATTGGTGACATTAGTGCTACTTGTATTTGAAAATCCCCTTTCTCTGATGATGGCTCTGATGAGAGGAGGAAAATGATGAGCCACAGAGAGCTTGGGACAACCTTCTACCCAATCATTGGTTTTTCGATTTATTGGTTAGTGGTTCTTTTCAGATGAAGTCGCTTTTGTTTCTCTTTTCTTACTATTGGTGTCTAGACTCTGGTTCTTTTGCTAAACAAAAGTTATTAAGATCGTTTATTCAATTTTCTATTCAAGAGTTTTGGCTTTGGTCCTTTGAATTTTAATAACCCAGCTTGATTGCAAGCTTGCCTTAAACTGAACCGAAAACAATTCTAGCAAAAGCTTCAAATTTTGACCTAAAAACCATGACGCTTTTAATTTTGCCTTTACTTTATAGTTCTAATACTCTATTACACATTGTTTGCAAAAGTTAGAATGAATAGAAACGTTTGAGTTTGGTACATGATGTGTGTGTGTGTGTGTGTGTGTGTGTGTGTGTGTGTGTGTGTGTGTGTGTGTGTGTGTGTGTGTGAGAGAGAGAGAGAGAGAGAGAGAGAGAGAGGGGGGGGGATTTTAATAAGAAAGAGATACATTTAGAGAAAAAAAGTAAGTTAATACCTTTTGTAATGTGTTTTGATTTAATAAGTGAAGTTTTCCATGGTTGTTTATGAGCATACCATTATTTGTTATTTAGAGAACAATCCATTTCATATGTGTGCCTTAAATCCCATGTGGGAAGCCTACTGAGTAGGTGGCAAGTATCATTTCTTTTGAGACTGAGATTTGTATCAGTTTACAGGGGAAGTGATATCCATCTTTTGACAAATTACATTGAATCGATTGGTTTATTTTAATTTAGTATTCATTACGTTTGTTGCTTTTCATGGTTTGTTCTCGTAACATCTATTGCAAATGAAAACACACTAAAAATTACACTTCTATTCATTTGCAGTTCAATATGTATTTTTGCAAAAGCATGTGCTTCTAAAATTGTTATGTTACAAGTATACATAAAATAGTGGGTCATTACATTGAGTACGAAATCTGTATGAGGGGGGATGGCTCATTGCGAGAATGTCCGTATCTTGTTCGTATGTAGGGGGGTAGGTTAGCACGTAAGATACCATGCATAGGGGGTTTTCTCTAATTTTGATGCACGCAGGTGACATCCCCCCATTACTAATAGTGAATCCCCCGGGATTGTAGCTTCCTTGCCTTTGTGTTGGTAACATCCAACGAGATACCATGTTAAGAGAGAGAAGGGAAGAGAGAGCTTGAGCTCTTGCAAGAACACACCTTTTTGAAAGATGACAAGCACAAATGCTATGTACGGATAAAAATTATGACATAAAAAAGAGCACCCATTTTTGCTACATTCCTTATCATGATTCCCACGTTTATGCTTGCATGGATATATATCATTCATTTGTTAATCTAGAGGAGGACATTGCTTATTTAAAAGGAAAAGGTGATGTTATTATATTTGGCAATATGGATGCCCGCACAAAAGCATGATACACAACAAGTTGATATGCCATATATTTCAAGGGAGTTGGAGAAAGTTCACTCATATAATTGTACTTCAATGGATGAGAAAGAGCCAGATCACTATGGGAAGTTACTTTTACACATGTGCAATAGCATGGGTATGCTCATTGCCAATGGTGCATCTTTATGGAATGTAGTCGATGGATTTACATGTAGAAAACACAATGGGGATAGTGTGATTGACTATATGCTACTCTTCAAAGCTATCATGTATTGCATAAAATTTTTAATGCTTGGCCAATGGACCCCAAAATCAGATTATCAAACCTTATGTATTGACCTTACATGTGGAGAAACAACTAAGCATGAAAATTTGAGCCAAAGATAAGAGAAGTTATCTCTTTGTATGGGATTTCAAACAAGCACCAATGTATATTGAAATGGTTGAACAAAAGTTACGGATAACAAAGCTTCAATATGATGCACCATTGGAAATTAAACAGGAAGCTTTTAAGAAAGTTATTTGTTCTTGTGTCGAAGAACGCTTTTTCGTAAAGCATGTCCATGATATTAACAAAGGTAACTCACGCCAAGGTGGTTTGATAAAGAATGTCAAGATGCTCCAAAGTCCTTGATAAGCTAGACGCAACTATGGACAAAGATAACTATCAAATTCATTTGCATACATACAAGGCATTGATTCAAAAGAAGAGAAGAACATGAAAATTCCAACATCAATTTTTTCAAGTCCAAGAAAAAGCACGGGCATGTGGAAGATTTTGAAGGACCTTGAAGGGCAAGCGGGCTGAGAGCTTTGGTACTTGAGTCTTATGGATATGTACACACATTGTACGTAGCTATATTAGAAACCCAATGCTAGAAAGATGCTATATTATGGTTCACTTCAATGTATGCCCTCTTTTTTTACTATTGAGGATGTGTGCGACAGGCCCAAAAAGTTGCACACTCTGAAAGTGAGAGATCTTCGAGGTATCAAGCCGGAAATGATTAAATGGATGATAGATTTTACACATGATTAGATGTGTGATATGTTCAACCTTAAACTTCAACATGGTCTGCCTGGTTATTGGAGCACTAATTGAGTCAAGCATTTGCATAAAGGAGGAGATGTGAAGAATGTAAATAACTATCATACTATAACAATTAAGTCTTATGACGAAGTTGTTTGGGTGCATAATGGAGGTAAAATTGAGTGGTTGGGATGAAAAGGATGGCAAGAATACAAAAGGACAAGCGGGTTTTTATTGATGCCATAGCACCATTGATCATCGTCACTCTTCGTGCTCTCATGGAGGAAATATGGTTGAAAGAAAGGCGATTGTATTGTTTCTTTGTGGGCTTCAAGAAATCCTTTGATATGATTCCACGTAACAATTTGTGGAGAAGGATGGAAGAACTCCAAGTGCCAAGTGATTACTTGCAGTTTCTTGAGTCTATAAGAATGTGATATGTTAATTGCACATGGGAAGAGGAATTTCAAAAACTTTCGCAAGCACTATTGGGGTTAAACAAGGATATTTATTGTCACCAACTCTCTTTGGTGTATGCATCCATCAATTAGAACAAATGGTACTTGACTTTATGCAAGAAGAAGTCATTGAAGAGGTTATGCAATGCGGTAATCACACTTTTGTTGTATACAAATGATGTAGTGCTTCTAGCACACACTTTAGAGGATGCACAAAGCTTATGGTTGTCTTTGAGAACGTTTGGTTGAATAGTGGGATTAGGTCTCCCCAATCTTAGAAAAATAAAAATTCTTTCAAAACATATTAAGTGCATAAGTGAAGGTTGAGTTTAGGAAATGAAAAGACACATGAAGGTGGAAAGTCAAAAGACAAATGAAGATGGAAAGTCAAATGACCTTTTGTGTCCATATAAATAGGTGTTTCTCTGCTCTTTCATGTTTCCTTTAGCGTTTTCTTCTAAGTTCTCTTTAGCGTTTTCCTCTCTCTCTCTCTCTCTCTCTCTCTCTCTCTCTCTCTCTCTCTCTCTCTCTCTCTCTCTCTCTCTCTCTCTGAATACATGTGTGTGTGTGGTAAGGGGGAAGAGATTACCTCCTCTTGCTGCTTGTGAAATTTTACTTTGCTATTGCCTAAAATGACTCCCCTCATTACTACTTGCTCGCGCATAGAGAGAGAGAAAGAGAATGCATGTGGGGGTGGGAGGGGGGGGGAAGCCTACCTCTTCCTACTTTTGGTTGTATCCCTTGCAATGGGTCGTGGTGCACACACACACACACACACACACACACACACACACAGAAAGAGCCACACAAGAGAAAAAATGAGCTCCACCCGTGACATTTGAATATAGTTTTGTAGTTTTTCACATAAGCAATGCTAGAGTGTCGCTCTCTGCATCACATATTATACGTCACATATGTGATGCATTATGCAACGTCAATTTTTGTTGCATACATGATGATACGGGTGTCGCTTATGTAACACATAATTTTCAAAATTCCAATTTTTAAATGGCATCGAATAAGCGTTGTTAGGGGTGCCACAATTGCTAAAGTTGTCTTATAGTGATACGGTTTTTAATTATGGCAAGATTGATGATGCTCTCTTGATGCAAATTAGAGCAATTTGATTCTACTGGCAGCTTATGACTGTTATGAACTTGCTAGAAATTTTTCTCATAGTATTATGATCTAGACTTATGCATCACGTCCTTTTTTTTGCACTCTTATTACTGCATGACATAATTTTGCCTATGGAAATTTGATGTCAATTTTAAGACATCCGATGCCTTTATGATCTTGTCCTTGTGGTGCTAGCTTGGATATTGGCTAAAGTATTGGCTTAGCATTGTGTTGATGCCATTTTGAGACAAATTTTACACATGGCCTTGTGATGCTTGTACATGGAAAATCTTGTACATTGGGAATATTTTTTCTCTCATGATGCTTCTTATCCATAGGGAATAGTTTCTAGTAGATTTGTGCACTCTTTGGTAGTATTGGAGCCTCTTGATCGTTGATGCATCTCATGCATAATTGAGGTGAATTTCAGATGTGGTGGGAGAGTGAGAGTGTTTCGACTTGCTTTCTTGATTTGGTGCTTATTTATGTGCATAATTGTACCTAGTATTCTCATGTGGTGGGAATTATGGCAATCATCTTGAGCCCTAAGTTTGCATAACGTTTTGGAGGGCCCTACATCAGGTTTTCTTTGAGTCGGGGGCTTATTGAATATTGAGATCCTTTCTGTGATATAGGAAAATGAAGGTCCCCTATCACAGCCTTGCTAGAGGGCATGTATAGATTGCACTAACTGCTCAATAGCCAAGTTGGCATGGCATAGATGGTTTAGTTTGTTCTCAATTTTTGTACGACGCTGTCTATACAATGATTAAGCCTCTTTGAAACATTTTGCACCTTTCAAAACCTCACAAATCATAGGGCATCAACAAATATACCCATATCCTTGAGCATGTCTTTGTACCCTCATAAGACCATATAGGTCTTCTTTCTAAAATCCGTCATTATGTCAACTATATCCTTGATAGAATAGCTTCACCCCCTCTAGCTTCCTAACCAACACTAGGAATCCTTAGACCATATGGTACTCGATGTTACCATATACATGTGGTAGTGATGTGTGTGAACACACTAGGACAGCCGGGGCATTTTTTCCCTCTTTAGGAGGTTTTTTCCCCCGTGCATTATATATACGCCCATCATTCTAGGGCTATCTATATTTCCATTGCACACTAAGTAACATACTCTCAGTTGTGTGCCTTGAGCTTCCTTCGTCTTCTCCAAGCTGTGTGTGTTTCTCTGCAACCCTAATTCCAACACTTGGTATCAGAGCAGGTTGCATCCTCCCGGGCTTAGTCGCCAGCAGCTCCAGCACACCCCTGCTCAATTTTTTTGATTTCTATGAGCTTTGGTGAGCATTCGCAGGTCGACAAAAATTTTGGAGAGCTCCTAGAGCATAATCTGCTCAGAATTATGATTCGGGCTCATTTCGGCCTTCGTTTACTACATCTAGGTCTGTGCAGGCAATTTCATCATTTTGTGCAGAATTTTTGTCAGTGCCAATTACTGTATAATAGGTCCCATACAGTCTGCTATACGGGTTGTGCTATATAGCACGTGCTAGTCTCACTCAGTTTCTCCTCATTTTGGGCAGTTTTCACATCAAGTGCAGGTATTTTCCACGGCTGACAACATCACAGATGTGTTCAAGATGTTTGCTGCTGAGCACAGATTGGATGGGTATAATTACCCTATGTGGGCTTACATGATGCAACATGTTCTTGTGTCAAAGGGCATTTGGAATATTGTGCAGGGCATTGATGTATGTCCTGGTTCTGAGGATGTAGGCGATGTTGAGAATGTTGTAGATCTTGCTGTAAGGATTGCTGCTATTCGAGTTGTTTTGCCTACGATAGAACAAGCTCGTTGGGATGTAAAGGATGCACAGGCTCATGCATTGATTGCATTGTCTGTGAACGGTGCACCATTACTCCTCACATTCGTTCAGCAAAATCTGCAAAACAGGATTGGGATATTCTAGCAGGTCTTTATGCAAGCCGCAATGAGGCTAAAATTGCTTTGCTGCGTAAAGAGCTAGAATCAAAGATTATGCATGAGGAAGATGATATGGACACTTTTCTTGCTGGTGTCAAGGATATCAATGAGCAACTTATTTCTGGAGGTGAAGTCATTTCAGACAGTTCCCTTGTGCATACAGTTCTTAATGCCTTACCAGATTCTTACCATACTTTTGCTAGTACTTGGAGACTTATGACCCAAGGAAATCCTGAAGTTGTCAAGTTTGATGCATTATGCACATTGTTGTTGCAAGAGTCACTTTCCAAAAAAACAGGAATAGGCAGCGTGCAGTTGAACAGACTTTTATTGCTTCTCAAAGAAAGGGTGGTAACAGCAATGCGGCCACTTCTTATGGTTCTGCTCGAGTGGAAAAAATTATGTTCCTAATGCTACTGTTCGCAGCAATTCGTCTAGAAATTCTGGTGATAAGGGCAAAAAGAAGATGCGTTGCCATTATTGTAAAGCTAACGATCACTTGATCAAGCAGTGTCCTAAGTTGAAGGCCAAAGAGGCTAAGAAGAAAGAGGGTGGTTCCACTCCAAATACTGGTTCCACTACAAATGCAGCCATTGTTGAGTCTTTAGTGAAAGGAGATTGTGATGCTGATGTTGATGCAGAATGTGCTTTTAGTGCAAAGTGCACTTACAATCCTGTTCTCCATGATGCATGCATGTCAGTTTCTACAGATTCACATGTGTGGTATTTTGACAGTGGTGCTACAAAGCACATTACCTCACATCCTGAATTGTTCACCTCTCTTGAGTCTGTCCCTCAAGAGAGGTGAACAATTCAGTCACTTGCGCAAACAATGACTCTTATCCGGTTCAGGGGGTTGGAAAGATTGTGCTTACTGCTAAAAATGGTAGTTCTTTCACACTTGTTGATACACTTTATGTACCTGGGATCAAGAAGAATCTTTTGTTTGTATCTAGACTTGGACTTGTAGTCAAATTTGTGGATGATAGATGTACAGTTTATGATCTCACTTTTGGTGATGAAATTGTTGCATCTGGCCTTTTGTGCCGTGGGCTGTATAAGCTCACTTTGTAAGACAAGTGTGGACAAAATTTTGCAAATGCAGTTGCAGATTCATCGGCTGTTTCATTTGCAAAACTGTGGCATGCACGTTTTGTGCATCTGAATTTTGGCAATTTGCTGCGTTTGTAGAAATTTGATATGGTTGCTTATTTGCCGCCTCTTGAAGAACCTGCCAAACATGTTTGTGAAGGCTGTATTTTGGGTACGATGTAGCATTTGAAGTTTCCAAAGGATGGTTCAGCTAGGGCCACATGCAGGTTGCAGCTTGTGCATAGTGATGTTTGTGGGCCCATGCAAACTCCGTGTTTGGGAAATTACCTTTACTTCGTGACTTTCATTGATGATTACTCCAGCCATGCATAGGTATTTCCGCTTAAAAAGAAGTCCAAAGTTTTTATGTGCTTTAAACAATTTTTGGCTATGGCTGAAAATGTATCGAAATGTACTATGGGCACCCTCCATTCTGATCGAGGGGGGGAGTATATGTCTCATGAGTTTAATGCATTTCTGGCTAGTCATGGGATAAAAGACCAATGTACAGTGCCTTATATGTTAGACAAGGGGAACTAGAACCTAGGAGTCCACCACCCAACCACCCACTATGTAGCATAGCCCCTGGCCCTTTGCCCTAGTTGGACTCCCTTTCCACACTGCCTAGCCCGGCCTTGCCCTTGTCTAGTCCAGCTTTTCCCGTGTCCTGACATTACTCCCCCCTTAAGAAGAGTTTTCATCCTCGAAAACAAAAGTGGGAAACTTCTTCTTAAGAACAGTAATGTTTTCCCAAGTGGCACCTTCGTCAGGTCAATCTTTCCACTTGATTAAGGCTTGTTGACGTACATGATGACGTGTACGCAACTCATGATAATCGAGAACTCGTTCACGTTCATGCGGTAAGGTAGGAGGTTCAATGAAATCAACCAAAATCTGTTGGTCAATGACATTGTCGTCCCCATGTAACCGCTTATGTAAACGGCTTACATGAAACACCGGATGAATACGAGAATCTACAGGTAGCAATAGTTTGTAGGCACGATCACCTACTCGCTTGAGTATTTTGAAAGTCCCACAATATCGGGGAGATAATTTAGGTGTTGGCCCAGTTTGCAGACTTTTTGAATGTTCTGGCACTCGTAAAAATACTTCCTCCCCTTTCTTGAAGGTAATTTGCCGACGTTTCTCATCAGCACACTCCTTATACCGATCCTGTGCTTGTCGGACATTCTGACTAGCAAGTTTCAGCATATCCATGTGGTCTTGGAGAAAATCCATAACCTGTTGGAGCTTTTTGGTTGCCAACCCCACCGTAACAGGTGACCTAGGTTGAAACCCATACATGAGCATGAAAGGACTAAATCCAGTTGTGACATGCTTAGCACTGTTGTAGGCAAACTCGAGAATAGGTAGGTATTCTTTTCAGTCTGACTGTTTTTTGCTGAGGTATGCTCTGAGCATATCCTCTAGCACCTGATTAACTCGTTTAATCTAACCATTTGTTTCTGGATGATCGACTGTACTGAGGTTCAGTTGTGTACCCAATCGTTTAAACACAGCCCTCCAAAAGTGACTGTTAAACTTAGAAATCACGGTCGTTGACAATGTTACTTGGCAAACCATACAATTTGTATAGATTGTCCACAAATAACTTGGCTAGTTTTGGTGTCTTAACCGTTGATTTGGTTGGAATAAACTTACATAGTTTTGTCAACCGGTCTACGACCACCCATATCGAGTCATGACCTCGTACAATGGTTGGTAAACCCACAATAAAGTCCATAGAGATGCTTTCCCATTTTCCATTGGGAATCTCCAAAGGATGTAAGAGTCCTCCTGCTTTCATGCGCTCTGCTTTGTTAACTTGACATTTTTGGCAATGCAAAACATAAGCTTGAACAAACCCATGTATACCTAGCCAGTAAAACTGTCTCGTACGAGAGCATAAGTTTTTCTAATACCCGGGTGCCCTGCACTTGGACTATCACGACATTCATAAAGAATTTGGCGCCGAATGTCTGTGTCCGTCGGTACACAAACTCTCCCCTTATGGAGTAGGTACCCATTATCGATGGTGAAATGCTTCCATCACTGTAGTTTATCACTCGATAGAGGAGAACTAGGTGTGCAGGTTAACGTTACACTACCATCATTGGAGTGAGAAGGATCCCTCATTTGAACATGGCTCCACACTTTGGAATATGCTTCATCATGCTCATATTTGACTTTGAGAGAATCCAAAAATTCGCTACGAAGTTCTGTGAACAAGAGAGAATTGATCTCCGGCATACGACTTAGAGCGTCAGCCACCACATTGTATCAACCTTTACGATACCGGAGCTTGGCGTCATATTCCTGAAGAATCTCGGTCCACCTAGATTTCCGACCCTTCAAATCCGTTTGTTGTGTAAAACATTTGATGCTTTCATGGTCAAACACAATTTCAAACTGAGCACCATCATACAGATAATGCCGCCATGTTTTTAAAGTAGACACTATTGCATAGAGTTCGCGCTCATAAGCAGAGTAGTTCTGTTGAGCTACATCAAGCTTCTTTCTTTCAAATGCAATTGGTCGTCCGTCTTGTAACAGGACTGCTCCAATAGCACGATCACTGGCATCCGTTTACAAAACGAATGGTTTCAAAGGATCTACAATAGCAAGTATGGGAGTTGTAGCTAATGCATCCTTGAGCTTATCAAAATTGTGTTGTTGAGTGGATCCCCACTGAAAAGCTTTGCCTTTGCCTTTTACTTGATCCGTCATGGGAACAGCAATATTAGCATAGTTTTTAACGAACTTTCGGTAAAAACCTGCAAATCCCAAAAAAATATGTAACTCTTCCAGATTTTTAGGAGAAGGCCATTTTCGGATGGTATCCACTTTGGATTGATCCATATATAACCCATTAGCTGAAATAACATGCCCTAAATAGTGAATTTCTTCTTTCAAAAAATCACACTAATTAGATTCCTTGGCATATAATTTGTTTGTTCGTAACAACTCAAACACTTGCTTGAGATGTTGTAACTTCTTCAAAAGCACTGTAGACTAGAATATCATCGAGGAAAACGATGACAAATTTGCCCAAGTACGGCTTCAAGACACTATCCATAAGTTTCATGAATGTTGCGGGTGCATTGGTTAACCCAAAGGGCATCACCAAGAACTCGTAGTGTCCAAACTGTGTTCGGAATGCAGTTTTGGGTATATCAACAAGTCGATACGGACTTGGTGATATCCTGACCGCAAGTCTATTTTTGTACACATGCGAGCATGAGTGATTTTATCAAACAACTCATTTACTCTGGGCAATGGGTATTTGTTCTTAATCGTAACCGCATTTAAGCCACGGTGGTCTACGCACATGCGCATACTGTCGTCTTTTTTCTTCACTAATAGGATAGGAGAGGCCCATGGTGAAGAACTGGGTTGTATATACCCTCTACTAAGGTAGTCGGCAAGCTAACCTTCCACCTCAGCAGCTTCAGAATAACTCATACGGTACGGCGGTTTACTAACAGGTTTACAACCTGCAGCCACCTCGATGCTATGTAGCACCGATTGTGTTAGCGGTAATCCTGGTGGCAAATCATTAGGAAAAACATCTTGAAATTCCTTTAATAATTTATGTAACTCAGTAGCAACGTTTTCTTGTTTAGAATTAGCCATTGGTGGAGGAGATGAGGGAGAAGCATGTGGCGTTGAGGAATGTTCAACAAATTTAATGTCAGAAAGAAAATGAGATAGTGAGTAACACAAGAAAACTTGATCTATTTCATTACCAGAAACGAGCTGCATAAGCTCTGCGGTACAAATCAATGGTGATGAAGGTACATCCTTCTCTCCTAACAACAACACATAGGCGCCATGGGTTTCAAACATCAAGCTGTTGTGCTCATAGCTACGCTTCAGTGATGGTCCTAGGCTATGCAACCACTCCCTACCAAGAACCACGCCTGCCCTTTCCATGTTCATAACCTGAAAATCCAAGCATATGGAGTAACGTTGTACTTCCAACAGATTAGCTCGGCATTGAGTATCCCAGATTTCAGTATCATGTCCATTCATCATTGCTACCTTGTAGCGGTGGGTACTCGGAGTTTGAGGCAATTTGAGTTTTTTCACTAATCCAGAATTGATGAAATTGTGAGTAGCACCATCATCTACCAAGATGTGCACCTTGTGGCCTTGCAAAGATCCATGCATATGTACTAACTCATGTGGTCCAAAGGTTTGTTGCCACATGGAAGCTGTGAGACAACATTCATGTACCACCTCTGTGTGTGTTACTTCCATTGTAGAGAATTGTGAGGAAGACTCAAGAGGTAGCAGTTGCACCCTGTGCACTGCTTTCTCCTTGCCATGAGCAGTAGATTTTCCCTTGGGACAATCCCTTTTTGTCATGAGCGCTTCCTAAACATTGAAAACATAATTTCTCTTTCTTAGCTTTATCAAAGTCCTTAGGAGATAGAGAAACCCCTGGACCCCTTGGGTTTTTTAGATGCATCTGAATTGGCAATTATAAATTTACTTTCATTGTGCCCATACTGAGTGCGTGTATTACCATGTGTATTAGCAAGCATGTGGATATTATGTGATTTCTTTTCATCTGGATCATCATGAATATGTGCTTTCACTATGGCTTCCTCAAGTGTTTTAGGGTCTTGGGTCTTGACGTACTTCTTAATATGTGCTTTTACTATGGCTTCCTCAAGTGTTTTAGGGTCTTGGGTCTTGATGTACTTCTTAATCTCTTGCATCAGACCTCGTATAACCCCCGTACTTGTTGAAAGTTATCTACGCCTTCCAACTTGAGGATAACATCCTGATAGTGAGAGATATATTCAAGCAATGATGGGTATTGGTGCATGGAACATGTGTCCCAAGCCGTCCAATTCCGATCTGTCTCATTTGTAGGCAAAAATTCTTTGTTGAACATAGCTTCAAAAGCTGCCCAACTTTGTGGTATGAAATTCATCTCCTTGAGAGACATCCACCATTTGTAGGCCTTGCCTTCCAGAGTTAAGCTCGTTTACAGAGCTCTGACTGCGTCCGGAGTACGCCGTACCCGTCGGTAGAGCACCCCAGATTACCTTCCATAAAAATACCTTCATGTGTTGCGGAACCTTAGGCTTCCAGATGTTCTCTATTACTTGCTCCCACCTTTTCTCCGGCCATTGTTTTTTCCATATCTTGTTAAGGGGGCTAGACCAATCCTTCTTATGCATCATTGTATGATAAATGTTTTTAGGATGGGGTTTCCATAGGAGACTGCTTCCGGGCCATTTCCAGGCATTCCAGTCCAACTTCGAGTCACAAATCGGCATCACCATATTGTCAAGCTCTTTCATCACTTTGTGGACAAGCAAGACCTCCAAGCTATTAAGTTGGTACTGGGTGACCAGAAGATCAATGGTTTTCCAACTCTTGTTGTCGCTGTCCCAGAAGTGCCCAAGTTGATTCAGACCCTTGTTATTCAGTTTCCTGGCTGTCTCTATCCAATAGAAAATTTGTGGCAGATCTACAACTTTGGACAGCCAGGGGGACCAATGCAAAATGGAGTTCTTGAAGTACCTGGTTTCTTCCCCTTACTTTAAGATTCCTGCTGCCCTATTGCATTTTCTTACCAATTCTCTTGAGCTACCCCCCAGTCTAAGGGTAGACCATGCCGGGGCTAATAGTTTGTCATGGAACTCCACCCCTCTCCATTTACCTCCTTTCGAGCCAAGTGTAGCCGCTTCCATCATATCTTTGATCATGTCAGCCCAAACTTGATCCTTTAGCCAAGGAGACGACAAATTTGGCGCAACAAGCTTCTGCATGGGCCACTGGGTTGAGAATTCTGAGGCCTCCTTGATTCACCGGCCAAGCAACTGATTCCCAATGGGCCCATTGCCAAGGCCTGGTGGATTTCGTGTTGTTTTTCCATAAAAACCTTTTTATTGGTTTTAAGAACTCTTTCCAATGACACTTAGCCATCTTAAGAAGCGGGCTAGTGAAGGCCACATAAAGAATCATGAAGGCATTTATCACTTTCATCCGACTTTGGAATGGGAGAAGAGCATACTCCCACCTACTCATTTTTGTTTTGATTTTTTCAAGCACCCACTCAAATCTTTGCTTGTGAGTTACGTCCATCCCCAAGGGTGCTCCCAGATGTCTGAAGATATTCCCTTTTGTGAAAATCTCCCCTGACCAGTCCCAGAAGGTCAAATGAGTCATTTTCCGATAGGGAGATTAGCCTTGACTTCTCAATATTACACTTGGACCCCGAAGCTATCGAGAATATTTGTACAATCTCTAGAGCTTTCCTTATGACCTGGGGGAACGCCTTCAGGAAGAGGAGAGAATCGTCTGCAAAAAGTTTTGCTAGGAGTTGGCTATTTCCGGGCAAAGCCAGGCCTTGCAACTCCCCTCGTTCTGCACTAGCTTCAAGTGTCGTGATTAACGGATGCGATCCTATGGTGAAAATCGGGGGGCCAAGGGGCATCTGTGCTTCATAGACCTTTTAACCTCAAAAGATCCCACAATTCTATCATTGAATAGGAGCTATGACTGGCTTCCAGCCCCAAGTACACGTACCAGACGACATAGGCGAGGCCCAAAGCCCAGAGCTTCCATGACGGCTTCTATATATGACCATGTTATTCTGTCATAAGCCTTATCCAAGTCCAACTACAGCAGAATACACTCTTGCTTTGTGACAGCTACGCATTTGATGCCTACCATTGCTGCCAAGATGTTATTGTAGATGGACCTTCCTTTGATGAATCCATGTTGATGGGGAGAGATGATCTTGTTTAATAAGGGGGAAAGTCTGAGGGCTACTGCTTTAGCAATAATTTTGTAGGCCACCGACATCATCGTTATAGGGCACCAATGTTTCAGTTGAAAACAACATATCTTCTTTGGGATGGGTTTAATAAGCCCTCTCTTTACACTTATCTCCATTGACCCTTCAACAATGGCTTTATTGGCTAGCCTTGTAATTGGGCCCTTGAGACCATCCCAAAATTCTCTAAATAATTCTACCGTCATCCCATCCCAACCAGGGGACTTTTCCTTGCCAAGGGCTTGCAATGCAAGAGAGCATTTGTCTTCAGAAAATGCCCTTTCCAAGCTATTAGCTTCTGAGTGGGGAATCTTCTTCTTGACACTCTGAAGTAGGGTCCCTTTGGCTTTTTCCACTTCTTGGGACTGGATCTCTGTCTGTCCAATGATTTGACTAAGATATCTCAACATCAGACCAGCCATCTCATCCTGGTTATGAACTGTTGTCCCTTTCTCATCGTAGAGCGAGCGGACGTGGCCCCAACTCTTCTTGATTTTTAAAGCCCTAAAAAATTGAGCTTGATTAGAGGCTTTCGGTTGTAGGAAAGTCTCCCTGGAGAGAAGCCTTGCCTTTCTGATATTTTCTAACTGCTCATTAGCAAGGTTAGATTTAGCTTTGAGCCATCGTTTGTGCTCGTCCTCAGTAGCCAACCCATTGGCTTTTTTGGAGGTAAGCAGTTGTACCTCTGTTGCAAGATGCATAAGGTGTTCTTTCCTAGCTTTCTTGATTCGGGGGCCCGAGGTTTTGATTGCTTTCTGGATGCTCCGAGCAAAGAGGTCCCATGCATTGTGTTTGTTGATGTTGACATCTTTTTTGAGCTTACCCAGTGCTTTCTTGGTTAGATTCCTGAAAAGAGGGTTTTTGAATAGGTGTGCACCTATTACCAACAGTTTTTTCCCACCTCTTGGGGTCTGCTCCTCCCCTGTATTCTTCTTAAAATGTATGTGCAGAGGTATGTGATCCGAAAGGCTTTTTGATGGGACTACCTTCATCTCCATCAACGGTGGAATCCAATCAGCTTGGTGTGAGCAATAGCATCTGTCCAGCCTGGAGGCAGTGCGGGCATACTGCAGGCTTGTGTAGGTGAAACCAGGCGTGCTGTTCCATGGGCCGATTTCCCATAAGTCAATCATCGCACACTTTTCGCAAAAACTTTGCCATTCAGACCTTTCCGAGCCAGCCAACATACTGGAGGACCCTGTTCTATCCCTGCTCTTTTCTACCATATTGAAGTCACCAACCAACAACCACTCACCTTCAATAGGAGTATCTCTAAGATGCATCCATAGTTTAGCTCTATCTTTTGCATTGCAAGGGCCGTACACATTCACAATGGTGAAGAGATGCCCTTCCCATCTGATTCTAATCCCCAAGATTTTGCCGGAAGGGTGGTTTAGAATCGCCTTCGGTTCCAATTCTCTGTCTGCAATGCTGAGAACGCCACTGAAACCATTACTTCCTTCCCCATAAAATACAAGTTTCTTTCCTAACACCTGCTTTCTCTTGCTATGGGCATCTAAGTGGTGTTCCTGGATGGCCCAGTAGTTGACTGCCTTCTCCTTTTTTATTTCCTCCCAGAATAGGGTACTCTTCTTACGGGTTTTCAACCCCTTTACGTTCCAAGATTGGATAGTGAGAGACTCCATCATTAATGAGGGGTTCATTGGGATAGCGGTACGAACTCTTCAGCATCAGAATCATTCCCCCCCTCCTTGGTCTCCGGAGAATCCGGGGGTTCCAAGTCAGGGGATTTCTTTTCCTGCAGGGCTGCAAAAGAATTGTGCAGTGGGACTCTGAAACCTCCTCCTTTCAAAAGGGTGGAGGATGGATTAGATCCTTTGTCCTCAAGTGTTCTCACGCCTTGAGGCCCTTTGGAGTCTCTTGCCACTGCATTCACTCTTTTGGCTCTTTCCAGACCAAGGATTTTAACAGCCATCACCGTTGTCACTGTCATAAATTTTGGGGTATCAGCAAGAGTAATGATTATATTATTATTGCATGCACCTTCAGAAATTCGTTGTATGGGAATCAATTCCTCCATAATCTTTTCCTGCATTTTTGTATCCATCATACGTTCTTTATCCTTCCCTGCATTTGCCTCTTCGTTACTACCTCCTTGCTTCTCCATCCCTTCCATCAGGGTTTTCATTTCACTTGGGGCCTGTGCTGACGGAGCTGCAGTACCTTTAGACTTCAAGGGGCAATCCTTGGTGAAGTGTCCAAAGTTGTTGCATTCAAAACATGCTCCAAAATATGTTCCAAAGTTGAGCGGATTAGTAACAAGCCCAGCACCGACATTGATAACCATGCTCTTAGGCGGCGTTTTAGACACATCCCAGCCTATACAAACCCTGTTTGAGGTTTTGCCAAACCCTCTCTTGCTAGGTATAAATAAGGGAGTGCCCAGTTGACTAGCAAGCATCCAGAGATTATCCCACAGCCAGCTAAACAGTCCCACAAACTCAACCCAGACCGGATGAAATCCTTGTAGAGATTCAGTTGAGACTGGCTCCCAAGGCACCACACACACCGTAGTCCTATTAAATACTAGGGACACTTTGTCAAGAATCTTTTCCACATCGGAGGCCTCTTTGAATCTCACTGAACAAAATCCTTTAGCTAGGTAGAAAGCACTTTCAACTGCTCCTCCATGACCAAGAATTTGAGGGCCCTGAAGCAATTGAATCATCTCAAACCTGTTCAGGATTCTTCCACTGAACCCAAATATAAGCGTTGGCTTAGCTTGCTTGGCTAACTGTTTTTTTATTAGCGCTGGTGGAATCGCTACAGTAATAGCCTCGGCAACCTCCACTTGCTGTGGCAAGGACTTTTTTAGAGCAGAAAAGGCCCGATCTGCCAACCCGTCTTCAATCAGCCCACTGCAATCTATTTGGGAGCAATTTCTATTGTTGTTGTTAGGGCCGAACTCGATCATTTTGTTGACTTCCTTGAGCTCTTGCTGAAGTTAGCCCTTGTATTCTGTAGTTTTTTGACATCTCCTTCACTCGACAACTCTTCTGCTGAGCCTTTTCCACCATCCTTAGAGTTAGGCCCCTTGAGTATGCTAGCAAACGAGATGCCTGGCTTGCGAGTTGCAGATACACTTGATGCCTTATTTACGTTCGTACAGATGGGACCGTGAGGAACCCCGTCTTTGAGGGTTTTAACCTGGAAATTTGAACCCTTGAGATGAGCCCATTTTCTCTCTTGTTTTCACTTTCATGGTTGCAGCTTTGGCAAGTTGGGACTCAACATTTTTGTGTCATATACCGGTTTCAAGGCCGAACCGTCGCTTTCATCCATCGGTACTGCTAACCCCATTTCAGGTACTTTACCCGTCGCTAACATATGTGAGAATTTTACGATATCCTAGCTTATTACTAGAGTGTCAGGTTCCAAGAGTAAATGCCTCACAAAAAGGATAGAAAGAAAGACCCCCCTTCGAGAAGCAATAAGCTAAGGCATAAGTTCCCAAAATATATATATATATATATATATGTATATATATATATATATATATATATATATATATATTATTTCTGGGGATAAGCTTGCAGCAAACCAAACGATTATTGTGTAGCAACATGTAACAATTATTAACTAGGGCTAAACCACGATCATTATGTAGTAAATAATCGCGATGGCAAAAGAACAAAAACGATGGTGTTTCGTTCAGGCTTGTAGCAAGCAGGAGGCAGACTACTGGCTCGCCAAGGCTGTCCCCCCTTTGTAATAGCCCAGGCTGGTGCTCAAACGACTGCTGCGAACTCTTGCTAAACACTCAAGCTGCTGCCGTCTCCTCAGATTACTAAGTAAGCACTCGCTTGTGGCTTACGGCAAGGAAAGGTGGCCCTCGGAGGCTCTACACAACCACTGTCAAAGTACCTGCGTTATCCTTAAGGGGCTGTTCGCACTCACAGCCACGACATATCTCAGAACTCGACATTACCGAAAATCTTCATCATGCATAGTAACAGAAGAGGTCAAAGAAAAATGAATCTTAAAACCTTAGCTTGAGATACGTGTAGGAGTAACAAAAAATCATTTTCTTGAAACGTTCTTGTTTTGGAGAAGGGGAAAGTTGAACCTCAGAAAGGCTTTGGGGTTGCAAAGGATTCAAAAAGCTTAACCTTCACAAATTAAGGTTTCTAAGCAAGATTTCAAAAGGAGAAGTTTTGTCTTTCATTGTGTGTGCACACGCGTACGCACATGCACATGCACACACACACACACACACACACAAGCTTATGTGTGAGCTTGGGCATTATCAGCCTCACATCAAAGTCTTTGCATTAATGATGTTCAACAAGACAGTGTGTCACTCACTCTCTCTCTCTCTCTCTCTCTCTCTCACTCTCTCTCACACACACACACACACACACACACACAGCACGTAGAGTATATAGCACATACACACAAAGGAGTTCACGATAGCACAGACATCAGTGGTCACCATCATACTATCCCTTGGAGGATTGCACCCTTGAGAGTGGATTTTATGAATTTTGGCTTCAGATTTGCTTCATTGAGCATCGGTGAGCTTGGCTCTGCATCTCAACATATTTGAGCATCAATGAGCCCAACATCTGCATCAAGGCTTGACACTTTTGATCGGTGGTGGAAGATAGCGTCTACTCACATCGTATTCGGCATCACATCGACTAGATGGCATCCTTGACATCGGTGACCTTTCTTGGCCTACCATCGACACACACCTAAAGTTTTCTTACATTCACAGTGAGTGATGAGAGATTTATTTCCTAAGGACACTGCTCAAAGGTAGAGTATCAACATTGACATCACAGGTGGGTTTGTTGGAGTTCCGGCCAAGGATTATATTCTAGTTGAGGCGTATATTTTTCCATCGACATTGCAGGTGGAGTTTACACTTGCAGGCATAATTTTTGTCCATGATTGCACAGAGTTTGCCAGCTTCTACAACAAGGATTATAGGCTGTTAGATACAAGTTTTGCACTAATTTTTGGTACGATGGGAGATTTTGAGAGAAATCCCCATCATGATTTGACACACTACTTGCATTACTTTTGGCACCTATTTGTGTATGTTTTTGTTACCATTTACACGTGGTAGTGATGTGTGTGAACACACTAGGATTGCCAGGGCATTTTTCCCCTCTTTAGGAGGTTTTTCCCCCCATGCATTGTATATACGCTCATCACCCTACGGCTATCTATCTTTCCATCGAACACTACATAATGGAATTGGCCTATTTAACTTGAGAGTAGCAGAAACTAATGAAAGTACTTTTGAGAAATGACTTTGTGAGCATAGCGTGTGAACATAGTTGAAGATAGCAACATAATCATAGCAATTAGTTAACTTGGCATGAACAATACTTTTGCAAGAGAGAGAATTTAGAGAACATGACAACAGTTGAGGACCGGATTTATGTGGAGCCCGTCCCCCCTCCAATAGGCATTTGTATTATGATTTCTCCCATTAAGAGAGACTTGTTACAATGCAATCTTTGTGTTCCTTGTGACCTAGGCGATGCAATGAAGATGGAAAGCGTCATGCATCACAAACATAACATAAACTTGAAGAAAGCTTTAACTATCCCAAGCCTCAGTCCCAAGACCTCAAACACCTTCGAAGGTGGAGAGAGCTAGCAGGGAATGAGGGTAGGGAAGAGGAAGAAGAAACATTTCGTAGGAGAAAGAATTAGTTCCTCACTTATCATAACTCTTGTTGCTAGCATACATAATAGCATAGTAATGAAGAAGAAGGAAATGGCAAGCTTAAGCATTGAAGCATGGCTCTTGGTTGGATTTGCACTCCATATCCAAGAGTGTTGGTGTAGGCTCTCAACCTCTACTTGCTTGGAGAAGGAGAGGGAGCTCTTGCACTTTGCATAGCACACAATGAGAGTGTTTGTGAGTATGTGTGGGTGAGTATACCCCCTAAGCAACCCCCTAGCTTGCTTGGGTCGACCCCCCCTTGTAGCTCATGCTTGAAGCTCATTGGACCCCTCCAGGCCTAGCCAATCACAAGCAGGAGGCATTACAAGCAGCAAGGGTAGCCTTGAGACAAGTGTCCCCCTTTCCCCTTTGAGAGAGAGGGCTAGATAAATGCTAAATCAATTAATTAAATCTCCTAAATTATTATTGGTCCCCTTGGGTGGCCAACCAATAGGCTTCAGGCACACCATGAGGGCAACATGAGGAGGAACTTGACAAGTGTCCCTTTTGCTTTCTTTGTACCATGCATGCCTTGTGTGAGTGTGTGGGTGTTCTCTCTCATCCCCCCTCGTGTAGGGCTCGCCCCCTTCTTGTAGGGATTGAATCTTTGACTTTTTGACACCTCAAGCCCCTCATGCATAGGCCCAATTCCCACCACAAGCTTGGCTCATAAGCACTTTAAGCTTGGGCTGGGTTCTCACCTCAAGTGCAACCCTAGCATCTCAAGTATGTCAAGCACCTCAAGCATCTCAATAATTAAGCACCTCAATCATCAAGCACCTCAAGCACCTTAGTCATCAAGCATGACAAGCAGGACAAGCACCTCGAGCTGGGTCAGGTTCTCGTGCCTCAAGCTCAGCCCTAGCATACCTAAGGTCAAAGGCCTTTTACACACATTATTGGAGGTCTTCAATGAAGCTAACCCTAAGGTCTTATGATCCATTTGTTAGCCTTGCTCTTTGATAGACCATCTCTCATTTGGGCCCCTTTACCATTGGCCCCGTGTTGAGATAGATCTATAAGCACGTGTCTATATCTTAACACTTGTTCCCGTTTATTCTCCCACATTAAGTGATCAATTTAATGTGAGAAAATCATTTGGGTTGGTTAGATATTAGATATTAGATTTTATGACATTACCTCTCTCTTGAAATCATAGTCGTCCTCGACTATGAGGTAGAAGAGATAAAGCCTTAGTCATTAGTCAATTTTACTTAGCGGGTAGAGGATCCCTTTTTACCCTACGACATCTTTCCAAGATGGATGACTAATCCATTTGGTGCTTGGGAGACATAGCTGCCGCAAGCATGTCTGTTCTTTAGTCCATTTCATTCTCCCAAAGTAGAGTGACAAATTCTACTTGGTGTTTGAGAGACGTCATCATCACAAACATGATTCTAAGCATGCATACTAGTTAAATTTGTGCAAAATTAAAAAGAGGACTAGTCTTATAAGACAAAAACATGAGTCATTTAAAAGAAATTTGTACATTTGCTTACTCTAATGTAGCATTGTAAGCATTGATAAGGTTCATACTATCCTTAAGCTGTATTCCTTGCATCCATCTAGCATCTTCAAAAGGATAATTTTTGAACTTAATAAGATACCGTCGGATAATCTTACCATGTCGTAGTACCTTGTCTTCATGCCGAAGAACAGCTTCGGGTTGTAGCACCTCTTCTTGGTCTTCAACTTCGGGAGGGTCTTCAATAATTGGTTCAGTTGGTGGCTCTCCTTTGTAGGGCTTAAGTAGGCTTACATGAAAGGCATTGTGTATGAGCCAATGGTTGGGCAACTTGAGTTGACAAGCCATCTCATTGATGGGCTTCAAGATTTGGAAAGGACCATAGTATCTTTTTTCTAGTTTAGCATAATACTTTTGATGGCCCGTAGGATTTTTGCCCGTCGTTTGCCTTAATCGAGCCTTAGGAAACTTGAGTAAGCCCAATCATTTTCTTTGAACATTAAGGCTCTTTTGTGCTTATCAGTAGCAGTTTTTTGCCTTTGTTGAGAGATGGATATAGCCTCCTTAATCTTTTGAAAAGATTCTTGTAGGTCACGGCTATACTCATCGGCGGCGAAGATCTTCCCATGTACTTTGAGTAGCAAGGGAATTTTAGGTCTTCCCTCAATGATCTCAAAAGGTGCTTTTCCCGTAGAAGTATGTACAGTATTATTGTAGGCATACTCTACAAGAGGTAAGTACTTTTCCCATTGTGAGCGTTGATCTACTTCGGTAACATAAGTCTTGAGTAGATAGAGTATCGTAAGATTGGCTATCTCACTTTGGCCATCCGTTTGTGGGTGATAGGCCGAAGAGAAATTCAATCTTGTTCCTAGATTTTCAAAGAGACCTTTCCAGAAATTACTGGTCATTCTAGGATCTCTATCTGACACGATGGATGTGGGTAATCCATGGTGTTTGAAAATCTGAGATATGAAGAGAGTTGCCATTTGATGTGCCTTAATAGTCTTTTTGACAGGAATAAAATGTGCTTGCTTGCTAAACCTGTCAATTATTGTCCATATTCCTGTATTCCCATTGATAGACTTGGGTAATCCAAAGATGAAATCCATGGATATACTCTCCCATGGTGAATTTGGGATAGGCAATGGCTGGAGTAATCCAGGTTGCTTCCCTCTATCAGACTTGGTCTTTTGGCATACTACACATTTTGAAACATACTCTTGTATGTCCACTTTCATGGTAGGCCAATAGAAGTACGTCTCTACTCCTCGGAGAGTAGGTTGAATACCTCTATGCCCCGCATATGGAGGAGCATGGGATTCATACGTAACTTTCTCACGAAGGGAATGGGTAACACATAGCCTATTGCCATGGAGAAGATAACCATCCTGCAAGGTGAATGGTTCCTCTTTCTTCCCCAAAGCAAGGGCTGACATTACGTCTCTAAAGTCAGGGTCAGTAGCATACTCATCTATCATAGAGGATAGATCATTGTGAGTAGCTATAAACACCGCATTAACTTTGGGTCGTCGTGAAAGTACATTGGCCACTTGATTGTGCTTACCAGCTATGTGAGCAATATGGAAATTAAATTGCGAAAGAAAATTTGCCCACCTCATTTGTTTGTCGGAAAGCTTGGTTTGCGTCATGAAATAATTGAGACTTTGGTGGTCGGTTCGTAGGATAAATGGAGTCCCCAATAGGTAGTGCTTCCATGTGTCTAGGGCATGTAGAACAGCTAAAAGCTCTTTCTCATAAATGCCCAAGACTCGTTCATCAATATTGAGCCTTCGGCTCTCATATGCTATGGCATGCCCTTCTTGAAGCAAAACTGCTCCAAGGCAATCACCACAAGCATCACATTGGACCTCAAATGGTTTTGAGAGATCCGGAAGCACGAGGATTGGTTGGGAAGTAAGCTTCTCTTTGAGCTTTTCAAAAGCATTTTGCTCCTTAGCAGTCCACACAAACTTAACGTTCTTCTTAGTTAAGTCGTGTAGTGGTCCTGCTACTTGAGAGAATTTTGTTATGAAGCGTCTATAGTATGCGCACATACCAACAAAGCTTCTTAGCTCATGTAGATTTCCTAGGTTAGGTCATGCTTTTATTACCGCTAACTTTGATGGATCCATTTGGATACCATCTTTAGAGATAATATGACCTAGGTATTGAATCTCTTGTAGGAAGAATTCGCTTTTCTTTTTGTTGAGAAAAAGCTTGTTCTCCCTCAATGCTTGAAAAATCACTTGGAGATGTTGCTTATGTTCCTCCAAAGACTTGGAGTAGATGATGATATCATCAAAGAACACTCCAGTCAATTTGCGGTATGGTCTAAAAATTTTCTCCATCAAACGATTGAACGTAGCTGGTGCATTAGTCAAGCCAAAAGGCATGACTAGATATTCATAAAGACCAAACGTTGTGCGAAACACGGTCTTTAAGATATCTTCATCCACTATCCTTATTTGATGATAGCCACTCTTAAGGTCAATCCTACTGAAGTAGGTCAAGCCTTGTAGCTTATCAAACAGATCTTCTACCCGAGGTATGGGAAATCTGTTTTTGATAGTGATATGGTTTAGTGCTCGATAGTCCACACACATACGGTATGTACCATCTTTCTTTTGCACTAAAGGGAGAGGAACTAGGCCTCACCATCCCTTTGTCTACCAGCTCTTGTACTTGCCTCATGATCTCCTCTTGTTGAGCTTGTGAGACTCGATAAGGAGGCTTGTTAGGTGGTGAGCTTCCAAGAAGGAGCTCAATACGATGGTCATCATCCCCTCATTTTGGAGGTAAGTCCATAGGGATATCATCGATGAACACATCTTGGAATCCTTTTCGAAAATTAAACAAGTCTAACTCTTCTTGATTCCTACCATTTACATTTGATGAAACATTAGTATCTTTTAGAGACTCTTTGACAAAAATCATGTACGCAGAAACTGAGCTCTTCATTGACTTACCAAAAGTAAGAGGATTTACAAGTGGAATAGTGTGACCACGCTCACTAGCATCTATATACATGTTCTTTCCCCTGTAGGTGAAGTAGATTCTCCTTTCAGGGAACTTCATGTTGGCAGCCATGCGATCAAACCATGGTGCCCCTAGGATAACATCCTCATGTTGGAGAGGAGAGATGAAGAAGTCTTCCTTGTCAACATAGCTTTGGACATGAAGCCTCAACTTCCCAATCAAGGAAGTAATGGAGGCTTGTTGTCCCTTGAAAGCTGCATCAGCCACTACTATATCTCCCATCTCAAAGGCTTGAATGCCCAACTTGGTGGCCAACTCCATTGATATGAAGTTAAGAGTAGAGCCAGGGTCAAACAAGATGAAGGCATCATGCTCTCTTACCTTTCCCCAAGCATAGGAAAGTGATGATCCTTTTCAATGAGCATCCTCTTTTGGAGCTTCGATGGTGGAAGCCCTGGGAGTCTCATTGCGAGTATTCTTCTTGGGGCAAGAACGATAGCCATGTCCTTGCTCCCCACACTTGAAACACTTATGGTCCTTGCGAAAAGCTTCAAGCTCTTCAGGAGAGAGTTTGTTTTTACCTTTGTAAACTCCCTTCTCCTTGGACCTATTGTTGTTGTTGTTGGAATTGACTTGGGAAGTATTTCGAACATTGGTTTTCCCCTTTGCATCATTTTTGTCTTTGTTTTCCATGGGCTTGACATTACGTCTAGCCCCTTGATGGAAATTGATGCATGAAGCAACCATGGTGTGATGGATTACTTCACTAATAGTACCAGGCCGTTGAGAATTGATGTATTCGGCCATCTCTTCAGGTAATCCCGCACAGAATTGCTGCCTTTGCTCGGCAAAGTCTTGTCTACATATTTGTGGATAGACTCATGGGAGAGGAGCTTCAAGCTGCGCCATTCGGTAAGCACTTTGTCCTTTGCATCACTTGCAAGGAATTGCTTCATGATGGAAACTCGTAGAGTTTTCCATGTCTTTGGGGCTTCACCATTTCCACGAAGGCTAGCCCACCATTGACGAGCTGATTTTTGGAAGTGCATAGCTACATGGCGTAGCTTAGAGGACTTTGTGAAGCCCTCATCTCCAAAGGCCACATCAAATTGCTGGATGAAGGCCAACACTTTGTCGGTAGCACCGAAGGTGCCATCATAGGTGAGAAAAGAGATACTCTTTCCTCCCTCCTTGAACTTCTTTAGCTTTTGTGACCTTCGCCATGCAGGAAATGATTTGCGATGTCCTCCCCTCTTGTATTCTCTAGGAGAATAACCATAACTTTCGTCAGAAGAGGAGGAAGGTGAAGAAGAAGGAGAAGAGGGTGACCTCTTCCTAGCCCTTTTCTTCCTTTGTTTCCTCTCTTGCCTTTCAGAGTGATGAGGAGAAGGACTATGTGTTGATCTTTTCCTCTTGGGAGGAGTGGGCGATCGTCTAGACCGTCGTCTTCGTGGAGCCACATCTTTAGAGGAACTTAAACTTTCATTGCTTTCTTGCTCTTTGGATTCCTCCTCTCGAATGGGAGAGAGTCTTCTTTTGGGGGTCTCTTCAAGAGGCCTCCTAAGATCTCTCTCCTCTTGGAGAGGAAGGGAAATTCCATAAGCACGAAGTTGTTGAGTAACTTCGGCTTGCAAAGCAGGGTTGCCCATAGCTTGCTGCAACCTAGTGATGAGATAATTCACAAACATGGGAGCATCATCATTAGCACCTTCATGTGCAAAATCAAAGCTATCAATGTTCATTCTACTCTCTTGATTATTGTCATCCATGTTAACAAAATTTATGTGTGCACTTAGTGTATGCTTTGGCAATTCAAAACCTTAGTTGCCACTCCTCTTAGCCTTTGAAAATCGGCTCTTAAGTATCTACACCCACGGCTCGAAGTGGTTAATTATAGACAGTAGAGGAGTAGGTCTAACATAGCAGAGTTCCCAAGGGCTAGCTCCTTTTGGACTTCTTATGGCTCAATAATGGTAAAGCCGTAGGCAAGTCTAAAAAGACTCCATTATTAAGTCCAAAGGTCCCGAGGTGTGCACCATCCCCCACATAGTGGGCTCAACAAAACCGATAATAGATCCCAGTTCCACTTACCCTAATATAATTAACAACATCAACCATTTATAGGCTACTTAAGGACCTCTCTTCTTAAGCAAGAAAAGAGAAACCAAATGCTCTGATACCAATGTAATGGAATTGGCCTATTTAACTTGAGAGTAGCGGAAATGAATGAAAGTACTTTTGAGAAATGACTTTGTGAGCATAGCGGGTGAACATAGTTGAAGATAGCAACATAATCATAGCAATTAGTTAACTTGGCATGAACAATACTTTTGCAAGAGAGAGAATTTAGAGAACATGACAACAATTGAGGAGTGGATTTATGTGGAGCCGGTCCCCCCTCCAATAGGCATTTGTATTATGATTTCTCCCATTAAGAGAGACTTGTTACAATACAATCTTTGTGTTCCTTGTGACCTAGGCGATGCAATGAAGATGGAAAGCGTCATGAATCACAAACATAACATAAACTTGAAGAAAGCTTTAACTATCCCAAGCCTCAGTCCCAAGACCTCAAACACCTTCGAAGGTGGAGAGAGCTAGCAGGGAATGAGGGTAGGGAAGAGGAAGAAGAAACATTTAGTAGGAGAAAGAATTAGTTCCTCACTTATCATAACTCTTGTTGCTAGCATACATAATAGCATAGTAATGAAGAAGAAGGAGATGGCAAGCTTAAGCATTGAAGCATGGCTCTTGGTTGGATTTGCACTCCATATCCAAGAGTGTTGATGTAGTCTCTCAACCTCTACTTGCTTGGAGAAGGAGAGGGAGCTCTTGCACTTTGCATAGCACACAATGAGAGTGTTTGTGAGTGTGTATGGGTGAGTATACCCCCTAAGAAACCCCCTAGCTTGCTTGGGTCGACCCCCCCTTGTAGCTCATGCTTGAAGCTCATTGGACCCCTCCAAGCCAAGCCAATCACAAGCAGGAGGCATTACAAGCAGCAAGGGTAGCCTTGAGACAAGTGTCCCCCTTTCCCCTTTGAGAGAGAGGGCTAGATAAATGCTAAATCAATTAATTAAATCTCCTAAATTATTATTGGACCCCTTGGGTGGCCAACCAATAGGCTTCAGGCACACCATGAGGGCAACATGAGGAGGAACTTGACAAGTGTCCCTTTTGCTTTCTTTGTACCATGCATGCCTTGTGTGAGTGTGTGCGTGTTCTCTCTCATCCCCCCTCATGTAGGGCTCACCCCCTCCTTGTAGGGATTGAATCTTTGACTTTTTGACACCTCAAGCCCCTCATGCATAGGCCCAATTCCCACCACAAGCTTGGCTCATAAGCACTTTAAGCTTGGGCTGGGTTCTCACCTCAAGTGCAACCCTAGCATCTCAAGTATGTCAAGCATCTCAAGCACCTCAATCATTAAGCACCTCAAGCACCTTAGTCATCAAGCATGACAAGCAGGACAAGCACCTCGAGTTGGGTCGGGTTTTCGCGCCTCAAGCTCAGCCCTAGCATACCTAAGGTCAAAGGCCTTTTACACACATTATTGGAGGTCTTCAATGAAGCTAACCCTAAGGTCTTATGCTCCATTTGTTAGCCTTGCTCTTTGATAGACCATCTCTCATTTGGGCCCCTTTACCATTGGCCCCGTGTTGAGATAGATCTATAAGCACATGTCTATATCTTAACACTTGTTCCCGTTTATTCTCCCACATTAAGTGATCAATTTAATGTGAGAAAATCATTTGGGTTGGTTAGATATTAGATATTAGATTTTATGACACACTAAGTAAAACACTCTCTATTGTGTGCTTCCTTCGTCTTTTCCAAGCTGTGTGTGTTTTCTTGCAACCCTAATTCCAACAATTGGTATCAGAGTAGGTTGCATCCTCCCGGGCTTAATCGCCAGTAGCTCTAGCATACGTCTGCTCACTTTCTCTGATCTCAGTGAGCTTTCTCAAGCGTTCACAGGTCGACAAAATTTTTGGATAAGCTCGTAAAGCTATGTCTGCTCTCAGATTTCTTATTCGGGCTCATTTCGGCCTCCGTTTCCACTACAAGCAGTACTGCACAGGCTATTTTGTCATTTTGTGTAGAATTTTTGTCAGTGCCGTTTTTTGCATAACAGGTCCCGTACAGTCTTCTACGGTTTATGCTATATAGCACGAGTTGTTCCCGCTTCGATTCTCCTCTTTTTGGGTAGTTTTCACATCAGGTGTAGCATTTACCATGGTTGACAACAACACAGATGTGTTCAAGATGTTTGCTGCTGAGGACAAATTAGATGGGGACAATTATCCTATGTGGGCTTACATGTTCTTGTGTCAAAGGACATCTTGAATATTGTGCAGGGCATTGATATACGTCCTAGTTCTAAGGATGTAGGCGATGTTGAGGATGTTGCAGGTCTTGCTGCAAGGATTGTTGTTGTTAGAGTTGTTTTGCCTACGATAGAACAAGCTCATTGGGATGTAAAGGATGCGCAAGCTCATGCGTTGATTGTGTTGTCAATGAAGCGCACCATTACTCCTCACATTCATTCAGCAAAATTGGCACGGGATATTCTAGCTGGTCTTTATGCAAGCTGTAATGAGGTAAAAATTGCATTGATGCGTAAAGAGCTGGAGTCAAAGATTATGCATGAGGAAGATGATACAGACACTTTCCTTGCTGGTGTCAAGGATATCAATGAGCAACTTATTTCTGCAGGTGAAGTCATTTCAAACAGTTCCCTTGTGCAGATTGTTCTTGATGCCTTGCCAGACTCTTACCAGACTTTTGCTAGTACTTGGAGACTCATGACCCAAGGAAATCCTAAAGTTGTCAAGTTTGATGCATTGTGCACATTGCTGTTGCAAAAGTCACTTTCCAGAAAAAACAGGACTAGACAGCGTGCATTTGAAGAGGCTTTTATTGCTGCTCAAAGAAAGGGTGGTAACAGCAATGCAGCCACTTCTTATGGTTCTTTTGCGAGTGGAAAATCACATGTTCCTAATGCTTCTGCTGGCAGTAATTCATCTGGAAATTTTGGTGATAAGGGCCAAAAGAAGATGCGTTACCATTATTGTAAAGCTAATGATCACTTGATCAAGCAGTGTCCTGGCCAAAGAGGCTAAGAAGAAAGAGGGTGGTTCCACTGCAAATGCTGGTTCCACTATAAATGCAGCCATTATTGAGTCTTATGTGGAAGGAGACTGTGATGCTGATGTTGATGTAGAATGTGCTTTTAGTGCAGAGTGCACTTACAATCCTGCTATCCATGATGCATGCATGTCAGTTGCTACAGATTCACATGTGTGGTACTTTGATAGTGGTGCTACAAATCACATTACCTCACATCGTGAATTGTTCACCTCTCTTGAGTCTGTCCCTCATGGGAATTCAGTCACTTGCGCCAACAATGCCTCTTATCCGGTCCAGGGGTTTGGAAAGATTGTGCTTGCTGCTGCAAATGGAAGTTCTTTCACACTTGTTCATGCACATTACGTACTTGGGATCAAGAAGAATCTTTTGTCTATATCTGCACTTGCTAGACTTGGACTTGTAGTCAAATTTGTGGATGACAAATGTACAATTCATGATCTAAGTTTTGGTGATGAAATTGTTGCATCTGGTCTTTGTGCGATGGGATGTATAAGCTCACTTTGTATGGCAAGTGTGGACAGAATTTTGCAAAGGCAGTTGCAGATTCAATGGCTGTTTCATATACAAAATTGTGGCATGCACGTTTTGGGCATCTGAATTTTGTCAGTTTTTTTATGTGTTTGCAAAAATCTGATATGGTTGCTTCTTTGCCGCCTCTTGAAGCACTTGTCAAATGTAACATTTAATGGCCTAAAAACTTGTGTGTAGTGGAAATTAGCATGAACATAGTGGGCATTTCATTAGAATAGATTCCCAATGAGAATTACAAGAGTGCTTGGGTGGAGAGAGCAACAAAAAGCATAACACCTAGTTAGATAGCATCAACAATACTTTCAAAAGAGAGAGAAATTAAGCTATTGACACCAGTTCAGGACCGGATTTGCATGGAGCCGGTCCCCCCTCCAAAACACTTTGTATTATGGTTTCTCCCATCAAGAGAGACATTGTACAATACAATTCTTTGTGTTCCTTCAAGACTAGCTAGTGCAATGAAGATGAAAGCTTCATGCACTAAGAAAAACACTTAGTAAACACAACTTTAATTATCCCCGTTCTCAGACCCAAGACCTCACACACCTTCGAAGATGGTGAGAGCTAGCAGGGTATGAGAGTAGATTGAGAGGAAGAAGGAGTATCTTACGAGAAAGATGTACATCTCCTCACATAATCACTCATATTAGCATAGCTTTAGCTTAGTAATTAGCTTGGTAGAGGAGATGAGCATGCATTGAAGCTTGGCTCTTGGTTGGATTTGCATCCACATGCCAAGAGTGTGTCGATGTAGGCTTCTATCTCACAAGCTTGGAGTAGGTGATGAGCTCTCCAGTAAAGCTTGGGAAGAGATAGTCTTCTCTTTCTTCACACATGAGATTGTGTGAGTGTGTGTGTGATAATGCCTTGCAAAAATCAACCCCCTCTCTCTCTTGGGCGAGCCCTCTTGCTATTTGCTCTTGCATGCTCCCCATTGGACCTCCCCAGGGCTAGCCTATCACAATTAAGCAGCATAAGTGATAGCCTTCTGACATGTGTCCCCCTTTCCCCTTTTGTGACAGCTTTAGGTAATTAAATAATTAAACTAAACTCTCATTGGACCCCTTTGCCTCTTGGCCAATAGGAATCAGGCAAGCCATTGGGCTGCTGAATGCTCATTGGACCCCTTGGGAGACTATCCAATAGTCTTCTAGAGGACTTAATTCTCATTGGTTCTTTTATTAAGTGTTTTTAAATTAATTAAACTGGATTTAACCTAGCCTAATTCTCACCTCCAAGGCCATCCAATAGGAATTGGGCACACCTTGTGGGCATCTGGGCTAGGGAGATGACATGTGTCCCTAATTCCCTTTGTGTAAAGGGAGCCTGTGTATGTGTGTGACTTTCTCTCTCATCCCCTACTCCCAAGGCTTGCCCCCTCCTATGTAGGGATTTGAAAAGACTAAGCATCCAATTTCCCCTAGGGTTGACCTTTGGACATAACCTTTGAATTTTGGAACCTTAGCATTTTGGAAGTCTTAATGGGCTGAACCTTAGGGTCTTTTTAGCCCGTTGTTTCACATGGATCTTTTGCAGATGGCCACCCCTTTGGATCCCTATTTTCCCTGCTTTGGATCCCTACTGTGGCCGGTCTGCTAGCTTAACCAATATTCTAGCTTTTTCTCCCCTGGCACTTCCCCATATTAAATGATCAGTTTAACATGAGAAAATCATTTAGGAGAATTAGATATTGAGTATTATGACATTACCTCTCTCTTGAAATCATAGTCGTCCTCGACTATGGTGTAGAGAAGATAAAGCATATTCATGAGTCCTTTTCTTAGCGGGTAGAGGATCCCTATGTTACCCTACGACATCATTCCACAATGGATGACTAGTCCATTTGGATCTTGAGAGCCTGAGGCTGCCGCAAGCATGTCTGCACATTAGTCCTATCAATCTTCCATAGTAAAGTGACAAGCTCTACTTGGTGTTTGGGAGACGTCGTCTCCGCAAACTTGATCTAAGCATGCATACTACTTCATTTTTGTGCACAATAAAGAAAAAGAGAGTCTTATAAGACAAAAACTTTGTTCATTTTTTACATTTGCTTACTCTTGTGAAGCATTGTAAGCATTGACAAGGTTTAGGTTATCCTTTAATTGTATGCCTTGCATCCATCTAGCATCTTCAAAAGGATAATTCTTAAACTTAATAAGATATCGTCGGATAGTCTTACTGCCTCTTAGTACCTTGTCTTCATGTCGGAGAATGGACTCGGGATCCAGCACTTCTTCTTGGTCCTCGATCTCCGGTGGGTCTTCAATAGTTGGTTCTTGAGGTGGCTCTCTTTTGTAAGGCTTTAATAGGCTCACATGGAAAGCATTGTGTATGTGTCAATGATTGGGAAACTTGAGTTGATAGGCCATCTCATTGATTGGCCTAAGAATCTAGAAGGGACCTTAATAAGATATCGTCGGATAGTCTTACTGCCTCTTAGTACCTTGTCTTCATGTCGGAGAATGGACTCGGGATCCAGCACTTCTTCTTGGTCCTCGATCTCCGGTGGGTCTTCAATAGTTGGTTCTTGAGGTGGCTCTCTTTTGTAAGGCTTTAATAGGCTCACATGGAAAGCATTGTGTATGTGTCAATGATTGGGAAACTTGAGTTGATAGGCCATCTCATTGATTGGCCTAAGAATCTGGAAGGGACCATAGTACCTTTTTGCTAGTTTAGCATAGTACTTTTGCTGTCCCGTAGGATTCTTGCCCGTCGTGTGCGTTAATCGAGCCTTGGGAAACTTTAATAAGACCCAATCGTTTTCTTTAAAGGCTTGGGCTCTTCTGTGCTTGTCTGCAGCAGCCTTTTGCCTTTTCTGTGAGATAGAGATAGCATCCTTAATCTTTTGAAAAGATTCTTGCAGGTCTCGGCTATACTCATCTGCAGCGAAGATCTTCCCATGTACCTTAAGTAGCAAGGGACTTTTTGATCTTCCCTCAATTACCTCGAAAGGTGCTTTTCCCATGGAAGTATGTACAGTGTTATTGTAAGCATACTCCACTAAGGGTAAGTACTTCTCCCATTGGGATCTTTGATCTACTTCCATTACATAGGCTTTTAGTAGATCTAGAATGGTTAGGTTAGCTATTTCACTTTGGCCATCCGTTTGTGGATGATAGGCCGAAGAGAAGTTTAGCCTTGTCCCTAAATTCTCAAAGAGACCCTTCAAGAAATTATTGGTCATTCTAGGATCTCTATCCGACACTATAGACATTGGCAAGCCATGGTACTTGAAAATTTGTGAAATGAAGAGGGTTGCCATTTGATGGGCTTTGATAGTCTTTTTGACAGGTATAAAATGAGCTTGTTTACTGAACCTGTCTACTATCGTCCATATTCTCGTATTCCCATGGATAGACTTAGGCAATCCAAAGATAAAATCCATGGATATGCTCTCCCATGGTGAATTAGGACTTGCTTACCGCAGCCTCAGGCTCTCAAGCGCCAAATGGACTAGTCATCCATTGTGGAATGATGTCGTAGGGTAACATAGGGATCCTCTACCCGCAAAGAAAAGGACTCATGAATATGCTTTATCTTCTCTACACCATAGTCGAGGACGACTATGATTTCAAGAGAGAGGTAATGTCATAATAATCAATATCTAATTCTCCTAAATGATTTTCTCATATTAAACTGATCATTTAATGTGGGGAAGTGCCAGGGGAGAAAAAGCTAGAATATTGGTTAAGCTAGCAGACTGGCCACAGTAGGGATCCAAAGGAGGGAAAATAGGGATCCAAAGGGGGGGCCATCTGCAAAAGAGCCATGTGCAACAATGGGCTAAAAAGACCCTAAGGTTCAACCCATTAAGACTTCCAAAATGCTAAGGTTCCAAAATTCAAAGGTTGTGTCCAAAGGTCAACCCTAGGGGAAATTGGATGCTTTGTGTGTAACTAAAACGTCTTTGCATATCCCTACATGGGAGGGGGCGAGCCCTTCTTCTAGGGGATGAGAGATAAAGTCACACACACACATGCTCCCTTTACACAAAGGGAATTAGGGACACATGTCAGCTCCCTAGCCCAGATGCCCACAAGGTGTGCCCAATTCCTATTGGATGGCCTTGGAGGTGGACCAATGAGAATTAGGCTAGAGTAAATCTAGTTTAATAATTTAAAAAACACTTAATAAAAGAACCAATGAGAATTAAGTCTCCTAGAAGACTATTGGACAGTCTCCCAAGGGGTCCAATGAGCATTCAGGAGCCCAATGGCTTGACTGATTCCTATTGGCTAGGAGACAAAGGGGTCCAATGAGAGTTTAGTTTAATTATTAAATTACCTAAATCTCTCACAAAAGGGGAAAGGGGGACACATGTCAGAAGGCTATCACTTATGCTGCTTAATAGCCATTGGCTTGACTTGGGGAGGTCCAATGGGGAGCCTACAAGAGCAAATAGCAAGAGGGCTCGCCCAAGAGAGAGAGGGGGCTGATTTTTGAAAGGAATTATCACACACACACACACTCACACACAGTCTATGTGTGAAGAAAGAGAAGACTATCTCTTCCCAAGCTTTAATGGAGAACTCATCACCTACTCCAAGCTTGTGAGATAGAAGCCTACATCAACACACGCTTGGGCATGTGGATGCAAATCCAACCAAGAGCCAAGCTTCAATGCATGCTCATCTCCTCTACCAAGCTAATTACTAAGCTAAAGCTATGCTAATATGAGTGATTATGTGAGGAGATGTACATCTTTCTGGTAAGATACTCCTTCTTTCTCTCAATCTACTCTCATACCCTGCTAGCTCTCACCATCTTCGAAGGTGTGTGAGGTCTTGGGTCTGAGAACGGGGATAATTAAAGTTGTGTTTGCTAAGTGTTTTTCTTAGTGCATGAAGCTTTCATCTTCATTGCACTAGCTAGTCTTGAAGGAACACAAAGAATTGTATTGTACAATGTCTCTCTTGATGGGAGAAACCATAATACAAAGCCTTTTGGAGAGGGGACCGACTCCATGCAAATCTGGTCCTCAACTGTTCTCAATAGTTTAATTTCTCTCTCTTTTGAAAGTATTGTTGATGCTATCTAACTAGGTCCCAAATGGTTTTGAGAGATCCGGTAGTGTAAGCACAGGTTGAGAGATAAGCTTTTCGAAAGCATTGTTCTCCTTAGCAGACCATGTATACCTAACGCTTTTCTTTGTTAGGTCATGTAATGGTCCCGCAATTTGTGAGAACTTTTCTATGAAGCGTCTATAGTATGCACACATACCTATAAAGCTTCTTAGTTCATGAAGATTCTTTGGTTTAGGCCATCCTTTTATTACCTCTAACTTTGATGGATCCATTTGGATGCCATCTTGAGAGATAATATGACCTAAATATTGAATCTCTTGCAAGAAAAATTCACTTTTCTTTCGATTAACATAAAGTTTATTCTCTCTCAAAACTTGAAATATTACCTGGAGGTGTTGCTTGTGTTCGTCTAATGAATTAGAGTAGATAATAATATCATCAAAAAACACTCCAGTGAAGGTTCGATGAGGCCTGAACAGCTTCTCCATCAAGCGGTTGAATGTGGCTGGTGCATTGGTCAAGCCAAAAGGCATGACAATGTATTCGTAAAGACCAAATGTGGTACGAAATGCGGTCTTTACAATGTCTTGATCAACTATCGTTATTTGATGATAACCACTTTTTAGGTCAATCCAAGTGAAGTAGGTCGATCCTTGTAGCTTATCAAATAGGTCTTCTACCCATGGAACGGGATTTCCTATTCTTGATAGTAATCCTATTTAGTGCTCTATAGTCGACCCACATACGATACGTGCCGTCTTTCTTTTGCACTAATAGCACAGGTGAGCAAAATGGAGATGAGCTAGGCCTAACCATGCCCTTCTCAACTAACTCATGCACTTGCCGCATAATCTCCTCTTGTTGAGCTTGAGAAACTCTATAAGGAGGTTTGTTAGGCGGTGAACTTCGTGGAAGAATTTCAATTTCATGGTCATCATTACCTCGTTTAGGAGGTAGCTCACAAGGGATGTCGTCAATAAAAACATCTTGAAACCCCTTGAGAAACTCTAATTCCTTTTGGTTGCTTTTATTTTCTTTTGTTAAAGCATTAGGTTCATCTTGAGAATCTTAAACAAAAATCATGTACACGGAAATAGAGCTCTTTATTGACTTGTTGAAAGCTGGTGTATGTACAATGGGAATAGTGTTACCCATTTCCTTAGCATCTATATACATGTCTTTTTCCCTGAACTTAAAGGAGATTCTCCTTTCAGGAAATTTAACATCGGCAGCTAGGCGGTCAAACCATGGTGCCCCTAGGATTACATCCTCATGCTTGAGAGGAGAGATAAAGAAGTCCTCTTTGTCCACATAGCCTTGGACCTGAAGCCTCAATTTCCCGATTAAGGGAGTGACTGAAGCTTCTTGCCCCTTGAAGGCACTGTCTGCGGGTAGGACATCTCCCATCTCGTAGGATTGTATGCCTAGCTTGGTGGCCAACTCTATAGATATAAAATTGTGAGTAGAACCAGGGTCAAAGAGAATAAAAGCATCATGTTCTCTTACCTTTCCCCAAGCATGGCATAGAGGAGATCCTTTGTGATGAGTTTGGTGAGTCTCCTCCTCTTGGATTTCAACCAAGGAAGCTCTAGGAGGATCTTGGCGGTTGTTCTTTTGGGGACAAGCGCGGTACGCATGCCCTTGTTCGCCGCACTTGAAACACCAATTATCCTTGCGATAACGCTCAAGCTCTTCAGGAGAGAGTTTGTTCTTACCTTTGTAAACTCCCTTCTCTTTAGCTTTGTTGGAGTTGCCCTTAGGAGACTTTTGGACATTGTCCTTCCCCTTAGGCTCATTGGAACCCTTTTTTTTCGGGGGCTTATTATTTCTTTTAGCCCCCGTTTGGAAATTGATTCGAGAGGCCACCATAGTATGGTGTATTACCGCCGATATGGTACGTGGCCTTTGGGAGTTGACATACTCCGCCATTTCTTCGGTTAAGCCCGCACAAAATTGTTGCTTTTGCTCTCCAAAATCCAACTTTTTTAAGACAGTGGCTTTGAGTTGTAGGTCCCAAAACTTGTCTACATATTTGTGGATGGATTCATTGGGAGAGAGCTTTAAGCTTCGCCATTCGGTGAGTACTTTGTCTTTGGCATCGGTGGCCAAAAACTGCTTCATAATGGAAGCTCTTAAAGCTTTCCATGTTCGTGGAGCTTCACCATTGGCTCATAGGCTAGACCACCATTGCCTGGCGGACTTTTGAAAGTGCATAACTACATGGCGTAGCTTAGAGGACTCTGTGAAGCCCTCATCTCCAAACGCCGCATCAAATTACTGGATAAGGCCAAGACTTTGTCCGTAGCACCAAAGGTGCCATCATAGGTAAGAAAAGAGATGCTCTTCCCTCCCTCTTTGAACTTCTTCAGCTTGGATGACCTCTTCCATGCGGCATAGGATTTCCTATGGCCTCTTCTTTTTGATGGTTCAAAGGTTGCACCATCACTTTCTTCAGAAGGTGAAGAATTTGAAGAAGGTGGAGAAGAGGGTGACCTCTTTCTCGCCTTTTTCTTGTCTTGATCTTCGTTGTCTTCACCATCACTTTCATAAGAGGAAGAGGATGAATAAGATGGAGAAGAGGGTGTCCTCTTTCTCGCATTTTTCTTCTCTTGCTTTTTATCATCCCTCTTTGAATTATGGCATGGAGAAGAGTGTGATGGTCTTCTCCGCTTTGGTGGTGATGGAGAGCGTTTAGCCCGCCGTCTTCGTGGAGCCATCTCCGCCGAGGTGGCGGGAGACTCACTTCTTTCTCGTTCCTTTGGTGGAGGCTCTTGAGTTCTCCTTTGGGAAGAAGATGCATCATCAAGAAGTAAATTCTTGAGCCCTTCGTACGGATTCTCTTCTTCTTTCCGAATTGGAGAGAGACCTCTTTTGGGAGTCTCACAAGGAGGCTTCCTAGGTGTTCTCTCGTCATGGTGATGAGCTTGGAGAATCCCGTGAGCACGGAGCTACCGTTGCACTTCACTTTGGAGAGATGGATTGCCCATGGCTTGTTGAAGCCTAGAAACAAGATAGTTAACAAGCATTGAAGCATCATTAGTAGCTTGCTCATGAGCAAAATCAAAGTTATCAACATTAATTTCACTCTCTTTACTATTGTGAGCCATTCTAACAACTTTTAGGTGTAAACTTTTTAGGTGTACTTTGGCACTTCAAGCCCTAGTTGCTACTCCTCTTTACCCCTTTAGAAAAAGCACTCAAGCTACTGTACCCGCAGCTCGAATACCATTAATTGCAAGGAATAGAAGAGAGGGTCTTTCGACACCAAAACAGCACCGGCTCCTGTCAAGCTTCTAATAGCTCAATAGTGGTTAAGCCGTAGGCAAGCCCCGTAGGACTCCACTATTAAGACCATAGCTCTCGACGGCGATGCCCCGTTAACTGTACAAAGGCAGGCACACTGCAAGGCTGAAAAATCCCTATTCTACTTACTCACATGCAATTAATAATACCAACCATTTATAGCTAGCTTGAGGACCTCCCTTCTTGAGCAAGAAAAGAGAAACCTTGTGCTCTGATACCAATGGAACATTTAATGGCCTAAAAACTTGTGTGTAGCGGAAATTAGCATGAACATAGTGGGCCTTTCGTTAGAATAGATACCTAATGAGAATTACAAGAGTGCTTGGGTGGAGAGAGCAACAAAAAAACATAACACCTAGTTAGATAGCATCGACAATACTTTCAAAAAAGAGAGAAATTAAGCTATTGACAACAGTTGAGGACCGGATTTGCATGGAGCCGGTCCCCCCTCCAAAACGCTTTGTATTATGGTTTCTCCCATCAAGAGAGACATTGTACAATACAATTCTTTGTGTTCCTTCAAGACTAGCTAGTGCAATGAAGATGAAAGCTTCATGCACTAAGCAAGACACTTAGCAAACACAACTTTAATTATCCCCATTTTCAGACCCAAGACCTCACACACCTTCGAAGATGGTGAGAGCTAGTAGGGTATGAGAGTAGATTGAGAGGAAGAAGGAGTATCTTACGAGAAAGATGTGCATCTCCTCACATAATCACTCATATTAGCAATGATTTAGCTTAGTAATTAGCTTGGTAGAGGAGATGAGCATGCATTGAAGCTTGGCTCTTGGTTGGATTTGCATCCACAAGCCAAGAGTGTGTCGATGTAGGCTTCTATCTCACAAGCTTGGAGTAGGTGATGAGCTCTCCCTTAAAGCTTGGGAAGAGATAGTCTTCTCTTTCTTCACACATGAGATTGTGTGAGTGTGTGTGTGATAATGCCTTGCAAAAATCAACCCCCTCTCTCTCTCTCTTGGGTGAGCCCTCTTGCTATTTGCTCTTGCAGGCTCCCCATTGGACCTCCCCAGGGCTAGCCTATCACAATTAAGCAGCATAAGTGATAGCCTTCTGACATGTGTCCCCCTTTCTCCTTTTGTGAGAGCTTTAGGTAATTAAATAATTAAACTAAACTCTCATTGGACCCCTTTTCCTCCTGGCCAATAGGAATCAGGCAAGCCATTGGGCTGCTGAATGCTTATTGGACCCCTTGGGAGACTGTCCAATAGTCTTCTAGAGGACTTAATTTTCATTGGTTCTTTTATTAAGTGTTTTTAAATTAATTAAACTAGATTTAATCTAGCCTAATTCTCACCTCCAAGGCCATCCAATAGGAATTGGGCACACCTTGTGGGCATCTGGGCTAGAGAGCTGACATGTGTCCCTAATTCCCTTTGTGTAAAGGGAGCCTCTGTGTGTGTGTGTGTGTGTGTGTGTGTGACTTTCTCTCTCATACCCTACTCCCAAGGCTCGCCCCCTCCTATGTAGGGATTTGAAAAGACTTTTTGGTCACACACAAAGCATCCAATTTCCCCTAGGGTTGACCTTTGGACATAACCTTTGAATTTTGGAACCTTAACATTTTGGAAGTCTTAATGGGCTGAACCTTAGGGTCTTTTTATCCCATTGTTTCACATGGCTCTTTTGCAGATGGCCCCCCCTTTGGATCCCTATTTTCCCTCCTTTGGATCCCTATTGTGGCCGGTATGCTAGCTTAACCAATATTCTAGCTTTTTCTCCCTTGGCACTTCCCCATATTAAATGATCAGTTTAACATGAGAAATTCATTTAGGAGAATTAGATATTGATTATTATGACATCAAACATGTTTGTGAAGGTTGTATTTTGGGTAAGATGCAGCATTCTAAGTTTCCAAAGGATGGTTCAATTAGGGCCACATGCAGGTTGCAGCTTGTGCGTAGTGATGTTTGTGGGCCCATGCAAACTCCGTCTTTGGGGAATTACCTTTACTTTGTGACTTTCATTGATGTTACTCTAGGCATGCATGGGTATTTCCATTTAAAGCGACGTCCGAAGTTTTTATGTGTTTTAAACAATTTCTGACTATGGCTGAAAATTTCTCAATATGTACTATGGACACCCTCCGTTCGGATCGAGGGGGGAGTATATGTCTCATGAATTTAATGTATTTCTGGCTAGTCGTGGAATAAAACACCAATATACAGTGCCTTATACGCCTCAGCAAAATGGTGTTGCTGAGAGGAAAAATAGGTCACTTACGGAAATGGCACAATCTATGGTCAAAAGTCAAAATTTGCCGCATTCTTTTTGGCTTGAGGCCATCATGTGTGCCACTTATGTACTAAACAGGTGTCCTATGAAAGCCTTGTAGTCTATTACTCCATATGAAGCATGGAATGATAGAAAGCCTTCTATTGAGCACATGCGTGTTTTTGGCTGTTTGGCATATGCTCTGGTGCCACAAACACAATGCAAAAAATTGGATGATAAGGCTGTCAAATGTATTTTTGTAGGTTATAGTGCTGAAAGAAAAGGTTATAGGTTGTATCATCCACAAAAAAAGCCTATTTTGGTTTCACGGAATGTTGTGTTTGTGGAAGCAACACAAATGGTTAACTCTATGAGGCGAGCTTCTCGGCCTAAGGAGGAGCTAAGCCGCAATGAAGGGCAATCTCCATATCCACCTCTCTTCACCTCTAATCAACCCAATCACAGACACTACAATTGCAAGACGGACACAACACTAATCCTATCATGCAACACACTAATCGCAAGTACACACACATAGATCTATCGAGCACCACACTCCAATCAAACCTACATGCATACACAAGTAAAAGAGGGCAATCACACAAGATTAGAGAGGGATTAACCACTAATTAGTTAAGATCTAGTTAATCTAAGCATCATAGGCAATCATAAGAAGTAAGAGAGAGGCATAGTGAGAGAGAATGAATAATTGATTAGTGTTAATCAAGTCTCATGAGCAAGGAGAAGCTCAAGGACTCATAGCCACACACCTCAAGAGCTCTAACCAAAGAGTGCTCTCCACAAATGACTTGAGAACCCTAATTTCTTTTACACACTACCTTATATACCTAGGGTAAAAATATGCAATGTCCGGGCGCCCAAGGCCTGTGTTCAACCCTTGCTGTCATGTACTAGAGACAATAATGTGAGCTCGATCATAGGACATTTATGACACTTTGTTGCCTCTTTTTAGTGGTGGAAGTACGAATGTAAATTCCAATGAGGCAAATGTGCAGCCTATGGGGGTTTCTGAAAATGTTACAGATCAGCCTATTACTGATGCAGATGTACATGATGTACTTGATGAGGAGGAAAGGGCTGAAAATGAGCAGCTAGAAGCATGCCTAAATGGCTGGTACATACTTTGCATGACAATGAATTGGATGCATCTTTGTTTAGTTGCACTCGTTCAGGCTCTCACCATGCATCTTATGCATCAGATTGCTATGCTTTGGCTGTGTCTAGCTTACATGATGTTGAGGAACCTCTGTCTTTTGATGAAGCACAAAATTCAAAAAATTGGATGGCTACCACGCAATTAGAATATGATACACTTATAGAAAATGACACATGGATTTTATGTGATTTGCCTCCTGGAAAAAAGGCCATTGGTACTAAGTGGGCTTACAAGTTGAAACGCAAGCCAAATGGTGAGATTGATCGCTATAAGGTTCGACTTGTTACAAAGGGTTATGCACAACAAAAAGGCATAGATTATGAAGAGACTTTTTCTCCCACTTGTCATATGACTACTGTACGTTTTCTATGTGCATTGGTAGCTCATTTTGGTTGGGATGTACATCAATAAGACATTATTATTACTTTCTTGAATGGTGACATATTTGAGGAAGTTTATGTAACGCAGCCTCGCGGTTTTGTCAAGAAAAGGACAAGAGGATAAGGTATACAAATGTAACAAAGCTTTGTATGAATTGAAGCAATCTACTCGTGCTTGATATGAGAAGGTTGACACTCATTTGGTCAAATGAGGCTTTCATAACAGTCCAACACAAAGCACATTGTATGTAAAGCGTGCGGGTGATGTACTTCCCATTGTGGTTCTTTATGTAGATGATTTGTTGATCACTAGACCAAAATGAGAGACATACTGATGAAATAAGGCTGATTTGAATGCTACTTTCAAGATGAAATATTTGGGGTTGCTACATAATTACTTGGGTATACAATTTAAGCAGTGTGATGGTGGTATTGCCTTGTGTAAGAAAAGTTACATAGAAACATTGTTATGTAAGTTTGGGCTTGAGGATTGCAAGCCTATTGCCACTCCCATGGAAACAGGTTTGAAATTGAGTCTTCATGATGTTGGTGATCCTGCAGATGTCACTCTTTACCAAACTACTGTTGGATGCCTCATTTATGTATGCAACACGAGGCCAGATATTCAGTTTGCAGTTTCACAGGTCAGCAGATTTATGCATAGCCCATGGTCTAAGCATTGGCAGGCTGTCAAGAGGATTTTCCGCTACTTGAGTGGTACTTTACATATTGGCTTGGTTTATCCCAAGGGGGGATCATTTCCGTCAGACTTACATGCTTTTTCGGACTCAGATTGGGCTTGTTGTTTTGACACGTGAGTGTCCACAAGTGGTTTTTGTTTCATGCTTGGCAGTTCATGTATATCATGGTTGAGCAAGAAGAAACCTATGTGGCCACTTCTAGTTGTGAGGCTGAGTATAGGGCAGTCTTCACAGCTACGATTGAGTGTGTATGGCTCAGACGCCTTATGGATGATTTGGGTGTTGGACATGACATTGCCAACACTATGTACACTGACAGTCACAATGCATTGGCAGTTGCGAGAAACCCAGTTTTTCATGCTTGCACAAAGCACATTGAGATGCATTACCACTATGTCAGGGAGAGGCTCTCAGCAAGAGAGATCAAATTGGCTTATGTGCCAATTTGATCAAATTGGCTTATGTGCCAACACAGGACAACCTTGCAAATCAAATTGGCTTATGTGCCAACACAGGACAACCTTGCAAATCTTTTCACAAAGGCATTGTCTTGTGAGAAGTTCAAAGCTTTCCACAAAGCTTTGGACTTACTCCCCTTTGTGGACTGATCATGTCCTTAGAGCATGACACTTCCCTTTACTCATGTGCCAGCTCTCGTTCACCGCATCAATTCAGGGGGGATTAGTTACCATATACATGTAGTGATGTGTGTGAACACAGTAGGACCGTCGGGGCATTTTTCCCCTCTTTAGGAGGTTTTTTCCCCCATGCATTGTATACACGCCCATCACTCTAGGGCTATCTATCTTTCCGTCGCACACTAAGTAAAACACTCTCTATTGTGTGCCTTGAGCTTCCTTCATCTTCTCCAAGATGTGTGTGTTTTCCTGCAACCCTAATTCTAACAGTTTTCACTAATGTATGTTGAGTGACAGACACCGCCTATTGTATACCATGTGGAGCCATTTTTTAGTGTTTTTTGATAATTTCTTGACTGAAATAAGACTTGGACCGGAAGATCCCTTTCTGAGAGTGTGGCTAATGTTTTGTGTCTACTCCTTATCCTTTGGAGGACCCTCGTGAGTTTTTTTTGAGCTAGGATATTCTCGAATGTTAAGATACCATCGGTGATACAGGTTACTGGATTTCCATTACATTATCCTTGCCATAGGTCATATATCTTATGTGATGTTTTTCTTGACGCCGCGTTTGTCAATGACAATTGATAGTTTATGCCCAATTTTACTCCTTTGAGTCGATTAATTTTTAATGCATATTTGGCTTTGATTTTTTCACTCCCAAAGGAGACTCTGCCAATTTTTTCTTGCAAATCTACCTATGTTTTTGACACTTTGAGCACCGTTTCAACTTGAGATTTTGCTCCTGTTAAAGAGGAGGTTTTCCGTAATTTTGCTTTGTTTTATCGCCATAGTTTTTGGCATTTTCAACATAGTGCTCAAGTATCCCAGATATGGCATCCGTTTATGAGAAGAACATTTACAATATTATAAAGATTGATGACAGAAATTTCTCTATGTGGAAAGAGAAAATCCAAGATGTGTTAATCCAAAAGGGCCAATTGGAGCCAATCGATGAGCGCCAAGAAGGCAATGGCTATATAGATAGGTAGTGAAAGATGCTTGATGCCAATGCTATATTCACTATATGTTTACACCTCACAGAGTCTGTGTATTTCACCATAGTGGGTGAAGCTACTACTAAAGCCATATGGGACCAAGCTATATGATACATATAAGAGCGAAGGTTCAAGTAACAAGGTGTAGTTTGGGTTACATGATCACCTTTGGGAATGGTTCATGTTCAAAAGGAAGGAAAATCTTATGATTCTCAAAGTTCAGAAGCATGGAGTGCTTTGCTCTATGTTTGTCTTGTGTGTAAAAGAGGATTGTACATAGCTGACATAGCCGGCTAGGCCATATGAGCCAAAAGGGAATGATAAATACTAGCTCATTTTGGTTATTTGCATAGGTTAAGTTATTTAGATTTTTCTATGTGTGAGCATTGTATCTATGATAAACAAACTAGGAACACCTCATTGCCTTTGAATAGGAAGTGTTTATAGCCAATACAACTTGTCCATAACAATGTTTGCAATTCTATGCAAATCAATCCTCTAGGGGAGTTAGCTATTTTGTGACTTTCATAGACGATTCCACTAGAAAGGTGTGGGTTTATTCTTTGTGTCATAAGGATTCAATCTTCTCTACTTTCCAAAAATTATAAGCATTGGTAGAAAATTAGTCTAGCAAGAAGATCAAACGCTTGAGACTAATAATGGTGGAGAATACGTTTCCAAGGAGTTGTGAGAATTTCTACAGCAATAGAGGTATGAAGAGGCAGCTTATTACACCTTATACATCCAATCAGATGGGAGTTGCAGAAAGAATTAATAGAACAATTCAAGAGTGAGTCACATCCATGCTTTCTATGACAAATCTGACTCAAGGTTTTTGAACAAAGGCAATATTGACAACAATACATATCATTAAAAAGTCACCTAGTACGCCATTGAACTTCATATTTTAGAGGAGCAGTAGTCTAGAAAGAAGTCACATTACGATCATTTACCTGTCTTACTATGTGGGATAGGCACATGTGCCTAAAGAGTTCGAAAAAAGCTGAACTCAAAGTCACACAAGTGTATTCTCCTTGGTTATCTATGTTCAGAGGCTCGGCTTGTAAAAATATTTTAGGCCAACCAAGTAAGGATGGGTTTAGCAGATTGACCAGCCTATAATCCCTTTAACATAAGTGGACCGATGAAGAAGAACCAGTTCAGACTGGGAAAAGGCAACATATCAACCCTACCTACTTGGGATGGTGACTCACCCCAGGGATGTTTCGGCCTGCCCACTGCACCCACAAGGTGTTCCAATCGTTCCAACCAATCATGCCATTGCTGCAGCTCGTGGGTTTCAAAAGATATGTGCACTCGAGTTCCAGGTGAAAAAAGTGCACCATGAGACTGCATGTAGCTTAATAATCCCACATTTGAAGACAAGCTCTCCAAGAGATTACAAAAGTAACGGGCCTTGCAAGCGTTCAACTTGACGTCCTCTTCGAGGGTTGAGAGATGACGGACTGATGAGCGTTCAGCGATGGTCCGTCGTGCTAACACCCATAGAAGTCGAACACGCTAACCGTTTGTGCGTGTTGGCAGGCCTCTACTTAGGGCCTGCCACACGCCAATTTTTGGAATGGCTCCACCGGGGTCACCCCATCCAATCTTCAACCGTCAAATCTTATCAGAAGGAACCGTGCTCTGGTCCGAGGTACGCCTTGCCGAATGCTCTCCTTGTTCGCTATGAATACCTTGTTTACTTAGGCACAGAACATGTGGGTTTATATGAACATATGCCAGCTATAATTGTATGTGTAGTTGGTAGCTGCTGCCTTCCGTTAGTTGATGTGCACCTGCGCTTTTAGAGGCATGTGGGACAGGATATCCATGATGTGAGCCGCATCAAGGCTTCATGTGAGGCTCTTGCAGTGATAGGTGCTTAAACCTCTAGAAACTTTTTTTTTTTTAATTCAGCCACCTCACGACAACTCATTTCATTGGAAATGTGAGCCTTTTAGCCCTTAGCTGCAACCTTAATTAACTGTTAATTAGCTGTGGTGTTGTTGCACTATACTTTACTGAGTTTCACATTTCACTATATCCACTAAAGGCATAGGACGATCATTTTCACGTCGCTTGGAAGTGATGAAGTCTGCTACTACTCTTCAGAAAGAGGCTTGGGTTGTGGGCTACTAGTTCCAGGGGAGAGCGCGGGTTGAGTAGTAGCAACAGCAGGAGGTGACTTTGAAACTTTATTCTGAAAGTCAAAACACTTGATATTACAATGTTCTTTGAGCCATTAGAAATGAGACATCCAACATATAAAATTTAATGCCAATTTTCTTATTAAATTAAGATCAAGATTTTAGTGCATGTTTCAAGAGCATTTGGGGAAACGTACTATGTAGGTTTTATTTACCACAATTGATTTATTGTTCCCTACAGAAAGTATCATATAGATTTCAGCTCAATCAATAAAACCACTAATCACACACGATGGTTTCTATAACGTTGGATAGCCTGTTAGCTTCAGCAAGAGGTTTTAAAGCCACACAGTTTTAGGCCACTCTTATTGCTATAGGTTAGAGTAAGAAATTAGTTTTTCTAGATAAAATACCACACCACAAGAAGTGGGATCCCAACCAACCCTCTCAAGGGCCCCACCCCTATCACTGGAATGTCATTTGATTTCTATTGTATAAATTGGACGTACACAGATGATATATCTCAATCCATGGACTGATGTGACTCTAGGGAGATGACCGTAATCTGGGGTTGATTTGCACACCCAATGTGAGAGCATTCAGGGCTGAAAGCTGGCTGCGAATACACAGATCTGGCTGCGCATTCAGGTGATCAGATTTTTGCATGTGGTAGCAGAGTCCTAGGCTCAGCAATCCTGGCGGATCCCCCTTCCTCTCTCAGGTCTGCAGCAATGGGCCAATTGCGGGTTTTTGAAAAACGCTAGGCTAGGACCTTCCGTGGCAATTTTTGCTCCCATTGTCCCTTAGCATTTTTGCGAGCTGTGGGAAGCCTCTGGCCTTCAGCCGACAATCTACAATCGGCTGGCTGATTACTTGCGTTCTTTGGCAAGAGGAGGTGAAGACATACTCCGGGTGTTATAAATTGATGCTGTGGCACGACTTAAGATCCGAAGATAGAGTCGCCCGGTTTCCACACCAAAAAAAAGTAGATCAGGCCATACAATCCCGCATTTTGCGACAGATTTTGTGTTGCGATTTGTGGTGGGAATCATGGGCTGTTGAAGCCCGACAAGGCATTCTTATGGTAGAAAAAACAGTTGACTGTGAGATTATGAAAAGACTTGAGCTTTTTGGATTGTAAAAGCAAGGCCAAGGGCCTATACAATAGTGCCTTGGGGGAGTATTTTTATAGGCTGGAAAGTGGTGGTGAGCTCTTTCCGGCAATTGGTTGCCGCATGCGCATTACACCTGAGCCACGTGGACAAGCTTCTGCTACAGTCTAGCGTGAGTCGTAGTTTAGCTTAGGACCTAGCCTGGCACTTTGTGAGCCTCTAGCAGGACGTGCATGTTCAAGAAGGTTGTAGTTGCATACCCTCTCTTGCACAGTACAGTCAGTTCAGCATATAGGCATACGAACAGTCCCTTAAGTCAATAATATTAATAAGTGACATTTTTAAAGCATTAATTTGTCATGGTTGTGGGGCTCAGTTTGTGACTGCTCGACCCAGCATGATAGAGGTATATAGGTGACCTGGGGGGTTCTTCTCTGAAGGCAAGAAGCATAAGTCAATAGTACCCTACAATACCGCATCACCTTAGTTCAGCCCATTAACCTCATTGCCAGCCTTGCCATCATCAGCACCTCAGTGTTCGTAGCCTCTTCAACTAGCGTTTGTCAGTATGGAACATCAGCATCAGCCAACGTCTTCCATCACAATTCAGCTTGCAAATCAGCGTTTTCAGCATGAAGATTCCCGCCCTGTTAGCTACTAAGTTGCAAAAGTTAGCCTCGGAATTATTAGCGCTTTCAGCATTCAGCCTTAGCATCACAGTATCAACCATCGATAGCAAGTACCCACTAGTATCTCAGCAATACCAAGCATCTACACCAAGTACCCATCAACATCTCAGCACCTCAGGATCTCGGATCATTGTAACAGCATTGTGCAAGTAAGTAAAGCAAGTACTTGCTCTGGAAATAGAGCAAGGGTGCCCTTGAGGGCGGTTGGGATCCAACATGCTGTGTCGTCTCTCTTTTCTCTATCTCTCTCTCTCTGTGTCTCTCTCCTTCATTGTCTTCATTTCAATTTCTCTTTCAAGTGAAGTAAGTAACCTTGTGTTTGTGCGGAGTACTAGATCCGAGTTGAATCCTTAAACTCTTTCGTTGCACCTGACATTGGTATTAGAACTCTCTGCGTGCTTTGGCTTCACGGACTCAAGGAAAGAACCAAGAACCGAAGCAGAACCAAGAACCCAAAGAGTGTCTCAGTTTTTTTTGTCAAAGAAGCTTCGCGTCTCGACCCCCGCTCCCATCTTCATCGCTATGTTTTTGAACGAAGATCGACATTGGAGACACGAAAATCGAGATCTTGAATACAAAGAGTAATACCAAGAGTTGCTTGCCTTGTATGCGGATATTGAAGGAGTTGGAGACAGGATCCCTAACCCTCATCTGCATTTGCATTCGCATGTAGCGTGCATCCACTTCCGTCGACAAGTAACCCTTGGAAATATCTTCGAGCATCCTTACCTTTCATCTTCACCCGCAATGTTTTCACGACAGGTTTATTCGTGTCACGTGCACACTACACTTGCACCACGTGGACAAGCTTTTGCTATAGTCTAGCGTCAGTCTTAGTCTAGCTTAGATCTTGTTAGGTGCAGCGGAATGAATGTTTGCGCTTTGCTCAAGATGAGTCCTCCGAACTGTGCTCAAGGTTCCTTTTGTTCTTATGGAAGGTAGGGCCTTCCATTCTTAATGAGAGAATGCTATGGTCACAAACAAAGTGAATGGACACTATGCGTGCAAGTGTATGAGACTGAGAGATAGAGAGAGAAGAGAGATACGACACCAGAGACGTAAAACCCTCCTCCGAAGGCCCCACTCTCGTCGGTGAGAGTGGTCTACTTATGATTGCACAAAGTGGTACAATTATGATGCATGGAAACTGATGCAACTTGGGACTGTGTCAGTGACGACGACGGGGATGGCGACGACGACCTAAGGGCTGAAATCTGCAACCTTCTAACTGCGGTCCACAAACGCTATCTGCTGAAAATCTGAGCTGATTCGGGCTGCTGAAAACGCTGATTTGGCTGCTGTTTTTAAGGGCTGAAAACGCTGATTTGGTCTGCTGTTTTCGGGCTGAAAAGCGCCGAGTATCTGCAGGGATGTTAGGGCTTGAAAAACGCTGTGTCGATTGCTGCAAAAACGCTGTTTTGACTGTTGTTGCTAGGGCTGAAAACGCTAAGGGAACTGTTGCTGATCTGGTGGTTCTACTGGCAACAGGAAATTCTAGATGCAAAGGCTACCGTGGTCAAGCAATGGCTGAAAACGCCAAGCAAGATGGGGGGGTTGGCGATGATAAAAAACGCTAGGGCTGATGGGGTGCTTGAGGGGTTCTTGCTGAGAGAGAGGGGAGTACTTGCTGCCAAAGGCCTATTGTGCTCCTTGCTCATCTGCCCAAGAGTGCTAGCTTTGGTTTGCTTATATATTTTCTTACCCAAATTGCCCTACCTACTTTTATTGGGAAGTCACTTAAATTAATCAGTGAAAAATGTCAAAAATAGGGAAAATAGGCTAAAATCACTGGAAAATTCCCCTAACTGATTCTAATGGATTCTGATGGAAATATTGATGATCATGTTGTGTGCAATCAGAGGATATGCATCTATGCTAAGTGACTGGGCATGCACGGTCTACGAATAGACTCACAAAAGTGCCAAACCACTTCTAATCTAGACTGATTGGATTGACTGAATCCCTGTTATGGTGTAGCTTGTCCACGGACACATAGGGTTGGATGTGTCACATGACAGATCTAGCTTGGCAATTTGTGAGCCTCTAGCAGGACGTGCATGCCCAGGCAGGTCATAGTTGCATACCCTCTTTTGCATAGTTTAGTCATTCTAGCATACGTTTTTTCTTCACTTTACCCTTTCATGAATACATTTTATGCATAACCTTTTTGTTTTTTTTCTTTGCTTTCAAAGTTTGCTCACTTGGTGAAAAAGGTAAACACGACAGACTTAAAATCTGTTCCGTTTCAAGGGTTATCGGTTCGAGTCCGATAGTGAGCCCGCAGTTACTTCTTTAGGACCTGTTACAGATGAAAACGCCTCTTGAATATCTTCTTTTGAATCGCCCCTAAGCACAATCTCTTTCGGATTAACTAAAGCATCATGTATTGTCTCTTGAAGACCCGTTATTGTGGAATACTCGTGCACGACTCCGCAAAATCTTGCACGTGTTATGCTTGTCCCTTCAATCTCTTGTGACAAAGCTCTACGCATGGCAATTCCTACAATACTGGCTTGACCCCTTTTAAAGGGAGATACAAGGAAACGACCATAATGAAGCCGCTTACTTTCTATTTTGGATTCAAGGCATTTCCACTGAATTGCCTGCTTAGAGGTCGACATCTCGTTTTTGCGCATACGTAATTTTTTTTTCTCTCCTTTTGATGTGACTAATCACTAGTTAGACGCGTCTCTTTCTGGGGGGTCTTTCGTAAGCACAATCTCGGATACTGCCTTGGGCAGTGCTTCTTAAGCAAGCTGAAATAATGTCAAAACACGCTTAGCAAGAATGCACACTTTTATCTGCCTGCATGCTTTAATTCATGACTGATGCCATACGAAGGCTGCTAGCATTTATCCACACCTTAATGCCATGCAGAAGGTGCTAGCTTTAATCTGCTTTAGCATTACACCGCATGTGAACCCAAGTCGAGCGCATGTGAACCGCACCACCTCTTATCTGCTCACTTAATTATAAAGGACTTTTTGCTTACAAGTGAAATCATGGGCTGATTTGTCTACTGCTCGACCCAGTTTATAAGTGCCTATATAGGCAACCCTTGAGAGCGCAAGAAGAGGCAGAAGAACCAGCAGTACAAGACCTAGCACCCTAGCATGAGTTCAGCGTTTTCACCCCTTTCAACCAGCGTTTTGACCAGCAACACTTCCACATTTTAAGCCTTAGCATCGTTAGCATTTCAACCTACAAGCACCAACTTTTCAGCATTTTATTGCATCAAGTTGCAGATTTCAGCCCCCATGCATCAGCGTTTTGAGAATTCAACACTTAGCCTCTCAAGTACCAAGTATGTATAGTGAGTACCCATTAGTACCTCAACAAAATCAAGCATCTGTCAAGCATCTCAGTATCTAGGATCATTGTTACAACATTGTGCGAGTAAGAAAGCAAGTACTTGCTTGGCAACAGAGCAAGGGGGGTGGTTGTGTCATGTGCACATTTAACCCTATACAAGTTCTAGGGTTTAGGTTAGCCTAGGAAGTGTTCTGGCACCCTTGTGAGCCTGTGCGCAAGCAGTGTATGTCCAGGCACTTAGCTGCATATCCTCTGATTGCACAATCCAGTAGCACCTTACATTTGCATTTTCAAGTCAGTATACCCAAAATATCATGAAAGTTTGAGGCAGGCAATTTAGGCATTTCATGATCATTCAATTAATTATTAAATGCCAAATGACAAGGTCGTGGGCTGTAGGGGAGCATGCTCGACCGTTCTTGGCAGCTATAAAGGGAGCAAGGAGGCGCCATTCACAGGCAGAAGGGGCAGCAAAAGAAGTTAGCAACTTGCAGAGCCTCTCCTCAGCAGTACCGGCAGGATCCTCAGCGGTTCTAGCTTCAGCATCTGGCGTTTTCTACAGTCCCAGATCAGCCAGCGTTTTCACTTGCAGATCAGCCTTGCGTTTTGCAAACTTGGAGATCGGCCCTAGCGTTTTGCAACTTGCAGATTAGACACAGCGTTTCCAGATTTCAGCCCTTGCACTTGCAATTTCAGCCCTTAGCCTCGCAGATCCTCATCACCCCATCAGTTCAGCCAGTGTTTTCCAATTCAGCCCGCAAATTTCAGATTTCAGCATCTGCGTTTTCAGCGCAGCGTCGTCGAGTCATCGTCATCGCCATCCTCTCCGACACAGCGTCAGCATTCAGCAGCATATCAGCGTTTTTAGATTCCAGCATATCAGCCCTAGCGTTTTCAGTTTTCAGCCCGTCCTCGTCGTCGACATCGTCGGCAAGTCCATTGCATCTAGACCATTGTACCAGATATGTGCAATCTAGAGCATAGACCTCTCTCGCCATAGAGAGGGGGCCCTTGGAGGAGGGTTGAGAATCGTGAGGTGTCGTATTCTTCTCTCTCTCTCTCTCTCTCTCTCATTCTTAGCACTTTCATTCACAGTATCATTCTGATCATTACACTTGCACTCTCTCTCTAAGAAGAACAAAAGGCTCTCCCTTTCGTAAGTAAAAGGAACCCTTGAGCAAAGTTCGAAGCACTCATCCTGAGCACTATCAATTTTCACTTCCGCTGCACCTTACAGGTTGGGACCCAATATGTCGTGTCGTTTCTCTCTCTCTCTCTCCCCCCCCCCCCCTCCCCTTCATTGTGTTCGGTTCAGTTACTCTTTTTAAGTGAAGTTTAGTAACCTTGTGTTTGTGCGGAGTACTAGATCCAAACTAAATCTTAAAAAAACACTTTCGTTGCACCTGACAATTTGAGTGGTAGCACTTGCTTGCAAGGCAGAGTTAGAATCAAGGCCAGTATTCTACGACATTAGTAAGGCTCCCTAGTAACTTGTATGGTATCGCAACAATACCTATATCTGCAGTATCCACAAGTTTGGAGGAGTTATCATCCGTTTATGCATCCACAAGCATTAGAAGCATTCAACATCAAAAGTACAGACAGAGGTTCGGCAATTGTGTCTCACCTTCAACAGGGGGGATGTCACGTGGGCATTACACTTGAGCCACGTGCACAAGCTTCTGCTACAATCTAGCGTGAGTCGTAGTTTGGCACTTTGTGAGCCTTTGAAACCGGCCTATAGGGTGGTAGACTTTGGCTTTCACCCAAAACTTTACTTTAGACTTTAGGACAGAGAGAAACTTTTTAAATAAAAACCTGTAACAAGAACTGACACTTGAAACACACACGGCTTGGAAGCTTGAGCGCTACCAAGCAGACGTCGACACCTGTTGGCCCCAAAGCTTGGCGCTCCTTTCGGTATTTCTTTATTGTTATTGCGAATAAACGACCTGAACACTTTCACTTATCTCTCACCAAGCTATCCAAACCTGTCCATGGCTATAATTGTAGGTTTTTGACCCTATTTCGTCAGCGTAACGGCGCAAAACCCTCTGTAGGTCAATAGTACACGTCAAGGACACTTTCCTTCCATACGAGAAAACTCTTCGTTTTCGCAATCCTTCGCGATGGAACTGTGCGTACTTGTGGGGGATTAGCAATTAGCTAATCCGGTTCCTGTTCAAAAGGCTCTTGCCTTGACAAACGCGCATAAACCCTCAGAACTGTACATGGTCAATTAAGTAGCCCATCTAGTGGGGCATTACCATATGTGCCAAAGGGGGGAGAGAGATGCGCGAGAGCAAATCGTTGAGCTACATAGAGCAAGGGAGAAGGCAAGCTTTCCATTAAAGTTGTGATCACTTGCACCCACTACTCACACACACCTCGTAGTCACACTGAAGTGCAAAATTAGCCCCTCTTAAAAATGGGCGTCCCCTCTAGCTGATGGATCTGGCAATTTGCTGCAGAGCTGCCATGTGTCCAATTTGCCTCTTTAGAGTTAATTCCTAGTACCCACCGACTTATAAGTGTAGGGATGGGGCCTAAATGACATTGAGCTCAACGTAGGTATCCTTTTACTGCTCGGATTTCAGTGTCGATTGGCCCGACCATCTCGTGGCGACTTGCCCTTCCCAACTGCGGGTGTAACTTTGTCGTCGGCCGATCACACCGGCCATGCAATGTCCGGCCATTTGTGACTTCAAAGAGAGGGTCCCAAAAAGTAAAAATTATTGGAAAGAAACCAACAACTAAGGTTAGCAGTTGCCACGTCCTCGTGACATACCCCCCCTCTTGAAATCGCAAACGTCCTTGATTGCATGCCATATCTACATTCCATTGATGATCTTGTGTTGCTAGCACGCTTTTATCATCGCATGTACCCGCAAGAAAGGTCATAACTCATAGGTACAAATGACTTAATGAGACCTTCATACTTTTGTCATTTCCATCTATGATAGAAGTGAGCATAATACCTTTAATACTTGAAGAGCGATGCACACTTCTATTGCATTGAATCCGTATGTACATTTGATGTGCTAGCTTCATCATTACTCCTCTGAACAGGTTGGGTTGGGGCATACGTAGGCTGTAATCCGAAGGCCTCAAGGTAAAGCTGCAATACATTTGGTGACTCCGACAATCCATGCTCTTCCATCCACTTTGCATCCATAGGTGGATAGTTCTTGAACTTCACCAAATAACGTCTCGCAACTTGTTCCTTAACTTTTTTTCTTTATGTGTCAAAATTTGCTCAGGTACCAAAATCTCATCAAGTTCATCGACTTCTTGCTTATCTTCCTATGGCATATCTTCTGGCGCATTATGAATCTTCCAAGTGTCAGGCAATTTCAGCCTAAAAGCAACATCGCTGATCTTATCAAGCACTTGAAAAGGCCCATAGTAATGCATATTGAGCTTAGGAAACAACCGTTCCTTGCCCTTCATCTTCTTTAACCTTGCCTTTTCAAACCTCAATAGGACCCAATCACCAAGTGAAAACAGTAATTCGCGACGGTGACGATCAGCGGCCCTTTTCTGCTTTGCCCGAGTCTTCTCCGAGGCTAGCTTAATCTTCTTATACATTTCATCCATGTTTTCAACCTATCAATCTGCCTCAAAGATCTTGTCCTCTGTATGCAAAATGGGAGAAAACCTTTTTGCCACCTTCAACAACCTCACAAGGTGCCTTGCATGTGGACGAATGCATCGTATTGTTGTACGCATACTCAAGCATAGGCAAACAGTGTTCCCACTTGTCCTATTATTTGACACTTAACATTTCAGCAGATCCAAGACAGTAGAATTAGCCTCTTCTGACTATCCCTCAGTTTGTGGATGAAACAAAGACAAGAACTTGAGCGGTGTACCCATGTCCTCAAATAATCCTTTTCAAAACAAACTCGTCATGTGAGGATCACGATCACTGACAATTGATTGTGGCATACCATGGTACTTAAACACATCGTACATAAACAAGTGTGCCATCTCGTCAGATTTTGTCACAAACTACTGACGTGTCAAAGCCCCGAAGAAGGGAGCCAACTTGCAGATGTCGGTGGAGGGACCTAAACCCTAAGAAGAACAAGTAACAAAAGAAGAAGTGCTACCAACTTATGGGGACCCCGTCCGATGCGGCCCCAAGTGACATAAAGGATTAAAATAAAGCAGGACCCACACACAAAAAGAAAAAAAGAATTGCGTAGCAGCTGATGACCTGGCAGTTGTACGGAATTTCCGAAAATTGTGCTGACATGATGACGTGGCAAACTGTATGGATTTTCGCGTTTTGCGCCGATTGCTATACGAAATTCCGTGATTTATGTTGGCAGCTTTTTGGCATTGCTTTTGGACCATAAGCTTTTGAGTTTTGAAGGCTTTTCATGTAAACTGCTTTTGGGGCCTAGGGCCTTTAAATATGTGCTAAGGGCTCATTCTTTGGCATGCTTCCTGAAGAAGATGTAGAGTCTAGAGTACCGGCTTGTATTGTGTTGATGCAATATAAAGAAATACCGAAAGGGGCGCTAGGGTTTGGGGCCAATACACTCTGGGGTGGAATTCCGTCACTTCGTGTCACGTGTCGTCTCTCTCTCTCTCTCTCTCTCTCTCTCTCGATTTAGTTGTTATTGAAGTGCTAAAAGTGTGTTCAATCTATTCTTTTCTATTGGCACGTGGTGCCCGTCTTGTAACAGTGGTATCAGAGCATGAGGCGTGGTGCTTTTCTAAAAGCACACCGGTCCTACAAAAGAGTAGACAGAGCTATTGGAATTGTACTTGAAGTATCTTCGGGCCCTTAACCATGTAAAGTGAAGGAAAAAAATATTGTCTTCTCTAAAGACTGTGTATGCAATGTCGATGAACATAGAGACGGAGTGACAACCCGTTCATCAAACACATGCAAACAATGCGGTCGAATCTTTTCTGTTTGATCGAAACCAATCAACTGTGGCAATCATAATGGAAATGCCCATGCTTGGTGCTCATACAATCATGTGCTCTTTCGGAAACTGTGTCATGCCAAGGAAGAGACATGGAATGTGACTTCCTGACATACAAACTTTTCAGCTTTTCATGCACAATCCGCATACATTCGTGCTCATCCATGAGAGAAACGTGCTCAACATACAATATCTCATGCCTAGGAGAAGGGATCACATAACGATGCTGACTAGAATACATGAAATTTTTGAACTACATGTTACCCCCTCTGATGCCCCAGGTGGTACTTCCTACTCCGGCAACATAAAGTACGAGAGCTTCCAACTGGCAAACTTCTCAGTCGTTTTTCGCGATCGAGGGAGTCTTCAGGAAAATGGTGCAGCCATCTGACCCTGATCCAGTGTAACCGCCTTTGCCACCGTCATTGCCCCCACCACCACCACCATTGCCACCAGGCTATAATGGTTGGAGCCCATATGGATACCCTTATTATCCATACCCTGGATATGCGCCTAAACAACCTAAAGATTTCAAAGACGGCGGCACGAAAGTCAAATTTTTCACTTTTTCAGGGTTGAAAGATCGCGAGAAAGCATTGCAGTTCCTACATCAATTTGACAACAATTTGACAATATCTATGCTTTAGGGAACTATACAAAAGAATCCAAGATTTCTCGAGGAGCGGGATTTCTTAAAGATAATGCTATGCAATGGTGGAGTTCAATCGCGACACAACCGCATGCTCCAAGGACCTGACAAGCTTTCAAGATAGTTTTGCACGTAGTTACATGACTTCTATGTTTGAAGTATGGATTTTGGCAGAGTGGGCAACTTGAAAATGCTTGCCACCGAACCATGGACAAATATAACCAAAGGTTTCTCGACGTGTACCTTCCGGTGTCCTTTAGATCTGTTCCCTTGGAGGCCCAATGCGAGCGATACACCATTAGACTACCATCACCATTGCAGGAATATTGTCTATCCAAGCAAGCCTCTACCATTCAAGAACTTATGGACCATGCCGTGGTAAGCTACAAATTGATGAAGGGGAAGCTAGAGTTTACCACAGAAGAATCTCCAGCCACTAACCACAACTCTCGGCAACAACGAACAAATTCTTGAGTGTCTCGTGAAAATCAACCGCAAAGGCCTCATTTGACGCCTCAACAAGGAGACACCTTACTACAAGAAGGCCGATGCTTTGGATGCTTTCAAACAGGGCATAATATTCTAATTGTCCCGAACGCACTGATAGACCAGAGGAGCAGACGCCCGCATCAACGGTCGACAGAACCCCAGCGCCACCTCCTGCTTCTAGACCCGCTATTGGACTAGTTCCTGATATTTATGGCATACGCCTTGAAAGTACAAATGAATTGTGTCGAGCATATGGCAAAGTTAATGGCTTCAAAGCCCTTATTTTCTTTGACCCCGGAGCTACAGAGAACTTCATCCATCAAGATTTCTTAAAGCAGATGCACTTTGATTATGATGCAAAGGGTGGAGAAATTGAAGCTGAGCTAGCCATGGGGCAAACTCAAAAAGTGGTACCGCTCATTGGTGCTCTTCCAGTGACTATTCAAGATTATCATGGAAAAGCTGATTTCCACAATATGAAGTTGGGCAATTGCGATGTTCTCTTGGGCATGTCTTGGCACGACAAGAATGATGTGACTCTCCAGGTTCGGAACTGAACCATCACCGTGACGCAGAAGGACAAGCCACTTGTCCTCAAAGTTCAATTGTCCGAACAAAACCTCGAATGAACTCTACTTGTTTTTTCTTTATAGCTAGAAAGTATTGTTTGAAAATTTGTTCTAAATGGACGATATCTGTTTTGAACTTGTCCTGGTACTACCGATTTGAAACTCTGGTTCTCATTTTACTCCCGAGTGGAGTAGTGAGAAATGTTGTTTTGCTATTGTTCGAACCTCCGAACGACGTAGACGGGATGTCTGGGGAGCGTTCAGTTGTATGCTTGTAAAATAATTGTTGTTGTGACTCCCGGCCCGGACCTGGATGGTTATGCGGGAGGAGTATTAAGAAGTCTGAGCAATGGTTACTCTCAGCACCTCCAAACGATGCAGCTTGCGGTCTGGGGGGCGTTTGGTTGTAAAAGGTCTCTATATCTCCCGGCTCGGACCTTTTTAGGTTATGCGGGAGGAGTGATGAGGGAGTCCTTGAATATCTCCCGGCCCGGACCTTGTTAGGTTACGCGGGAGGTGTGTTCATCGGCGGCTTTATGTTTCTATGTCTTGTAACATGCATATGTGAGCATTTGTGTTGCATAGTGATGTTCCAACCACTGAATATTCCTAATTGGATGAGATTGCTTGGGTATGTAATTTTAGTGCATCAAGACACTCGTGGAAGATTAGTACGGTTTGGGTGTGATGGCTAATTTTACTACGCCAGAATATCAAGAGTTCTGATTTGGTCGAAAGGAGAAGCTAAACTCCTTGATCAAAAGAGCGGAAAGGAGAAGCTAACTCCTTTACAAAAAAAGAGCAAACTGATTGTCCCTCGGAATGACCCTCGGAAGTTTTTGAGCTAACTTGAGTTGTTTTGCAGATATGCTGTAATCGCGGACGATTACTCTCTTTCAAGAAGGGGAGATGTCACAAATTGTTGACGTGTCAAAAGCCTTGAAGAAGGGAGCCAGCTTGCAGATGTCGGCCGAGGGGCCTAAACCCTAAGAAGAAGAAGCAACAAAAGAAGTAGTTCTACCAACTTATGAGGACCCCATCCGATGGGGCCCCAAGTGACAAAGGATTAAAATAAAGCAGGACCCACACACATAAAAAAAAAGAATTGCGTAGTAGTTGATGACGTGGTAGCTGTAGGAAAATTCCGGAAATTGTGCTGACATGATGACGTGGTAGACTGTACGGATTTCCGTGTTTTGCGTTGACTGCTGTACGGAATTCTGTGATTTACGTTGACAACTTTTTGGCATTGCTTTTGGACCAGAAGCTTTTGAGTTTTGAAGGCTTTTCATGTAAACTGCTTTTGGGGCCTAGGGCCTTTAAATATGTGCTAAGGGCTCATTCTTTGGTATGCTTCCTGGAGAAGGTGTAGAGTCTGGAGTATTGGCTTGTACTGTGTTGATGCAATATAAAGAAATACCGAAAGGGGCATCAGGGGGTTTGGGGCCAATACTCTTTGGGGTGGAATTCCGCCACTTCGTGTCACGTATCGTCTCTCTCTCTCTCTCTCTCTCTATCTCTCTCTCTCAGTTCAGTTGTTATTGAAATGCTAAAAGTCTGTTCAGTCTGTTCTTTTCTATTGGCACGTGGTGTCCGTCTTGTGATAGATTTTATCTTCTTCCTGATAGGAATAAAATGGACTTGCTTGTTGAACCTGCAAATAATGGTCCATATACCATCATTCCTTGTCGGTGTCTTGGGAGATCATTTGGCAAATCATGCATGCTCGCACAAAGGCATCCACGTCTCTCCTCAAAGTAGGCCAATAAAAGAACATCTCTACCACTTTCACTGTCACATCAATTTCATGATGCCTTGCATACGGTGGGACATGACCTTCTATGTAAGGTGCAGCGGAATGAATGTTGAACTTTGCTCAAGATGAGTGCTCCGAACTGTGCTCAAGGTTCCTTTTGTTCTTATGGAAGGGAGAGCCTTCCGTTCTTAATGAGAGAGTGCAATGATCACAAACAAGTGAATGGACACTGTGCGTGCAAGTGTATGAGACTGAGAGATAGAGAGAGAAGAGAATACGACACCAGAGACATTGTAAAACCCTCCTCCGAAGGCCCCACTTTCTATGGCGAGAGCGGTCTACTTATGATTGCACAAATATCTACAATGCTTGGACTTGCCGACGATGAGGACGACGATGAGGACGACGACGAGACGGGCCTAAAATCTGAGAATGCTAAGGGTTGAAATCTGCAAATCTTTATCTGCTGAATTCTGACTCTCTGTTGATGACGATGTCGATGGTGACGATGCGAACTGAAAACGCAGATGCTGAAATCTGCGTTTTCCGGGCTGAAACTGTAAACCTTGCTGAAACTGACCGTGCGGCGAGGAACTGCTGCGGGAAGGTGAGATCTGCGAGGTTCGGGACTTGATCTGCGGTGTTTAAGGGCTGAAAACCGAAAACGCTGATGCTTCTTGGTGTTCTTTCGCGGTGAATTTGCAAAATGCTGGGGCTGATCCGCAAATCAAAAACGCTAGGGCTGAAAATGGCTCTGCTGTCGTTGGATGGCCTGCAATTGCAAAACGCTAGGTCTCTTGTTGAGTCTTCCGTCGCCAGGGATCTGCAAATGCAAAAATGCTAGCTGATCTGGGGTCTTGATGCAAACGCTAGCCTCTCTGCTGTGTAGCAAAAACGCTAGGCCTTGCTGGGGGTTCCTGTTGAGAAGGTGCTTGTTGAGCGGTGCTCCTGCTACCTCTTCTGCCAATTTAGTGCTAGTCTAGGTTTGCTTATATACAAACTTACTCAATTTGCCCTACCTACTTTCCAACAAAAGTCACTTAAAAATAATAAGTGGAAAATGTCAAAAATAGGTAACATAGGCTAAATGCACTGGAAAATTCCCTTGATGGATTCTCATGGGAATGCTTATGATCATGCTGTGTGCAACTAGAGGATATGCATCTATCCTAAGTGTCTAGGCATGCACGGTCTGCGAACAGACGCACAAAAGTGCCAGTTCACTTCTAAATCTAGACTGACTGGACTGATTGAACCCTCGTCGTGCTGTAGCCTGTAGCTTGTCCACGGACACATAGGGTTGGATGTGTCACGTGACATCCCCTCCTTTTCAAAGTGATGTATTGGTACCGAATTGTATGGCGTTGATGGAGACGCCAATAGCATCCGGTATCTTGGAAGGGACTCTTCGCCCGCCCACTCTGATGTGTGGGTCGTGCGGTACTTGAACTTCATAAAGGTCTGCAACGCTTGCTTCTTTGGGCCGTGCCGAAAGCGACAACAAAGTTTCCTGTGGCTCCTTTGATGCTTCAACTTCGTCGAGTGTCATGCTTCTTTCTTCTTCAAGAATCTCCATGGTTGAAAATTCCTGAAACCATTTCCAACACAAAACCATGAACATATCTATTTCATGTAAAGTGAGTGCAAAAAAATGTTGTCTTCCTCAAAGACTGTGCATGCAACGTAGATGAACAAAGAGACGGAGTGCCAAACCGTTCACCACACACATGCAAACAATGAGATCGACTCTTGTCTTGCTGATCTAAATCAATTAACTGTGGCAATTCACAACGGAAATGCCCATGCTTGGTGCTCATACTTTCATGTGCTCTGTCTACAATTGTGTCATGCCAAGGAAGAGACATGGAATGTGACGTCCTTGAATGCATAATTTTCAGCTTTTCATGAACAATCCGTATACGTTCGTGCTCATTCATGAATGAAACGTGCTCAATGTACAATATGTCATGCCTAGGAAAAGGGATCACATAAAGACACTGACCAAAATACAGGAAACGTTTACGAATGAAACACTTGTACAATGCGTGCGTACTAATCATGCGAACACATAATACTTCTTGTGAGGGTTCTTTGGACCGAAGCTCGAGAGCCAAGATCGGTTCTTCCTGAAGGGGTGCGTTGGACCTAGGCTCGAGAGCCAAGATCGATTCTTCGTGATTGATCGAATCTGCAACGAGGTTAGCTTCGCTAGAAAAAGCATCAACTAACACATCATCCTTGTGAACAATCACGTCATCTTCATGCAAATCATCATGCTTGTGAGAAATCACATCTTGATCATACAAATCATCATGCTTGTCATTGTTATCCAAATCATCATGCTCATCATTATCATTCAAATCATCATGCGTCTCATAATCATGCAAATCTTGTGTGTCATGCTTGGGAGAAGAAGGGAGTGAGAGAGTCTCCGTCTCCTGACTCTCTTGCATCTGTGCCTGCACAATAAAAAAGAGTCGCAAGAACTCTTTCATGTGTTGGTCGCTCTGTTCTTGTGTCGCTTTGCTCTCGCGGGCATATTCTGCTTGTCTTTTGTTGTTCTCGCGATCAAATTGTGCTTCTCTTTCTTTGTTCTCGCGATCCAATTTGGCTTGACTTTCTTTTTCTTCCAAGTCGTACTGACGCTCTATGGCTGCCATTTCTTCTTCGTAGGCCTTTCTGTCTGCTTCTCTTTCTGCTTCTGATGCTTCGCGGTCTAACTTCATGTCCATCACCATCTTGTCGAAAGCCTCCATAGGAGTTAGTGCAATCCTTGACGTAGATGGGGAAGGGGGAGGGTCGGAAAAACCTCCGGATGGGGAAAATTCTTCTTCGCCTCTCTCATGCTCATCACCTCCAAGCGAAGTATCCATTCCACTTCGAGTGATGACTATCCACTGAAGTCGTGGGTTCTTGTGGTCTTGGGTTCTTAAGTTCACGAGGAACTTGGGTTCTTTGGGGGTCTTGGGTTCTTGAGGTTCTTGAGTTCTTGAGGTTCTTCTTTCGCTTGCAATCTGTGTTCGAGAAGGATCTTCTCTTCACCCGAGTTCTGCTCTTTTCCGCCGGCGCACCCCTTGGCGGCCTTGCGCTCACACCGAGGTTGCTTTTTCCCACCTCACGTCGATTGGCGGGCCGCTAAGTGCACGGTCCGCTCTCAATGAGTGAAAAGAGGCACAAAGGGAGGCTGGACAAGCCCTTCTTTCTTGGGTTTCCTATCACTCTTCAAAAACAAGATTAGGAATCGACACGCCCAAGCGAACTTGGGTTCATGCGACCTCAACAAGCAAAAAAAAACAGTGGTTCTTTCCTTGAGTGATACTGAACACTGCCAAAGCTCTGATACCAATGTAGATTGCAGCGGAATGAATGTTTGAACTTTGCTCAAGATGAGTGCTTCGAACTGTGCTCAAGGTTCCTTTTGTTCTTATGGAAGGGAGAGCCTTCCGTTCTTAATGAGAGAGTGCAATGATCGCAAACAAGTGAATGGACACTGTGCATGCAAGTGTATGAGACTGAGAGATAGAGAGAGAAGAGAATACGACACCAGAGACGTTGTAAAACCCTCCTCCGAAGGCCCCAATCTGTATGGCGAGAGTGGTCTACTTATGATTGCACAAATCTCTACAATGCTTGGACTTGTCGACGACGACGAGGACGATGACGAGACGGGCCTAAAATCTGAGAATGCTAAGGGTTGAAATCTGCAAATCTTTATGTCACGTGACACATCCCAACCCTATGTGTCCGTGGACAAGCTACACCACAGCAGGGTTCAGTTAGTCCGATCAAGTTAAATTAGTAGTGATCTGGCACTTTTGTGAGTCTATTTATAGACCATGCATGCCCAGTCACTTAGCATAGATGCACCCATCAGAATCCATTAGCATCAGTTAGGGAAATTTTCCAGTGCATTTAGCCTATTTTCCTATTTATTGGTTATTTTCACTTATTATTTTTAATTGACTTTCCAACAAAAGTAGGTAGGGCAATTTTGCTAAGTTAATATATAAGCAAACCAAAGTTAGCACTTTCTAGCAGAAGAGGCAACAAGAGCTTCCCGCTCAACAGGCAACTCTCGCCGACGAGAGTGGGGCCTTCAGATGAGGGTTTTACAACCTCTCGGTGTCGTATCTCTTCTCTCTCCTTCTCTCAGTCTCATTCACTTGCACGCACAATCCACTCACTTTGTTCGTGACCACAACACTCTACAAGACGGAAAGCTCTCTCTTTCCCTAAGAACTAAAAGGAACCTTGAGCAATAAAGATCACTAATCTTGAGAAAATACAACATTCATTCCGTTGCACCTAACATTGGTATCAGAGCTTTGGAAGTGTTCTGCATTACTCAAGGAAAGAACCACAAGAATTTTTTGCTTGTTGCGATCGCACGAACCCAAGTTTACTTGGGTGTGGCGATTCCTAATCGTGTTTTGTTGAAGAGTGACAGGAATCCCAAGAAAGAAGGGCTTGTCCAGTCTCCCCTTGTGTCTCTTTTCACTCATTGAGAGCGGACGGTGTACTTAGCGGCCGGCCAATCGATGTGAGGTGGGAAAAAGCAACCTTGGTGTGAGCGCAAGGCTGCTAAGGGGTGCGCTCGCAGAAAAGGGTAGAACTCGGGTGAAGAGAAGATCCTTCTCAACGCGATTTGCAAGCGAAAGAAAACCTCAAGAACCCCAAGAACCCAAGACCCTCAAGACTCAAGAACCTCAAGAACCCAAGATCCTCACGAATCAAGGAACTCAAGAATCTCAAGACCCTCAAGAACCAAGTTTCTCGTGAACTTAAGAACCAACGATCCTAGTGCATGGTCGTCACCCGAAGCGGCATGGATACTTCGCATTCAGGTGATGAGCATGAGAGAGGCGACGAAGGATTCTCCCCACCAGGAGATTTTTCCAACCCTCCCCCTTTGCCATCTACGCCACGAGTTGCACTCACTCCTATGGAGATGATGGTCAAGTCGATGTTGGACATGATGGCACAACAACAAGAAACGAATCGAGTTGCATTGGCACAACTCGCAAGTAAAGCAGAAGAACAAGCAGCAAAGGACCGTGCACAAGAAGCCAAGGATCGCGAGCGCGACGAAAGAAACGCAAGATTGGCCGCACAACAAGAAGAAAATCGACTGGCTCAGGAACGTGAGCGCATTGCTCTTGCCGCAAAACAAGAGGAAAATCTACTTGCTCTCGAACTCGAGCGCGATGAATGAAATGCACGAAAAGTAGAAAAGGACGTCGAGTGTGAAGCTCAAAGGGAGCTTCGCAATCAAGAATTTATTGCCCAAATCCTAGCCTCAAAGACCGAACCACCCAAAGATCGTGGAAGTTTGTCAAGTGGCGCAAGCCACGATGCGGATTCCAACCATCCAGTCACAGAAAAGTTGACTTTCAGTAAGTATGACGGTAAGATGGATGCTACAGTTATTCATTCTTGGTTGCATCAATTTAATTCTTATTTTGCGACAACTAAGAAGACAGGAAATAGCAAAGTTTTGACGGCAGCTATGTACCTTGCCGGTGATGCCATCAATTAGTACCACGCATGGCAAGAGGCACAGCTAGCCGCGCACCTAGAGGCAGCCGACGATTTCACGTCCCTCTCTTTTAGTTTGGCTGATTTCCAAGACAAGCTCAAGGTGCGGTTTATGCCACCTCAATACCTTGCACGATTGAAGGACGATTGGCGTGCTCTCAAGCAAAATGGTATGCCGGTTATGTCTTTTTCTAATCGTGTTTTGTAGCTAGGTACCCAACTTCGCATGTCGGATGATGAACGCAAAGAGGCTTTACTCTTTGGATTGGACGAGTATATCAAGTACGATGTGGAGGTATTCGATTCAATCGATCTCAACAAGGCGGTAGCGATTGCTCTCGCACAGGAGATGAAGCACAACAAGGGAAAGCCTAAGGAGAACAAGACTTCCACAAGTACCTCGCAGACTCCTCAGAATGGTAAGAATGATAACTCTTCTAACCAATCTACCAACAATATCTCATCAAAGAATTCTTCCAATGAATCTAAGGGTAAGGCTAACACAACTGCTAAACCTAAGCTTACTCCAGATGAAAAGGTAGCACAAGGAATTGTAGGAGGTTACATCACTTCGGAAGAACAAAGCACTTATTCTAAGGAAGGTCGTTGTTTTCATTGTCACATTAAGGGTCACATAAAACGAACATGTCCTAAGCTTGAATCGAATGAATCTAAAGAACCCACAGCACCCACTACATCTGTCAATGCAATGAATGATAACACGATTGTGCCCAAAGTTTCTCAGGACCCTCCCATTCATGATGCTCTCATTAATGTTATGGTCGTACATTGGGGCACCGTTTTGTCATATTGTTTGACCCAGGTAGTGAAACCGGCCTGTACTTTCAAAAAGGGCGGTAGACCTTAGACTTAAACCTTATTTGCTTTCACCCATTTAATTTGGCGCCCACTTTACCTGTACTTTCAAGACACAACAAAGGGGAGAGGGATACAGGTTGCTAGATTGCACCTGTATGAGAAGACCGACACCAGATTGGCCCCTAACTTAGGCGCCCCCTTTCGGTATTTCTTTATTGTTTAAAAGAGGGAATAAACGCTGTGGTTCCCTACAAGCTGCCCCGCACAAGCTTGGCTGAATATCAATTGTTCCGGCCCGATTTCGGCAGCATAACTGTACTAGGACCCTTCACAGTCAGTATTCCCACGCATTGAATGACTTTCCCGACGCATACGGGCACTTTGCAAAACCTGGCGAGAATCTGCAGCACGCTGAATTCTCTGTTTTCAGCCCCGAAAATGTGCCAGATCACGTGTACAGCGGTCCCCTCGCGTCCCCGAACCTCCTGGGGGTATTAGGGTCCGTTTAGGGCCAAAACCATAAACCTGCAAAAATACACAGCAGGCTGTAATTTACTGTTTCGGGCTCCGTTTCGCGTGCCTGTCGCATCCGTAGCAAGTCCTCGAGCTCCCGCACCTGTAGGGCTACTTGCCCTTTGAATTGAACGAGATTTCGGACGTGAAACCTCTCCAAATCACCTGTACCCGCGGGGGATAAGCCGCTAGCTAATCCAGTACCTGTGCAAGAGGCTCTTGCCTCAGCAATCGCGCATGAATCCACACAACTGTACATTGGTCAATTGAAAAGCCCACTAGTAAGGCATAACATACTGCCATAGGGGGGAGAGAGAGCAGTGCGTAGCGTGCAGGGCATCACTCCTGGCACCGCAGTGTACTTAAGAGGGAAAGGAAGCACTCCATAGCTCTTAACCTGTGACAGAAGCTGCAAATGAGCCCTCTTCCCTTCAAATTCAGCGCCACTTCTTCCTTGAGGAGGCAAGTGCACAGAAATGTGCCACTTGGTCCATTTACAAGCATTGTCCCGTTTCGGGTTCGCCGCTTAAAAGTATCCTGACCGGTTGCCCAGTTGACTTCGCGGCAAAGTAATAAAATCTTCTCCTTGTCATTCCGGAGGTAATGACGCGCATACATTTTCAGGTCCCAAAATAGCAATTCCCTAAATTTTAGGAGATGCTGCCATTGTATCTTTCTAGGTCATCTGACCCTCTTTGTACACTGCAGCCACATCAAAAACTGAAATGTAGCCTATGTAGCAAAGGATTCCACTTTGGCTAGTCATTGACCCCACTTTGGCTAACCATAGTCCTTGTCCAATCTTAGTGCTCTCTTGCCCTCAGGCCTGGACTCCCTCTGGACAATTCCACACTAGCTATGCAATGCAGGGCAGTTAGATTTCCCGAGGGGTGTTTCCAAAAAGTGAAAGTAAATAAATAATAAGAAATAAATCAACAAAAAGGATAGATAGTAGTCACACGTTGGTGACATACCCCCCTCTTGAAATCTCAAACGTCCTCGTTTGCATCTATGTCGTACATGCTCATAGTCAACACTGATGTATTCAACACCTGTTGACACAGTACGACACATACATGCTCATTGTCAACCGTGGTGTATTTAACACCTTGTCGATACATGTATTGCTTGTGTGTGAATCCTGTCTCAATGACATAGTGGTAGCTTCACACTGTGCCATTGCTTTGAGTCAGGAACTTTCCAATGACAAAATGGTAGCTACATATTTTGCCACTGTCTTATAGTACACGTTGGGCCTAGTAACACTTTCGAGCATACCCAAACCGACAGTTTAAGAATGCAGTTACACATGTATCCTTTAATAGAAGCAATTAATGTATCTTTGACAAACTGACAAGAAATACTCACTTCTATAGCACTAACCAAACTTTTGGACATTCCATAAGAGCAATTGCCAAACTGACAATCTGTACAGCTCTAACATTCATGTAACATGTACTTGATTTGAGCTCACTCTAAATACTATGTACATCATTTGTTTCAGAAGCCATTGTTACACTGACAATCCATGTAGCTTTGAAACTCAAGGGGTCAAGGTAGGTTACAAATCGAAGGCTTCAAGGTAAAGTGATAACACAGTTGGTGACTCTGCAAGTTCACCTTCTTCCATCCACTTAGCATCCATTGGTGGATAGTTTCTGAACTTTACCAAGTAACGCCTAGCAACCTTGCCTTTCACTTTTCTTTCTTTATGTGCCAAAATTTGTTCCGGGACCAAGATCTCGTCAAGTTCCTCGACTTCCGGCTGATCTTCGGCTGGCATATCCTCTGGCACATCACCCACATAGGGTCTGAGAAGACTCACATGAAACGCATTGTGAATCTTCCAACTCTCAGGCAATTTCAGCCTATATGCAACATCATTGATTATGTCGCATAGTTGAAAAGGCCCATAGTAACACATGCTGAGCTTTGGAAACAGTCTTTCCTTGCCCTTCATCTTCTTTAACCTTGCCTTTTCAAAGCGTAGAAGCACCCAATCACCAAGTGAAAATACCACTTCATGACGGTGACGATCAACTGCTTTCTTTTGCTTTGTCTGAGTCTTTTCCAAGGCCACTTTGACCTTCTTGTACATTTCATCCATGTCCTGAACATACTTATCTGCTTCAAATATCTTGTCTTTTGTATGCAGTATGGGAGGAACTTTCTTGCCACCTTCAACTATCTCAAAAGGTGCCTTGCCAGTTGATGAATGCACTGTATTATTGTATGCATACTCCACCAATGGCAATACTGCTCCCACTTTCCTTTATGCTCTGATACGTAGCACTTTAGCATATCTAGGACAGTAGAATTTTCCTCTTTTGACTGCCCATCTGTTTGAGGATGAAATGACGAAGAGAATTTGAGCGTGGTGCCCATATTCTCAAACAAGCCTCTCCAGAACAAACTTGTCATGCGTGGATCACGGTCGCTAACAATTGACTATGGCATGCCATGATACTTGAAAATATTGCTCATAAACAAGCGTGCCATCTGATCGGGCTTTATCTTCTTCCTGACATGAATAAAATGAGCCTGCTTGCTGAATCTGCAAATGATGTCCAAATACCATTGTTTCCTGTCTGCGTTCTCGGAAGATCAAAGATGAAATCCATAGCAATACTTTCCCATGGTTAAAGGTTACCTCAAACTAGGTGCTGAAGAAGATGAAGACCGTGTGTTTGAACACCTCTCAAAAGTTTGTACTATGGGTGCAAGTGACATGGGTGAGCCTATTGGTGTAATCACTATAATTAACTAGATAAAACTTCACAAGCTTGCTATGATCAAGTCTTCATATTGACAGATTGCTCTATATGGACAATAACTTTTAGACAAGCACAGCAAATATGGCAATAATAAACATGGCTTAACACATGTCAACAAAGGAGGAGGACAGAAGGCTGCACATTGCATAGCATGGCAACGAATGCATTCTGCAACCTTCCCTTGGTTTCCAAGCAGGTCAAAGAGCAGGTATACAACCATGTGAAAGATGTTTTGGGTCGTGGAACCGCTGCTGTGCGGTGCAACCAAAGGGATTTCAGCTTTGAGCAAGCCAGCCCACTCTACACGTTGCTCATCCCTAAAATGAGCAGAATGATGTGCAGATGATGCTGCACAGGAGTTTCTTCCTAGGCACAACTACTAGCACATATCCTCAAATAATAGCACCAAAAGAAGGTTGTACCATCTATATAGCATAGAACCCAAGAACCAACCCTCTAAAATGTCAATCCGAGGATCCAACACGTTGACCCTATCCTAGAACACTACAAGCGAACTCGGGCTACGTGATGAAAATCCTATCCTTCTCCTCTCCTACTCAAACAAGCCGAGTTGGTGCCTTACGTACATGAGAAATCCACATCTGAGAGGGCCATGTTGCCCAACAGAATAACCAGAGCAGCACTACTGAGGTATGAGGTGTTTAGTGGTAGCCGAATAAATCTTGGCGCCTGTGACTCTCTATGCTGCCTTATGAGATGTTGATGATAATGAAACTCCTTTAACTTGACTCGAACATGAAAGATCCCTCTCTGTATTGAACTCTTAGCAAAGGTTTCGACCTGGCTCTGTTCTTCAACCTGCACTCCCTTGAGAAATACATAAAATCAATCGAATCAAAATGGTCAGTTCTTTAAATCTTGAACACTAGTTTGGTACTAAAAAGGACGCTTTAGTGTCTTTTTTTGACAAATTTAAATAAAATGCTACGAGAAATCTAAAAAACATCCTTTTGCAAGCTTATAATATGCTAGCTATGAAAATTATAGTCCTCCGATTTGGTACACAAACTCATAAGAAAGTTCACTCATGAAAAGCACCTACACAAAACAACAGTTGACGTTTATCTAAAACTCGTACCCTAGTCTAAGAAAAAAATGTACAGGATGCACACAATAATCTAGGGTAACTAATTATATTTGTTCTTTATATTTTTGCAAGTCTCAAAAGAAAATTCCTTTACGACTTGAATTAAATGTATAAAGTCGTGTGGGTGCGATATGCAACTTTTATGGATTCAATTGATGGCAATGTAATACATGCTACATATGTACTAGCTCTACCACTTCATTACTTAAGGTGATATTATTTTGATATTTATGCGAGCTACATTTTGCGCGTTGAAATTCTCATTCTTAATGCAACAAATACTAGGCTTAATTTTGAATCCACTTTTGAAATTTATCATTAAACTTAGTCAGTTGTATGCAAATACTTCATATGGATACAATTGGGGAAACTATATGCACACTTCCATAGGTTTTGAGAAAATGTTGGTTTTGCAAGAGAGTACAATTCAAAACATTTTAGAACTAACTTAATTTACAAGAAGAGTGGGAGTTTGAAACCTTCAAAAGTGTATAGTTGATTGGTCTTGGCATATGGATATACTTTACACTTTAAGTTTTGCCTCATAACCTCATCATGTAGATGAAAAAGGCTTTGAAAAGTCGAAACTTTTAGTATTTTCAAGATTTGGGTTCTTGGGTTTTTTGCTTATAGCGCAAATTTGGTGTAAGAAATAAGTTTTGAAGCTTAATTTATTGTTTTAAAAAGTGTTTTTAAATCCATAAACCTCAAAAACTATGCAAAGTCTTGTTTTGATGAGGAATGATATTCATTTTATATAAATTTTGATAAAACAGTGCTACATCTTGAAACTTTTCACACTATTGCACTCGGTTTTACATGAAGAAAATTTGACTAGATTTTTCACCTCATAACTGACCTAGGGTATGCGCATGGCTTGAAAATTGTGTTTCTAGCTTCACTAAATAATTATGACAAGTGAGTTTTAAAAAACAAGACACTTTAGTGCCAAAGGACACTTGTGTCCGATTACAGAACTAGCATAGAAAAACATTGCATAAGAAGATTGCACCTTTTACAAGGGTTATACTGCCTTGATATGATTGCATAGAGCTGTTTATCACGACCTCATGTCTCACTAAACATATAAATGTTTAAAAGCAGGACCAGTGACATTATAACTCAATACCAGACAATAAAGATGCAAGCGCAAAACTGAATAAAAATAGTCTCAAACAAGAACAAGGCAAAACAATGTGATTGCTTGTAGCAGCAGAGAATAACACTTTTAAATCAAGCTACAAAAATGGAAGTGAGCCAAATTAGGCGGGAGCAGCGTGACAAAAAATAAATCCCCCATTAAAGTATAAGCTCCAATGCTTTTGCTCCATTGCCTTGAAACAGAATTAGTGTCAGAACTAGCAAGATAGCAGCTTGAGTAAGATCTGAAATCATGCAAGAACTAGCATTGCCCTCCAACGCAAAACAATCATGAGGATGTTTTGCCCTCCAACGCAAAACAATCATGAGGATGTTTCCTTAAAAATGTACCCTCTGATAGTAGGCCCATAGACATGGTTACATCGAAGACGTCCCTTAACAGCAACTCTTTGTTCAATCATGAATCTGGAATTATAAGCTACTGCATCATAGAAATGCCAGCTCATATCCGAAGGACAATTTGCTTCTAGGGTACCACTTTTGCAAGCTGCTGATACAGTAACACATAAGAGGGCCGCATCGATTTCTTTCCACCTGAAGACATTAGCGGCGAATGAGCAGCGCTGAGGGGGGTTCATGGCTGGGATTTCTATCCTGTTTCCTAGAATGACAATCTACCTTAATGTGCAGGGTGCCCAATTGGCCTGCAAACGTCCAAAGCTCACAATGTGGCATGTAGAACAGGGTTTGCCTGACAATGGACCGCCTTCCTTTTCATTGGCAGCTACAGGTAAGCAGCCCATGTTGTTGATCACCATACATTCCAAAAGTGTCAGCACTGGATCATACACCTCGATAATTCTGACCCAGGAGAATCTTTCTTTGAGCAGTAAAATCAGAGCAAGCTGGCAATGCTACCGAGCCCATAAAATACAACGTTCAGACGCCGCCAACACTCTGTATTTTCAATGGCAAATTTAGAGCATGCAGCATCACCGGCAAAGCCATCTCTGCATAAACCACCTGTACCTGTACATTCCATGGCAACAGAATTTGTGCCGATCAATGTCTATGATGTTCAATCTGACGCACATCTTGTGGGACATTTTGCAAACACTCACCAACTGCATCTCCCAATGCATAGAGCAAAGAAGCCCTGGTGAAATCTACTGCATTCTCTGTAGTTAAGCTTTTCAAAGGCGGAGAGATATCTTGATCAAATCCTTCAGAAAGTACATCCCTTTGGACTTAAGATTGTGCTCAAGAACATCATCCCGAAGACAGGGTGAAGACTTTGTGAGCGTGAGGTTGATGCAGCCCGAAAGAGGTGATCGCAGAAAGGAATGCTCTGAAAGGAATGGGACGAGAAACTGCTGAAAAAACGCAGTTTCTTGTACACAAGCAATAGATCGCTTCAGTCTGAGCAGAAGAAGAGATGTATCACATTCCTCAGTCTGCACGAGAGGCGTCACTGATGCTAACGATCTGCGAATGCGGAGCGGCGCGCCGCCATCCGCCGCTGTCCACGTCTCGTCCGCCATAGCTCGACTGGTCGGTTGCCCAATGCCGACACTGAGTGACATATTTTTTTTCCTAAAATATGCGAGAATTATATTAGAAAGATTACAATTTTTGGCCAGGCTTCAAGGAACAGCTTTAACGCTTTCAACAAGATGGGCATACATCTCAAATACTTTGGTAAGATATTCTTGGATGACATCCATCTTTATTAACAGAGCCTTAGTAATAGTAGCACCGATTTCTATTTTCTTTGCAATTATTAAATAGGTGAAAAATATCTTCTGGTATTGAGTTACATCTGGGACATATGCCATTCCACATTTATGAGCCTGTATTGCTGTCCACACACTTTTGTGGAGAATAAGTGCCAATTTTTTTGGAGTGAGGGGTTCCAACCATAAGTGAGAGAAGAGCGTATCCTTAAAAATTGCCCACCTTTTGTTGAGTTTATTGTGCAGTGTTGTAGAGGTAGGTTGGTGGTTGGTTCATAGAATTACTTTTTCTTGGAACCTGTGAACTTATCATAGACTCTGTAGGAGCGGATAAGCTTGTTTCCACTATGCTAGCTTTGGTTGTAAAGATGTGTATAGAAGCTTTTGACAATGTTTTTGTCTCCACATGAATCTTCCTTAGTGTGGAAACTACAAGTGAAGGTGTTGAATCAACTTCTTCCTGTGGTGGTAAGAACTCGTCATAAATGTTTCCTTGTTCATCACCAATTACATATTCTCCGCCTTCCAAGTCCTTATCAAAGTATCGTTTTCCCTCTTTCAAAAACTACTCCTCCGACGTAAAGATGATCCGATAGTATGTTGTTTATCGTAAATAGACGTCATTTGGCATTTGAGGATGATTGACTTGTGTATCCATGATCTTTTTAGATGGACCTTTGATTACTATGGAAACCTTCAATTCATGTTGGTTGTAGTCATTTGGTCTATCGGGTTGTTCATAATAATTGAAAAAATCTTCTTTTGTACTTGTGAGCATTTGCACAATGAAGAACTCGTAGCCGCTTGATGACTTTGCTGACCATCAACCTTGACCTGAGTTGTTGCAACTTTAATTTTCCCTTTTCTTTGAAGTTTTGGACTTTGATGTTGATTGTTCAATGAGTATGTGAACAAATTCCATACTTGCCCTATACCCATTGAAGGTTGGCTAAATTAAAATTCAAGAATTCTTGACTCCAATTTGTAGCTAATGATTGTAATGAAGCTCATGTATTGTACCATGCTCTATCTAATTTATCCTTTTGAGGACTCCCATAAACAAAGACATCTTAGATAGTGTATCTTGGCTTGCTACTATGCTCTCCCCCCTTGACTCTCCTACCCTCCCTCCTGCTCGTGCCACCTTGCCCTCCCCCACACACTAACCTCACCCCCCTGCTCGCGGTGCCTATCCCTCACCCAACCCTCCTCATGCCCGCCCACTCCCTCTCCCCCTTTAGCTCCAGCCCACTACCCGCCCAACCCTCCTCACACACACCATCACCTGCAACGCCCCCCCCCCCCCCCCCCCCCCCCCCCCCCCCCCCCCCCCTCTTTCCCAATCCCCCCCCTTCATTGTGTCGACCTCTATTGCTTGGGTTTGGTTTCCATTTAGAGTAAGGGTTTGCAGTAACAAAGGTCACTTCAACACCCTACCCGCTAATATTACCACAAAAAAATGAACACCTACTCTGCCACCACAGAGGGACTCAAATGAAGCCCCTCACCCGACCCTGTCAAGCCCACCATCCAACTTGCTCTGATGCCAAAAGAGCAAGCAAGCCTCACAGTAGAGGTGGAGCGCCTTCAAGACACCTTTGTCACCTACAAGACTATTGGTAGCCGTCCCAATCAAAGAGGTACACGACCTTCTGCAGGTCCGTCTTCTAGTAGAGGTGGGGAAGATCATTGACATCTAGCTCCTCAGTTGCAGGAATTAGGAGGACCCGAGTTCTAGCGTCAAAGGGGTTGGTTGCATCAGGTGCTTAGTGATGCCTCATGGGTGGTGAGATTGATATTCTTATGCTACAAGAGCATCATCTCTATGAGCACCGCATTAAATGATGTGGACAGATTTTGCGTGGTCACTATGGGACATTTTGGTCGGTTGCATTTGGACCTAGAGGTATCTAGGAAGGGGTATATATATGACTATTGTGAACGCATGGCAGCAGGCCATTGTGGGCAAAGGCTATTATTGTGCCAGGAAAAGCTCAATGGATTACTATGCAGGTTCACGGTTGCCTCATGGGTTTCTTGAACATATATGCACCCACACCTATTGCAATTGCTTCCACTTGGGGATGGGAGTTTATCATGATCAAGTACATCTCAAGGGGATTCGAACCCGAGGCGGTCACTTATCAAAAGCTTCCTATATCACGTGCGTTCAAGAGGTTATTAATAATACCTCAATATACATACTATATTTACACTACGTGCCTATTTAAAAAACCCCCACCCCCCTCTGTATGTATACATTTTGTTACATTTTGATCTTTTAATAATCCTCTCCGGTTAACTCACGTGATAGCATACACGTTCTAAAAAGTGACCACCCCAGGGATTCGAATGACACCTCACATGTGAAAATTGGACACTCTAAGCTCAAGAAATTGACCAAACTAACTGTCAAGGCACTAACTATACAAACAACTGACATTTGATTATCCATCTAAAAATTGGACTTTTGTCATTTGTTTATCATAGGTTCGTATACTCCCAAGAAAATGCAAAAACAAAGCATCTACAAGATCAAAGAAAAGGAAAGCTACCAAGTTGACATGGACCACATCACAGGGTCCAGAGCTTGTTATGTCAATGAGGTCATTCAAACTCAACATGGTCTCAGGGTTTTCAATTGTGTATGGAAGGACGAGAAAGGAAAGAGGTGGGAGGAACCACAGATGCCCAAGGACTTTAATACCATTGCATTCACACCTCAAAATGCCGATACAGCTATATCAAGGCTAGGAATTGAGGATTTCCTCTCTGAACCAATTGTCCAAGGTGATTATAGAAGAGCTCGTGAATTGATCACCACTCTAATAAGGTGGATGAAAAAAGGATGACGACAATCCTTACAAAGGTTGACAGAGAAAAGGCCACTGTAGGGATTACCCCAGATTCCATAGTAAAAATTAAAAAATTGCCAAGGGGAGAACCAAGTAAGCCTCAAGGCTATGGTGATGAGAATTTCTCTACTATGAAACTGCCAACATTTAGCAGCATCAAGGAAAGAAGGATAGAACATTTGATGAGGGTTCTACACCGGCACCTCCACTTTGACAGGCAAACCAATGATACGAGGCCTAACAAAAATTTAGCATTGACATCCCACAAATTAGTACCACAACACAAGCATGCACCTGTAGATATAGCCAAATGGGACTTTGACCGACTTGTAGTAGCGGTTGAGAAAAAGCAGTGGGCTAAACCATCCGACAACCCACACCTCGAGGGAGCCGAATGCTTAACCAAAATGGATACTTGCTTAATTGATAAGCGAGATTCACTAGACGATGCCCCAAACTCATGGGCAAAAATAATATGGCAACCAAAAACCAAGAAGGTGGCAAGACCATCCACATGTGCATTGCCCACTAGAGCTAAAAGGACAACTCAACCAAAATATGTGAGAGACAAAGGGGCCAATAGCTCTGAGTTAGTTAGTTCAATGAAGAGAAGATTGAGCTCCATCAATTGGATCCCACGTCTCAAGAAAGGAAGCCAATGTTGGCATTCACCAGGAGAGTGGAGCAAAGAGAACAAAAGGCTAAGGGCGAGCAAGAAAGGAATCTGAAAGCAGAGGAAGAGAGGAAATAGGAACAAAGGAGGCTGCTCAAAGAAGAAGAGACCGGAAAAAACCAAAAAATAAGAGCAGGCCCAAAACCTATGAGGGCTAAAATTAAAGAACAAACCGGCCCGACATCAAAAAGACTAGCAAAAGGGGAGGAATAAAAAAGAATGAGGACTCAGGATCAACCTGAGGAAGTTACCTCCACAAGGAAACCAAGAACAAAAAGGAGTTTAGACTGCCAACCACCTGCTGAGACCACATCAAAGGAAGAAGTTCTAGATCACCGACAACGTCATTGGAATCTCCACCCACCAATGAATGCTTTCAATCAGAGTAGATAACCCAAAATCCCCTGGAAAGCATGAAGGAGGATATTCCATATGGGACCCTCACCAAAGAAGAACATGCGAAAAGGACCATTTGTTAGTAGTAGGCTACCCCAAGGAAGAGGCCTAGGATGTGGTAGAGCTACCATATTCTTTCTTAAAAGAATCTAGTCAAGAGTCGAAAACACCCAAGCAGACAACATGTGAAGATGATCAATCAGAGGGATGCAACAAAAAACGTAAGAAAACCCTGTGACGATTGGTAAGGAACAAAACTTAAAAAATAACAGGTACAAGACAGAGTGAACTAGCCTGAAGGCTTGCTAAAAATGCAAGAAAACCTTGGGATTGCTTGTTTTCCAACTTTATCAAAAGCCCAACAACAACAGATGAACCATGCAGTCCAAAAGATACAAAAAATGTGGAGGAAATACCAGAGGGCAAGACTGTGTTAGGAAATAGGACGTAGCTAATAGATATTTGAGTAGCTTACTTAATGGAGAGAGACAAATTATATCACACAAGAGATTATAGTAGAGAGAGAGAGAGAGAGAGAGAGAGAGAGAGAGAGAGAGAGAGAGAGAGAGAGAGAGAGCACATGATATACGTGGTTCACCCAATGTGGGCTACATCCATGGGAAGCAACCACTCAATGGCTTTAGTAATTCAAACAAGAAGTAGGTTACAAAGGGATTATACCCTTAATAGAGCTCCCACCTTGCTTCACTCTCACCACCTCACACCCACGTTGTTACAACAACTTCAAACTGCGTGTAGAAATGGCCTCCTTTTATAGGACAAAATAGCTGCCCTCGTTCATGAGAGGCAGCTGTGTGTAGCCGTCCTTATGTAGACAAGTCCAAATGGACCCTCCAATCCGCCCACGTGTGGCCACACTTGAGAAGACAAGTCCGCCTTTGAAATTGTCCACCGGCCACCGGCCATTGACTTTCGACCATCGGCCACTGGCCATTGACTACTGATCGTTTTTTGACCACTTTCCGCCGCCGTCCGGCCATAATATTCCAACAAAGCTAGTCTCGAGCTTTGCTCGAGATTGGCCATGAAAATTTTGGTTTCTAGCGAGCGTTTTTTCTTCATGCATGATGGCTTCTCCTCATAATGGTGGCCCTAAAAATGTGCGTTTTTAATACAAAAAATTACAAGAGGTAAATCAGGCTCCATACTTAACAATCTCCCATTTGAAGACTGATCTCCAAACCAAACCTGTGACTGCTTTCCATCCTGGCTTCTTATCCTTGAATGCCAATTGAAGATGAGGAAAAGCTTAAGTTGTCCTCGTTGACCACCTTTGTAAACATGTCTGCAGGATTTTCACTTGTATGCACCTTTCCTAGCTTTAGCTGTCCCTCTTCCAAAAGAGTGCGTATGAAGTGATATCTCACCTCAACGTGCTTTGTCCTTGAATGAAAGGCTGAATTCTTTGCAAGATGGATAGCACTTTGGCTATCACTGTACAAGACACAATTGTTTTGTTTGAGTCCAAGCTCTTCTAAGAATCTGTGAAGCCATAGAATTTTTTTGCTTGCCTCTGTCATTGCTACATACTCTGCTTTTGTGGTTGAAAGTGAGACCTCTTTCTATAGCTTTGAAGCCCAACTTACTGCTGCGCCTCCAACTATGAAGACATATCTAGTAGTGCTCCTTCAAGTATCTTTGTCACCTGCCATATCTGCATCAACATACCCTTATAAGAAAATATCAGTGCCTCCAAAATACAAAGCATTTGTTGTTGTCCCTTTTAGATACCTAAGTATCCACTTCACAACTTGCCAGTACTCTTTACCCGATTTGTTCATGAACCTACTTACAGCTTCCATTGCATGTGCAATGTCTGGCCTTGTCCAGACCATAGCATACATAAGAGAATCTACCGCTGCAACATATGGAACTTTAGACATATAGGCTATCTCCTCTTGTGTCTTTGGACACATATCCTTGGTTAGTTTAAAGTGACCAGCCAAAGGTGTAGAAAGCGTTTTTGCATTTTTCATTGCAAACCTTTCTAGTACCTTCTTGATGTAATCCTCCTGAGATAGCTTTATTGTCTTCTTCATCCTATCCCTTGATATTTTCATACCAGTATCTTCTTTACAACGCCTAAATCTTTCATTGAAAAAGATTTAGATAGCTCCTCTTTTAGGTCTTTGATGTCTTGCATGTTAGCACTTGCAATCCACATGTGATCAACATACAACATTAAGATGATGAACTTCCTATCTCCCCAATTGTTTGTGTAGACGCAATGATTTGAGTTGCATCTTCTGAATCCATGATCCAACATCCATCGATCAAACTTCAAGTACCACTGTCTTGATGCTTGCTTTAAACCATACAAGTACCTTTGTCTTGATGCTTGCTTTAAACCATACAAGCTCTTTTTTAATCTGCAAACCATTTTCTCATTACCTTTTACTTCATACCCCTTTGGTTGAAGCATGTAAATTTCCTCTTCTAAGTCACTATGAGGGAATGCCGTATTTACATCCATTTGCTCAAGATTTAAATCATGAGTAGCCACAAGGCTTAAGACAAGCTTAATTGAGTTCATTTTTACAATAGGAGAAAATATTTCATTGAAGTCAATACCCTTCTTTTGAGAAAACCCTTTTACCACAAGCCTAGACTTGTACCTTTTCTTCCCACCTTCTTCCTTTAGCTTATACACCCATTTTTTCTGCAGTGCCCGCTTACCTTTAAGCAACTCGACCAACTCCCATGTTTGGTTGGATTGTAATGAGTCCATCTCCACTTCCATGCTCTTCATCCATTCTTCTTTGGATTCGTGATGCATAGCTTCTTTGTATGATTCTGGCTCTCCAGAATTTGAGATCAAGAGATGGTTGAAGGAAGGAACAAACCTTTCTGGAGGTCTACTTGATCTTGTAGATCTTTGGGGAATAGGTTGAGGCTCCTCATTTGATTGACGTTGTTGTATGTTATCACCGTTTGCACTCCTTGAGTCTTCACTGTCCTTAAACTCCATGTACTCATCACCTGTTTCTTTTGTTTGTTTTCTTTCCAAGTAATATTTGTATATATTTTGTTCATTGAAAATTACATCCCTACTCCTAAAGATTTTACCATCTTCAAGATTCCATAGGTGATACCCAAAGCCACCTTCTCCATAGTCAATGAAGAAACACTTTTTGAACTTTGCATTTAGCTTTGATCTTAGGCTTCTATCTATGTGCATGAAAGCCTCACACCCAAACACTTTGAAAAATGAATAATTCACCCGTTTACCTACCCATGCCTCCTCTGGAACTCAAGCATCCAATGCCGTTGAGGGTGCCTGGTTGATCAAATACACAGACGTACTTATTGTTGGGGTGTAGGCCAGGTGGATGTGGGAAACCGCCCATGTTTACTTTTTTTACCTAATGAATATAGGGAGAGAAAGTGAGAGAGTTGACTACTCTCTCACTTTCCTCTCCACTAACCCAAACTCCCTGCTGTGTATTGTGATTCATACCCTTCCCCCTTCTCCTACCCTCTCTTGCACACTCCACCTCCACTCATCAAAAATTGGTATCAGAGCTTAGGGAATCGCATCCTGAGCCCGGGCTACCCGACGCATGAAGCAACCTTGAGCAAAGGAAGAAGCAAGGAGAGCTTGGGGGACATGAGCAATGAGCACCAAGCAGAACATCTCGATAGAGCAAAAGAAATCCGAATCTGACTCGGGCTGAGGCCATTGAGCTTGGAAATCGAGAGCTAAGCAAAGCAAGGCCAAACCAAGCAGCAAGTCCGTGAGTTGAAGAGCAGGCAATCGTTGTCATCTTAGAAATTGAGCATCAAGGCCTTGAATCGAGCTTAACCCGTGAGCAGCAAGGGAACACAGAAAAAGAATTGAAATCAGAAGCAAGCATTGCAGTCGACAAAGGCTTGGACCATCTGGGCAGCACCGAGTTGCTTGGCAGCACTGGAATTGGCAGCAAGAACAAGCAGGCTATTGGGAGAATCTTCCTTGCAACTCGCAACAACAACAAATTGTCTGGCATGAGCAGATAAAAGCACACGATTGGGGGGAATCTGCAGGTCGAGCATAGGAGGGCAAGGTGGACAGCTTTGCAAGAATCACACACACACACACACACACACACACACACACACACACACACACACACACACACACACACACACACACACACACACACACACACACACACACACACACACACACACACGTGCGCGCACGCACACACACACACACACACACACACACACACACACACACACACTTTGTGTGTGTATAAGCAGCTAGTCGAGTAGAGCAAGGAAGCCAAGCAACATAACAATTGGAGCTTTGGCTTCTGGGAACCAAGGATCACACACACCCGAGCAAGAGGTCGGGCCTGCAGTAGAACTTAGAGAGAGAGAGAGATAGATAGATAGAGAGAGAGACAACATCCTCACTTGGGTTTACGACAACAACATCCACCTTGCCAGTTTCTCCTCACAACTGTCTGACCCTTCACCCTAGCTCTTGGCATTGGAGAGCTACTCCCGGACAGCTTCTACTCGGCATTAATCTTTAGAAACTGATTTGATGGCTCAACACCGACTTTGAGCGTCGATGACATCGGCCTTAATTTTTGAGTATTGAGAGCTTAGCGCATTGGTTTTTGACACCGATCCGACTTGACCTTTACGACCGAACACCGGCTTCGAGCATAGGCGTCTGCGGCTACCCGGTTGGCCACTCAATGACACCACCATCAATGATTTAATGCTCCACATCGGCACACACCATTTCTAGCACACCGGCTCGGCATTACTTACACATTGCGGCAGATTTTTTGACATCCGAGTCGACATCGATTTCACGCGGACAAATTTTTCTCGCGATCGATATCTGTACTTGCCACACACCGGTGAGGTACCTCTACCATAGAGGAGTGACACCCGGCATCGGCACCGAGTGCACCAATCACGCTGTATGGCATAGTTTTTGGTTACGACACCTTTGGTGGCTATTCGACTAGCGTATTTCTGCCCGACGAAAAAAACTTGCACATAGAGACACCGACACGCAGGTTACAGGTTATAGGGATTTTTTCAGCCTTTTTTACACACAGATTCTTCAGATTACTAGACACAACCCTTTCACAGGCAATTTGGCAATCATTTCGATGGCGAATTCTCTGCGAACACATGCGTTGACAGATGCATTTTTGTGTGAGCATACCTAGTGCTACTAAGCTCTTTTGAGAGCAGATATCCTTGCAGGGATCACTTTTACTACTGATAGCCGTTTTTCGGCTCTCCATAATTGCCATACTAGATTACTCCACCCTACCAAATTCACCCAAACGCTATGGCTATCCCTACCATTTCACTGTACATAGGCGTGTGTGAGTTAGGGGGCTTTTCCCATATCTTCTTAAAAACCCTCAGCTAGCTAGTCACTGGGCTAGTTGAGCCAAAAAAATAAATAAAAATAAAAAAATAAAAGTATATTATGGCCTCTTTGTGTGTAAATATTTCATTGTATATATGGCCTAAATATAAGGATTTTTTATAATTATTTTGGTATTTTATTTAAATATTCTACTTAGGTGTGTGCTTTATTAAACCTATGTACACCTTCTTTCATTCTCTTACACCATAATTATATTTTTTGCCAATATTGTACATACTCTAACCTCATATTTTTCCTTTATACAAATCACTTCCACATTTTCACCCTCACCCTCGTGAAAACAAAAAATTGATTTCTACTCATTGGTTACTTTTATTATATTATTTACTTGCATACCTTTTCCTCTTTCACCCAAAATAATTCAAGGAGGGACCATATCATATGATTCCAATATCTTTCCATATCCATAACTCCTCCATATTTTTATTATTATTTTTACTCATTATTCTAACACCATGTGCTCATTGAGCTAAAGTCCATGAATAGTCCATACACTAGTCCCACCATGTATATATTTCTTTATTCACCAATAATCCTCCTCCATGCATGGGTCAAGGGCAACTTGGATGCTTTGTATTATAATATGACAAAGGAGGGGCTCACTCTTGGATGCATTGTACAAATTCAACAAAGGAGGGGGCCACTACAAGACTTTTGCAGGCATAAAAAACAGGCTTTTTGGTGAGAATTTTGGCACGTATCTCCACTCCGAATTTGGAGCGGTGGTCAAAAGAGAAAATGTAGCCCACGCTGTGAATAATCACCTCAAATTGTTTCATGATTTTTGGAGCTACCAGCGGTGAGCTATGATTTTTTGCGTGGACCCCAATCTGCCCACTTTTCTCACAAGTAGCCCTTAGTCTTCTCTCACCCTTCCACACACCTACTCACTCTTACACATCCCTCTCTCTCCTTCCCTCACTCAAACCTGCAATTTCCATGGCTTCTCCCACCCTCTTCACCATTACCCTTCTCTCTCCTATAGTTCTTTTATGAACCTCTACATACATACAACCTCTCCATGTCTCTCTCTATTGCGTCTATGTTACAATTTCATTTACCTCTCCTAAAAATATCTAAAATTCAGCATCTTAACCATGATAACTTCTGCAAATTGAGGATTTTTCATCAACAAATCTTCTTTTCATCGTGGTGGTCAACCGTGGCGGCGGCGTAAAGAAGCGAAGAAGAAGAAGAAGACCAGCGGTCATTTTTTCCACAATCTACACAAGGGTGAGTTCAAGCTTCTTCAAAGCTTCACCATCTCAATGATTCTCTTTTAATTCACCCCTCTTCCTTCATCAAATCAACTCACTCTACCCATTGTAAATGTAACATTAACTTTCTAGTGATTATTAACGACTAACATACTAACACAAAATAGCATTGACCTAACCATAAAAGACACCTCACCTCAAGACATGTATAGTAACTCTCTCTCTCTCTCTCTCTCTCCCCCCTTCCTTAAAACTTACTTTCACCTTATCTACCATCAATAATGCTCTCTTTTGAGCCCACACCCATGACTCAAGCAGACAAAGAAGGCCCGCAATGTTTTGATATTCAAAAAAATCATAATCCTGATTTATTAGCTTGTAAATTAGGATTTCCAATAATCTTAATGAGGGGTCTCCAACCTATAAATAGGCCCCTCTCCTTCTTGTAAAACAATCTCCAACATCTCACATAGCACCCCAACACTCTATGCGTGAGGAGAGACTTAGGTGTAGCAACCACTTGTGAGCTTCACTCTTGGTGTGAGAGAAGCCTTCAAGCTACACATTGCAAGTGAGAGAGCGTGAGTTCCACAAATCTCAAAACCACTATTGTACATGTTCCTTCATCATCAATAAATTGAGGTTTGGTGCATCAAAGGCGTGATTCGACGTTCAAATCTTCGTCCTTCCATTTGTGCAATACGGTTTGGTGAATTCAAGGTGACTTGTGTATTTTGAGTTTTTATCGGTTGATCTTGATTTTAGAAAGTGTTTTAGTGTGTTTTTCATTTGCCAGTTTTGTGTCCATTGTAAGGGGGTATTGTGGTGAGAGGTCTCCCACACCCTAAGACAGTGTGTGTGTATTTTGGCAATGATTAGCAATCACTAAGCATTGAGTGAGTTTTGTATAAGTTCTACGATAGCATCATAACGAACCATCTCTATTTGCAAGTCACAAATAAGGTATTACGCAAGATCCTTTCCTCTCTCTCTTCCCTTTTCTCTAGCTCTCTCTGGCCCATTTCATGTGTGTCTTGGTGTGAGGTTGTTTGTGTGTGTTGTGTGGTGCATCTTCTTGGTTGTGCCAAAATCTCTCTTGCGTCCTAGTTCGCATACCATAACTAGGTGGTGCCCCTATATTGTTTGGGTTTGGCTGTGGGTTTGTTGTTGTGTTGTGCTTGTGGTTGCCCCAGCCCCAATGGAGCAGCACGGGAGCCTTAAGGGGTGTTTAGAGGTCGCCTCTCTTGTTGCCCGCCCCGGACCGCCTCAATTTTGGTGCCCCCACTGAGGAAAGGCTTGTGTATCTTTTTGTGTAGGTTCAACCTTTAGCATAGTCAAGTAGGTTGCATGAATCACGAGAATTTGTATGATCCTTTCGTTCCCATTGCAAGGCAAAAGGTACACATAATTGTTAGTACTAAGTTTCAATTTCAGCGAGTAATTCGTAGGATTTTAGGTCCTCTTAGGTTGGCCGAGATAAACGCTTCAGTAAACCCTTTTATTTTGCCTCTGATTAGGTACGACCTTAGTTTGGACGTCTATATTTTTGTTTTGTTTTGAGCATTAGGTCATGCATAGACCATGGATAATGGCCCAGGAATAGAGGTTTTCCCCTTCCATTCACTCCACACATTAGAATAAACATTGCAATTAGTAGGAAAATCCATTTTCAACAACGTATGGTGTTCATGTTTGGTGCCCAAAGAGTAGGAGAAATTCTCGCATCACCAAACCCTGTCATCCTACCTCTTATTGATTATCATAGGTCGTTTGATGTGAATATCTTTATTTTGTTGTAGAATAGATTGCAAGCTAGAAAACATTATTGTGTAAATCTTTTTAAGAAAGAAAAACAAAAACGGGTGTCACTTTGAAATCAATTCAATGGAAAGCCAACGGCAAATGTCTGGGTATCCTCTTTTCTTTGGAGAGCCCGGAGAGGATGCAGAATTATTTTTAGCGAATTTCAAGATGTCTTGCCATATCAAGAGGATAATAACTGATCAAGAACGTGTAGAAATGTTTGAGGTGGTCCTTAGGAAAGATGCTAGCACTTGGTTTGACTCTTTGCCTGAGGAAGTGAAGGGGAATTACACAGAAGTTTTGAATCGTTTCAAGAAATACTTCTTTGATCCCCAAAACACTCAAAAATTATGGCAAGACATTGTTTCTCATAAGCAAAAAGACTTAGATGACTACTACTTGTACAAGCAAGAGTTTCTACCTCTTTGGGCTCTATGGATACGAAATGTTGCTAACCCTAGTGATGGCGCAGAATTTCTAAAGAAGGAGAGGTTCATAGACGGACTCTTTCCTGACCTTAAGGTAAAAGTTGAGGCGGATGCACCTGCTACTTTTGATGCAGCTGAAACTAGGGCTGCTGAGAAATATAGGAAACTCAAGTGCTTAAGGGGAGAGGTTCCAATAGAAGGTCTTAGACCCAAAGGTAAGTCACAAGCATCAACATCTAAGGAGCTTCCTGAGGTAACGACGGAAGTGATTGAGAAATTAAATGAATCTTTAAGCAGCTTGTTAATTCACCTTGCACAAGCTGTAGGTCCAAAGGGACAAGCAAAGAAGTCTGAAGAGCGAGACCCACGACCTAGGAGAGTCTTGCAATGTTGGAATTGCGGTGAGTCTGGACATGGGATGTATAATTGTCCTTGGCCCCGTGGGGAGCCAGGGAGACCTAACTTGAATTACCCAGTGATGAATGCAGGTGAAGGAACTAGTCAGCAACCACGGCTTATACAAAGGCCAAATGGAGCAAGACCACCTCCACAAGGAGTGGAAGGAGTTCCACCTTTGCCAGACCCAAACGTGCATGTGGTAGAGGTGACAAATTCAAGAGAGGTTGACATGGAAGCAAATGGCATTAAGCGTGGCCGAGGGAAAGGTAAGGAGAAAGAAGGAGTTACATCACAAAGTGACCATGGACGAGGAAAGAAGTCAAAGGAGACCAAGGAAGCTAAGAGGACTCGATGTCGTATCAACCTCCAAGACTTTCCTCTTGGACATGGAATGGCTCCATACAACCTGTTGGAAGACATGAGAGGTAAGGGTCCTGATATCTCATGGCCTCAATTTCTTGCATTATGTCCACAAGTTAGGAGGGATTTAACAAGGGCAGTTAGCACTAGGAGAAAGGTAAAAGAGAGTGTGCCTGTTGTAAAAATTGCACAAGCTGAAATGAATGAGGACATTACACCTGTGCTAGATTGTTACATAAAAGGGAGATTGGTTAGGAAAGGTCTAGTGGATGGGGGTGCACAAATTTGCATCATGACAGAGGGACTCATGCAAAAACTAGGCATACACATCCATGAGACACGTGCATGTGGTCAAGATGGCAAACAATAGCAAGGCTAGGTGCGTAGGCATTTGTAAAAATGTTTTTGTGGAGGCCTTTGGCATTAAGAAGGCAGTGGATTTCTATGTCATGTCTACCAAAGGAAATGGTTACCCATTTATCCTAGAGAGACCATGGCTAATGAAAATGCGAGCTTTGCAGGATTGGGAGAGTGGAAAGCTAATTTGCAGGAACGACAATCATAAGAAGGTTGTCTTTGACATGAAGGAGCAATGCCAAGAGGAGCTCCATGAAGAATCATCTCAAAGTGAGACGGAAGAAGGTTGGACCGATAACACTTCAGAAGAAGAAAGTAGCGGCAGCATTACTGAAGAGGAGTCTTCCATCGAAGTCATGGGGGTAAGGTTTAAGCCAACCAACCAAGAGACCTCTTGTCAAGTTTTGGAGGAGGTAGGTTCCCAAGAGAACGAAAAAGTGGAAGATGAAAGAATGCTAGAAGGTATGCTATCTACAACACTTACAAAGGATGAAAGAGAGGAGTTCAAATGTGTGCTAAGGAAATTTCCTAGGATTTTTGCTAAAGACTACACCAATGTGCGTGGAGTAGATGTTGTTCAACACAAAATTGAGTTGAAGCCAGAGGCCACACCTAAGGCTCAGAAGCTACGAAGGCTAGGAGTCATCAAGGAGCAGGCTTTACTCAAGGAGGTAAGAAAGCTTCTAGCAGCAGGTTTCATTTATCCAGTGGAGAATTCAGAGTGGGTCTCTCCCGTTGTAGTCACTCCTAAGAAAAACGGAAAGTGGAGAGTGTGTGTGGATTACCGTCCACTCAATGAGGCAACAAAAAGAGATCACTTTCCCCTCCCATTTCAGGATGAGATACTAAATGAGGTAGCTGGTCATGAGAAGTACACTGTGTGTGATGGCTACTCAGGCTACTTTCAAATAGGTATCGCATTGGAAGATCAATTGAAAACAACCTTTATCACTCCTTGGGGTTGTTATGCTTTTAGAGTCATGCCATTTGGTCTGACAAATGCTCCTGCAACATTCCAACGTTTCATGAACATGGTGTTTCAAGCATTCTTTGGAAAGTCAATTAGGGTGTTCATTGATGATTTTTGCATTTATAGCTCAAAATCATTGCATCTACAAAGGGTAGAAGAAGGTTTAAAGAAGCTCTACGACATGGGAGGTCAACTCAACCCCGACAAGTGCCACATAGGTGAGGATGAAGTGATCTTGCTCGGTCACAAGGTTTCCTATAAAGGCATTGAGGTGGATCCTTCAAAGGCAAAGGCTCTTATTGAGCTCCCATCACCGAAGAGTCTTAAGGAGGTCATCTCTTTCATTCAGAAGGTGAAGTATATGTCACGCTTCATTCACTTAGCCTCGGAGTTGCTTCATCCTTTGCAAAAGTTGACACAACAAGTAGAATTTGCATGGTCTGATGAGCTTGAAGAGTATTTTTGTAACATTAAAGTCATTTTGTCAGAGCTACCAACACTCATGCCTCCTTGTTGGGAGTACACATTCTTTGTTAGCTCTAGTGTTGGAAGGGAAACAATTGGTGCTGTGTTGCTACAACAAGATCCCCACAGTACAAGGATGCGACCCATCTACTTTGCTAGTAGGGTCATGAATGCTTTGGAGAGAGACTACACAGAAGCAGAACTCATGATGCTTTCTCTCATGTTTGCGGTGAGAAAGTTTAGATCCTACCTACTACCAAAACCTTTTGTAATTCTCACTGCAGAAAATTTGTTCCCTTGGGTGTCATCTCAAATGGATCTTAGTACTAGGATTTCAAAGTTGATTATGGAGTTGCAAGAGTTCCAATACTCTTTCAAGGTAGAAGATAGTGTGCGTGCACAATTGGCAGGGATTCTCACTTATAGGGTACATGAGAAGGAAATTAAGGTGCCTCAAGTAAAGACTCTACCATTGCCACCACCAAAAAGTATTCCCAATGCTTTTACCTTGTTCTTTGATGGAGCTTTTCGACGAGCCACAGGGAAAGCAGGGGGAGGGCTAGTGTTGCTCAACCCAAGTGGAGAGGTGGTCACGAAAGAGAAGGTCAATCTACCAGGTTCAACTAGCAACAATGAAGCAGAATACGACACACTACTTCATGGTTTGAAGATGTGCATTGTCCAAGGGATAAAACGTCTCATGGTAAAAGGAGATGCACTTCTCATTGTTAAACAGATTTTAGGCATTTGGGCATGCAAGAATGAAAGCTTAAGGACGAAAGTTCATGCCATTCGTAGGATGTTTAATCAGTTTGAAGAAGTGCAACTATATCATATTCCTAGGAAACAAAATGAAGATGCCGATTTACTTGCACAACAAGTAGTTACATGTGTTGAGAAAGAAGTGCAGGTCATCATGGTGGCAGCAACTGTCAAGCAACCGAGATACCAGGGATTGGAGTCATTGACTCCCATCATTGGCTACATTTTGGAGGGTGAGTTTCCACCAGACTTCACAAAAGCTCAGAAGAGGAGACTCATGAAGAAGGCAAGCATGTATCTCTTCCTAGAAGGCTCCCTCTATCAAAGAGGGAAAGATCAAGTGTGCAGAAGAGTACCAACTATCGAGGAAATTCCAGCCATTCTAAAAGGTTTGCATGAAGAGGCATGTGGTGGTCATTTTTCCCAAGAATCAACTGTGAAGAAGATTTTGCTTGCGGGGTATGTTTGGCCAAGCTTGCATGTGGATGTTCAACATTGGTGTAAAAGCTGCCACAATTGTCAGATAAATGGAAATAGAAGGTTGGTGCATGGCCCAAGGCAAATAGTGCTTGCAAATGGACCCTTTGAAAAGTGGGGCATTGATGCTATGGGTCCTCTGCCTAGGACAAAAAATGGTAAACTCTACATTCTAGTGGCTGTAGACTATATGACTAGGTGGGTGGAAGCTCAAAGTGTGGCAAGAGTGAATGAGAGGACAGTTAGCAAGTTTGTGTACACTCACATTTGTTGCAGATTTGGCACACCTTTGGAGATTGTTTCTGATAATGGTCCAGGGTTTAGGAAGGGCTTGCTCACAGAAGTTTGTGAAGAGCTTCACATTCTACATCGTCATAGCACACCATACTACCCACAGTCAAATGGTTTGGTGGAGAAGGCTAATGGTGTCATTGCAGGAATCATTAGAAAGATGGTGCAAAACAAGACAAAATTATGGGATGACTTCTTGGATGGTGCCTTGTGGGCATATCGAACCACATATAGGGAAGCCACGGAGTTCACACCATTTCACTTGGTCTATGGTCAAGAGGCTTTGCAGCCTATCGAGCTCAACATTCCAACAATGCGACTTCATGGCAAAGGAGCACAAGATGATCAGGAGGTATGGATGGATCGACTTCTTACGTTAGTGGAGCTTGAGTGGAAAAGAGAAGCAACATACGAGTGCTACAAGAGGAAAGCCACACAAGCGAAAGAAACGCATGACAAGAAACTGAAGGACAAAGGCATCAAGGAAGGAGAGCTTGTGCTAAGGTATGACAATCGACTTGACAATCGTTTTGATGCCAAGTTTGAAACTAGATGGCAAGGGCCATACATAATAAGCAAGGCTTTCAATTCTAGTTACTATCATCTTATGGACTTGAATGGTAAAGAGCACTCCAGGAAGGTAAACGGGTATCGCTTGAAGCCCTATTTGAGTCGCCTTCTACCAAAGGATCAACCAAAGATCTGTCCAAAGGCCGTTGTGTCATGTAAGTATTGTTACATGAAGCATGAGTGTAACTCCAGCCAAAATTCTGAGGGGCCAAACAATGAAGATCTCGTCAAGGACTCTGAAGCACTCTCTTTGGAAAAGATGCTCTATGATGGTACATGAATATACCATCATCCTGGGGGGAGGGTTAATGATAGCCGTTTTTCGGCTCTCCATAATTGCCATACTAGATTACTCCACCGTACCAAATTCACCCAAACGCTATGGCTATCCCTACCATTTCACTGTACATAGGCGTGTGTGAGTTAGGGGGCTTTTCCCATATCTTCTTAAAAACCCTCAGCTAGCTAGTCACTGGGCTAGTTGAGCCAAAAAAATAAATAAAAATAAAAAAATAAAAGTATATTATGGCCTCTTTGTGTGTAAATATTTTATTGTATATATGGCCTAAATATAAGAATTTTTTATAATTATTTTGGTATTTTATTTAAATATTCTACTTAGGTGTGTGCTTTATTAAACCTATGTACACCTTCTTTCATTCTCTTACACCATAATTATATTTTTTGCCAATATTGTACATACTCTAACCTCATATTTTTCCTTTATACAAATCACTTCCACATTTTCACCCTCACCCTCGTGAAAACAAAAAATTGATTTCTACTCATTGGTTACTTTTATTATATTATTTACTTGCATACCTTTTCCTCTTTCACCCAAAATAATTCAAGGAGGGACCATATCATATGATTCCAATATCTTTCCATATCCATAACTCCTCCATATTTTTATTATTATTTTTACTCATTATTCTAACACCATGTGCTCATTGAGCTAAAGTCCATGAATAGTCCATACACTAGTCCCACCATGTATATATTTCTTTATTCACCAATAATCCTCCTCCATGCATGGGTCAAGGGCAACTTGGATGCTTTGTATTATAATATGACAAAGGAGGGGCTCACTCTTGGATGCATTGTACAAATTCAACAAAGGAGGGGGCCACTAAAAGACTTTTGCAGGCATAAAAAACAGGCTTTTTGGTGAGAATTTTGGCACGTATCTCCACTCCGAATTTGGAGCGGTGGTCAAAAGAGAAAATGTAGCCCACGCTGTGAATAATCACCTCAAATTGTTTCATGATTTTTGGAGCTACCAGCGGTGAGCTATGATTTTTTGAGTGGACCCCAATCTGTCGACTTTTCTCACAAGTAGCCCTTAGTCTTCTCTCACCCTTCCACACACCTACTCACTCTTACACATCCCTCCCTCTCCTTCCCTCACTCAAACCTGCAATTTCCATGGCTTCTCCCACCCTCTTCACCATTACCCTTCTCTCTCATCGCTATAGATCTTTTATGAACCTCTACATACATACACCCTCTCCATGTCTCTCTCTATTGCGTCTATGTTACAATTTCATTTACCTCTCCTAAAAATATCTAAAATTCAGCATCTTAACCATGATAACTTCTGCAAATTGAGAATTTTTCATCAACAAATCTTCTTTTCATCGTGGTGGTCAACCGTGGCGGCGGCAGAAAGAAGCGAAGAAGAAGAAGAAGACCAGCGGTCATTTTTTCCACAATCTACACAAGGGTGAGTTCAAGCTTCTTCAAAGCTTCACCATCTCAATGATTCTCTTTTAATTCACCCCTCTTCCTTCATCAAATCAACTCACTCTACCCATTGTAAATGTAACATTAACTTTCTAGTGATTATTAACGACTAACATACTAACACAAAATAGCATTGACCTAACCATAAAAGACACCTCACCTCAAGACATGTATAGTAACTCTCTCTCTCTCTCTCTCTCTCCCCCCTTCCTTAAAACTTACTTTCACCTTATCTACCATCAATAATGCTCTCTTTTGAGCCCACACCCATGACTCAAGCAGACAAAGAAGGCCCGCAATGTTTTGATATTCAAAAAAATCATAATCCTGATTTATTAGCTTGTAAATTAGGATTTCCAATAATCTTAATGAGGGGTCTCCAACCTATAAATAGGCCCCTCTCCTTCTTGTAAAACAATCTCCAACATCTCACATAGCACCCCAACACTCTATGCGTGAGGAGAGACTTAGGTGTAGCAACCACTTGTGAGCTTCACTCTTGGTGTGAGAGAAGCCTTCAAGCTACACATTGCAAGTGAGAGAGCGTGAGTTCCACAAATCTCAAAACCACTATTGTACATGCTCCTTCATCATCAAAAAATTGAGGTTTGGTGCATCAAAGGCGTGATTCGACGTTCAAATCTTCGTCCTTCCATTTGTGCAATACGGTTTGGTGAATTCAAGGTGACTTGTGTATTTTGAGTTTTTATCGGTTGATCTTGATTTTAGAAAGTGTTTTAGTGTGTTTTTCATTTGCCAGTTTTGTGTCCATTGTAAGGGGGTATTGTGGTGAGAGGTCTCCCACACCCTAAGACAGTGTGTGTGTGTTTTGGCAATGATTAGCAATCACTAAGCATTGAGTGAGTTTTGTACAAGTTCTACGATAGCATCATAACGAACCATCTCCATTTGCAAGTCACAAATAAGGTATTACGCAAGATCCTTTCCTCTCTCTCTTCCCTTTGCTCTAGCTCTCTCTGGTCCATTTCATGTGTGTCTTGGTGTGAGGTTGTTTGTGTGTGTTGTGTGGTGCATCTTCTTGGTTGTGCCAAAATCTCTCTTGCGTCCTAGTTCGCATACCATAACTAGGTGGTGCCCCTATATTGTTTGGGTTTGGCTGTGGGTTTGTTGTTGTGTTGTGCTTGTGGTTGCCCCAGCCCCAATTGAGCAGCACGGGAGCCTTGAGGGGTGTTTAGAGGTCGCCTCTCTTGTTGGCCGCCCCGGACCGCCTCACTACATGCAGCATTTCTTGGTGCCTGTTTAAGCGTTGTTGTACTCATGTACGTTGAGTTGCGAACACTACCCATTGTACTACATGTGGAGCCATTTTTGGCTATTTTTTAACTTTTTCCGACCGTTTCTGAGATAGTGGCTAGTCCAGTTGTGTCTCCATTAGCCTTTGGAGGGTCGATAGCGTGAGGTTTTTTTTGAGCTCGGGTGTGCTCAAATGTTGAGACACCTTTGGTGATACAGGTAGCTGGAGTTCCCCTTTACGGTACCCTCACCATAGGGTATGTATCTGGACAGTTATTTATGATTTTTGACGCGAGTTGGCGGTCACACGATAGTGGTTTTGTGTAGTAGATGCCCAGTTAGTGCAGTTGGCATATTTATGTGTATTTTGAGTTGAGTTTTGACTCCTCATACAAAGGAGACTCTGCAAGATTCCCTTCCTGCAAGTCATGACTTTTATTGTTGGCACTTTTGAGTCTATTTTGGTTGAGATTTTACTCATGATACAAAGGTTACTCTGCCCAAATTTCTACAGCTTCTCGCCATAATTTGGCACCTCTCAAACCCTCTTGTCAGTGATGGCTTCTTATTCAAAAAAGGAGTATTTCATTTGCAAGTTTGATGGCAGCAACTTCACCATGTGGAAAGCGCATAAGAAAGATGTTTTGATAAACAAAGGCCTTTCAAAACAGTTGAAAGAGCGCACAGAGGATGATGACTATATGCAAGCTCAGTGGGAGTTTTGGATGCAAAAGCCATGGCTACGATACGTCTACATCTAGCCGAGTATCTAGCCGAGTCAGTGTTCTTCACTATCATAGGGAAGACAACAACCAATGAACTTTGGGATAGATTATGTTCAAGATGGGAGAGAAAAAGTGCATCCAACAAAGTTTTTCTCATGGAAAAGCTTATGAAGCTCAACATGAAAGAAGGTAGCACAATTTCTGGTCACTTAAATGAGTTCAACTCCTTGTGTAGTCAGCTGATATGTCAGGACTTTAAGGATTTTGGCGACGAACTCAAGTTTATATTCTTGCTATGCTCTCTACCCAATTCATGGGATATCTTTTGCACAGCCATTAGCAATTCGTCTCCAATTGGCAAGTTAGAGTTCAATGCTGTCATCACAAATGCGTTGCTCACTAAAGAGATCGACGTAAATCTCTTGATGGTGCTATTCTTGGAGATGCATATATGGATGGTAGTTCAACAAAAGCAAGAGGCCGTGACAGGAACAAATACATAAGAAAAAGTAGAGAGCAAAATCCTCATAGTCCTAGTAGACACAGGAATCAAAGTAGAGACCGCAATGAGAAATGTCGAGTGTTACTACTACCACAAGAAGGGCCATTACAAAAAGGATTGCCGCAGTTTCCTAAGAGATAAAAAAATCATGCAAAAGGATAATTTTGGCAAAGGCAAAAGTATGGTAAAGATCGAGGAGCTCAACTATTGAGTCTCCCATACCTACCACTGCAGTAGAGGATGCTCGTCCTCCAGTGATGATCATTATACCCACAGAGATTCATGACGAGGTGACAACAGATCCCTCAAATGTTCTTTTTTCACTTCAAATCTCACTCCAGATGCTTTGGTTGCACATGATGAGGGTTATGCACAGAATTGGATTCTTGATTCTGGTGCAAGTTTTTATGTCACACCGCATAGAAAGTGGTTTTCCTCTTATGCATCCATGCATGGCATAGTCAAGCTTGGTGATTCCTATGAGCTTGACATTATTGGCATTGGTGATGTGAAACTTCAAATGCATAATGGCACTACTTTTGTGTTGAAAAATGTCAGACATGTACCCAAGTTTACAAAGAGCTTGTTTTCTATAGGGCAATTGGACGATCTTGGCTACACTACAATTTTTGGTAATTGTTCTTGGATGATCCGCAAGAACAATCTTATAATGATAAAAGGTAGTAAAAACGGATCCCTGTACTCTTTGTTTGTTTTGAGTATCGATGAACACTCTATCTATGTTGCCGAGCTGCCGTCTATTGAGTTGTGGCATAGCCGGCTAGGGCATATTAGCCAAAAGGGAATGAAAAATCTTTAGCGTTTGGCTACTTACCTGTGTTAGATTACATGAACTTTCTATTGTGTGAGCATTGTCTATATGGCAAACAGACTAGGTTGACATCTTTGCCATTGAACAAGAAACTAGGTGAACCCCTAAACTTGGTGCACAGTGATTTGTGTGGTCCAATGCCACATAAAACTCTAGCGGGAGTAAATTACTTTCTCATGTTCATAGATGATTCTACCAGAAAGGTGTGGGTGTATCTCCTTAAGCGTAAGAAAGAGGTCTTTTCAAAGTTCCAAAAATTCCTCGCCATGGTTGAGAACCAATCAGGAAAAAAGCTCAAAGCTTTTCGCACGGACAATGGTGGAGAATACGTCTCCACAGAGTTCAAGGAATTTTACAATAGAAGAGGCATTTGGCAGCAATTTACTGCTCCATACACACCTGCACAAAATGGGATAGCTAAATGAATGAATCGGACGATTCAAGAGCTAGTTGTCTCTATGATCTCTATGGTGAAGTTTACTCCAGAGTTTTGGGGGGAAGCTGTTCTGATAGCAGTGCACATCATCAACAGGTCACCTAGTTTTCCTTTGAATTTCAAAATCCTAGAGGAATTATGGACTAGCAAAATTCCAAGCTATGAGGATTTACGTGTATTTGGCTGTGAGGCATATGCACATGTGTCGAAAGAAATTTGTTAAAAGTTAGATCCCAGATAACACAAATGCACTTTTATTGGCTATAGTGAAAATGGAGAGATGGGATATCATCTCTGGCACCCAGAATCCAACAAAGTCATCTGTAGCTTACATGTGATTTTCAATGAATCAAAAAGTCCATTAAAGAAGTTGAGTACAAACGCGTTTGTTTTGAGGATGGAGCCTTCGAACTAACTCAGTTCAGTAGTGTTGCACTTAATTCTCAAGTGCAAGATACTACTATTGCTCCGAAGAGAGCAGAGTCTATTTGGGACGTGTGTTTAACCTCACTACCCTATCTTATTGAAGATTTAGGGAGAACCATGATTAAGTTGTCAATCCATAGGATGAAGCTGACTTGACTAGTGCATAGAGGCCACAAGAGGTTGTCAATCTCTCAAAAAACAACTAACAACTCGCATCTAACTCAAGCTACACTCAAGTGATTGAAATCACCAAAAGCCAATCGCTCATCGGCAAACAAATCACATCCGTTACAGCATCAAATGACATCCAAACATAACAGAAGTTCTAGGACATGTTTATAAGACCTAAGCACACATGCTTATAGTCTCAGATCCCACTTTAGGTCAAGTGTCGAAATCACGATTATTAATAACAATGGATTTTTGACCTAGTCGTTTTTGACCTAGAATGCATCTAAATGCTTAACAATCATGCCCCAATACCCCACCTATGCTTAGTTTTTGATTTTGAAGTGTAAAGTCCTACTTATGATGAAATTAGTTCGGCGACGCCAAAGCTACGAAATACTGTGATGTGTTTACGTCAATGCGTAGAGCTCTTACCTGCGGTTGCAATGCAACAAACGTGACTGCAGTGTAACAATCGGGGAGGGAGTAGGAAGCGCGAGAAGGAGAGAAGTGAGCGCCGTTAGCTCACACTGTGTATTTTATTATCCAAAAACTTAATAATAACTTACAAAAATTGGCTTTTATACCTTAGCCAAGGTTTTTGGTGGTCAAAACTAATAATCTGGGAGCTCTAACTAAAGATGGGTAATGACAGGTTGATACAATCTGGAAGCTTGTAGCCCCGGCTCATCAATTACAATCTTTACCCAAAAAATAGGAGTTACAATATTTCCGATATATAAAAAATAATAAGTGTTTTTATAGTGAGAGCTCCAAAAACGGTATTTGAGTTAGCTTGCTGCTAACATTTCCTCCCACCTCGCCTGTTTCGTCCCTTGACATAGCTTTATGGGCTGAAGTAGTCTTTGGGTTGATGGATGGTGAGGCGGTCTTTAAGCGCATTTAGGGACTTTTTGTATCTGATCTTCCTCTCTTTATCTGGCACCTGCAAAAACTGCATAGTTACTCTGTTTTTAAGATCCAGTGCTGAGTAGCCTACAAATCTTGATGTGAGGTTGCTGATCACTGGCCCAAATATCTTCGTTCGCCAAGTGAAAAACCCTGTGTAGATTGCTTCCTCAAACACCAACATATTGTGAGAAGGTAAGAACATACATTTGGCGTAGAAGCCATAGAGGACTTCTTCGGAAGGTTGGCCACCGAGATCGTAGCATAAACCTTTATTACCCTCAAGGAATGACATCCACGGGGTGCCTGCTTGCTCTGGCTCATGGAAAACTTTGATGCAAGTGAGCAGCATTCGGCAGATTTTATATAGCATTGCACATGATAGATCCGATAGAATTTTGAACAATGACATGGCGCCCGTTAGGGTTTTCACCATGTATTCTTCAGTCGGCGGTCCCTTTTCTGGAGCATGCGATCTTGGGTAGTTCAACTAGGTTGGCCGCTTCTTTGTTAATGCCTCATGTGCTTGCTAGGTCCTTACTCTTGGTACAGGACAGAAAGTAGGATCCTTTGTAGGGCCACAGGTGCTCTTGTGAACAAAATCAAATACCTTGGATTCTTGTTCAACCGGCTCAGCCTCCACTTTGGGTGGTCTTGAGCTGCGCCTTCTACTTGCATGTCTTTGCACAATCTCTCTTTCACTTGGAGCAACTCCACCTTAATCAAAGGGTATGGCAGGGATTGCTGATGCCATTGCACATTGATTTGATTGGGAGTGAGTTGAGTAACATTGACGGAGTGAAGAACTCTCAACTCCCAATCCATTGCTGCTCTCCACTGCTCATCCATCTCTTGTGTAATCTTTTTTTTTTAGTGCTCTTCTTCAACTTTTGACAACTGAACCATTGGTACTGTATCAGTTTCTGTTATTTGTACCTAAAATTCCTCCTTGCCACCTAGCCCTTCTGCTGGCTGTGTCTCTATCTCAGCAAAAGAAACTGAGGGGATATCTGTCTGCGGCTATTATGAAGTTCCTGCTTCTTCTTGAGTTTCTAGCCGGCCATCTCTCAGTAGTTGGTTGATTCTTTTAAGCTCGGATATTTCTTTTAGAAGCTTGTCTTCTCGTTGCACCCGCATTAAAGCCACGTCTCTATGCTGAGAGTGCTCCAGTTTTAGCTCCAACTCAAGGTCCTTGTTATTTTTCTCTAATGCTTTGAAGACCTCGTCTGTTCCTTTGATCAAGGCCACTGCGGGATTTTTTTGTATTTTCTGCAAGAAAGTTGCTTGATCATCTATTCTCTACTCTGAGTATTGCAGGGAGGCATTTGCTACATCTAGCTGTACTTGCATCTTATGAATTGACAGGGTTGTAGTTAGAAGTTCGTTGGTAACTTCTGCCAGCTGTTCATCTTTGGTTTTACAAGCATCTGACAACTTTGTAAGTAGGTCACCGAGCTTCTCCATCTCTCCCTTGCTAGCTGATGTTGTTTAGCTTTAGCTTTCAATTCTTGCACTTGCCTTTGTAGATCGGTGATGACATTTAATCTGTCATCTAACTTTCCTTGGAGATCATCAATCACCATCTCTAGTTCTTTAGCCTTTGTGCTGCGACTAAGTGCTGCTATTCGGAGTCTTTACATCATGTCCCACATTTTCTTGGCATACTCGTTGACTTGCAGGATTACTTCATTGTTTGATTGCCTATCTTCATTTCTTGCTAGCTGCCTAGATGTCTCGGCAGTCTCTTGTGTCTCTCTCGGCTGTGTTGTGGTGGCTGGTTGTTCTTGCCCTTGAGGCTGTGGTGGCTGGTTTTCTTCCGCTTTGTCATCCTCAGGCTCCGTGGATGCCTCGGCCTTTTCTTGCTATGTAGAAGTAGAAGGGGTTTCTTTGGAATCTTGTTCCTTTGTTTGCTTAAACTTTGTGGTGTCCTCTGGTGCAGGACTCGATGCCCTTTTTTGGCTCTGGCTCTTGATCTTTGTGTTGCTCTTGTGTAGTAGCGGCCTGTTGTGCAGATTTGGCTGCTTCTCTTTGTTCAGGCTTTGAATCTTTTTTAGGCTCAATTTTTGTGGCTTTATCTGCTGGTGAGGGTGGTGGGCTTGGCATGGGGTGATCATGCTGTTCTGAAGCAGTTGAAGAAGGTTAGGGAGACATATCAACTTGATCATGCTGTTCTTCTCCTTGTGTAGTTGCTTCCTCTGCTTGCTTTTGTTGCTGCTCCATCGTCTCTTTAGCTTTTTGTTCCACTTCTTGGGCTTCTTTCAGCCTCAAAGCTTTTTCTTCCTGATACATTTTTTCCAGTAACTTTGTGGGGTCTTCGGCTTGTTTCCTGGCATGGTGCTTTGTTCTTGGCCCTTTGAGTTCAATGGGTACCCACTTTGCCGGGTCCTTGCCTTGTGCTTGGCGGCTGCATTCATAGGACTTCTTTTCTCTCTCAAACCTGGCTTGTTTCAATTGCGGCTCCTCTTGATGTGCTACCATGACTTTTCTTTTCATCTCTTTCCTTTGTGCTCTTTTTTCCTCATTATCTGAGCTTTCACTACTATGTCGTTCTGGCGGAGCGCTCCGCAGACTCTTCATCACACTTGTATGTTCTCTTGGTAGATCTTGTGGCTCGAGGGGAAGGTTGGGCTAACACTATCCAAGTGTTCTGATCTGGGGCAGGTGGCAAGTTGTCAATCATGCCGATAGCATGGTAGGCAATCTTCGTTAGAACCTCTGGTGCTCCCATATATGTTATTTGTTCCTCTTTCTTTGTCCCCTTCAATGTGGACAACACGTATTGTGCATGGTCAATTAGTTGCCTGGTTGTTGATTTGAGAAATTGTGTAAATGTTGTGGCAATCGCATGATTGGGTGTCGTATACCTTGGTGGTCTCTTGGCGAGAAAGTGGAAGTGCTGATGATACAATCTTGTAGGTTCCTCCACCTATTTCTGGATGAGATCGGCAAATGTGACAGCGGTGGTTTCCTTGGTGACAGTTCCTGCCATCTTTCAATCTCTTGCTCTCATTGTCCTTCCTTTTGTTGGTAGTTTTAGAGCTTCTGCCACTATCTCTTTTGTAATCACCACTTTGACTTTGTTCCCTTGCTGGTCAGAGATTTGGGCGGTTCCATCTTCTTTGATCGTGGACAAGAGCTCATAAGCTTTTTGAAAATCCACTCCACATGGCTCTTGTTTGTAAAAATCTCTGGGTCCGAGCCTTCGGTTGGCTTCTTTGGTCTCGGGCTTTGCGGCGACATCATATACTTCTTTTGGTAGAAGTTTTAGTTCTACCTGATGTACTTCTTCGCTCTTGAATCTACCTATGAACACTATGGTGTTGTGCTCTTCCAACTATTCTCTTGACAGATAGGTTGCTTTAGCAGTTTTGACTGAAATGGGATCCAGTTAGTATGGCGGGAGCTCTTTCAGCTTCTCCTTTTGCAAGAGCTTCTTCTTGGCCCTCTCTGCAGCTTGCATGGATCTTGTTAAGTAAATAGGGTGTCAAAGTTAGCAGATTTGACAGATTTTTCTCTGGAATGTCCTTCAGTTCGAAATGCTGACAAATTGAGTCCAATTTGCTCCAAATCAATTTTTGAACATGCATAGATGCATAAAAACATGTAAAGAGCAAAATTATTAAGTCCAAACAAAAAATTGCAACAAAAGTAAATAATCGCGATTATTTATTGCTGAGTAATTTTTTTCAGCTTTTTACAAATTTGACATTATAGGATTGAAGTATATACTAAATACATACTCTGAGTGAAATATGGGCTCATTTGGGTGCAGAGGGTAAAAATGGTGCTAGATTTAGGCTTTAGGTTCCTGAAACAGTAGATGTAAAGGAATTTTGAGAGTTTGGGCTCCAAATTTGTTCAAACTTGGTTTGTGGGGTTAGCACATCATATACTTTGGATCTATGATGGCAAAGTTGCAAATTTCTTCCATCTTTCTCAAAAAGTAAATAATCGCGATTATCAACTTTTTATCAAAATGAACATTTTTTGGTACAACTTGTTTCTAGGCACGGTATAGACCCTGTGTATGTGATATGAGGTGATTTGGATCAAAAAAATGTGGCTCATAAATCAAAAATTGGCTTGCAATGACTTCTTTGTGTTTTTTGGCAATTTCCCAAGTTATAGTTGATCATTTTGGCTCATATTTGAAATTTGGCATGTAATGGGTGTGTACAAGTGATAGGTGAGGTGATGATACAATTTCCAAGCCAAAATAGTACAAACGTAAATAATTGGAATTATTTACAACAGTCAACATTCTCTTGCAAAACTTGTAAATTTTGACTTAAATACATTCAAATTGGGGGACATTTGATTCTCTTCAAGTCCCTTTATAATCCTTCTCCAACAAGCTTCAAACTTGCTTATGTGTACATTGATATCCATGTTCTCCTTGTTGTAGCTTTCTTAGTTCTCTCCACAAATACTTAGGGTCATCATCCCTCTCAAACTCTTCTCTCAAGGTATGAGAAAGAAGATTCCAACTTCCCTTTATATTATCTTCAAGTCTATCTTCATATCATTCACATGCTTCATCTTCATACCATTCACATGCTTCATCTTTGAGTTGCAAACTCACCAGACATACCATGAATGCACCATTGTCCCTATTGCTCTTCACTGCAATCAATTTGATTATTTGGATGAACTTGTCCACATCTTCTCCTTTCCCACATTTGAAGAATTCACTCAATAGGCCTTGAGTTGATCTTCAAATATATGCCAATCTCAAAACCCTATCAGACGGATATTCTTCCTCAGAGTGGGGGCACTAATTTATGTGAAGGATTTGGGGGCTAGCCTCTACAACACCTAAGGACACCACAAAGAAAAGAGGATGAAGAGAATAGATGACTCATAATAATATGGGATGATCCTCACTCATAAATTTTGATAGCCCCACTCACATTCAACCTCAACTAGCCCCGACTAGCTTCCCTCTACATTGCTACAATTTCCACTATACTTGGATGCACTAAAAAAAGCAAAGGGATTAATAAAATCAAAGAAAAGGGGTTGAAGAGAATAGATGTCTCATGATAATATGGGATGATCCTCACTCATAAATTTTGAAAGCCCCACTCGCATTCAACCTCAACTAACCCCGACTAGCTTCCCTCTACATTGCTACAATTTCCACTATACTTGGATGCACTAGAAAAAGCAAAGGGATTAATAAAATCAAAGAAAAAAAGTGAAAAAATAAAATGAAAATCTTTGCACTTTGCTTATAAAATCAAGGACTTTTCTTCTTTTCAAAAGCCCTTCCGTGTGCTAGTAGAGACTCCATAGATGCTCCTATACATATACATAGCTTGACCAAGAGCCATCCAAATCAAATCCACTTTCAAAACCCACAAATTTTAGCAAGAAAAAAAAAACGGTGATGGAAAACTTGGGGAATTTCTTGCCCTTTTGCGTAGGTACAAGCAAGGAATTGCAGCAGTTAGCCTATCCTCGACTAGTTGCGACCCATGGAGTTGCACACAACATAGTTGCCATACCTCAAGCCAAGATGAAGAGAGGTCAATATGAAGAGATAAGAACCCACTTTCATCAAAAAATTGAGGAGAGACACACTCTCAACTCACCATGCTAGGCTCTTGCAAAGCAAGAGGGACACCCCTACATAAAAAACCCCACCCTTTACAGCACGCTGCGCCAACATGGGCTTTCTTCTTTACAACTGAAAACTCTACTTTACTTACAACCCCAAGCTGTTAAAATTTTAGTTTTTTATTATTTATTTTTTAAGCATTCACTCCCTCTTTGAAGTTTTGACACTTCTATGTACCAAAACAATGTACCTCGCACAATTGGACTGCATGCATAGAGCCAACTGGTACACACCACCTTTGCACACTTTGTACAAGCATGCTTTAATCTACGTTGAGGTGTACCAAAAGCACAAAAGAAAATTCTTAAAGTATTTGGGGTGGATCACATCATTCCTCAAAAACACGCCACAATGTCAGTAGCTTGAGGTAAGAGAAAGTTGGCTGGTTAGTGAGAAAACATGACACCATGAAACACTTAATGCTACATTGTTGATAGTGGAGGGATCCTTAAAACTTGTAGTTGTAAGAAATTTCAATGGACATAAAAGGAGCAGCTAGTTTCTTAGGCTTACTAAATCTATGGAAAACTATACTTCAAATATGGATCACTTGCCCTTGTATGAAGATTCTTGAGGCATTGGTGAAGTGGGAAGAGCCATCATCTTGAATAATATTTGCATTTCAATAGGTTTAGAATGACAAAAAATGTGCATAGACTACATTGAGCAATGGCTTAAAATGAGGCATACCTTTGAGCACTCATACTTTCATGTATATTTGTAGCTGCTAGTGGATCTTTAAAATAACTTTCTTGATAAAAGAAATATAGAGGGCGGCATAGAGAGAGAGAGAGAGAGAGAGAGAGAGAGAGAGAGAGAGAGAGAGAGAGAGAGAGAGAGAGAGAGAGAGAGAGAGAGAGAGATTTCATTATCATCCTAGGAGGTCAAATACAACCTATGGGACCAAAGTTACATGTGATGTAGTATGTATGGATTGATTATTGATTCTCGATGCTGCAAAATTGTGGTTATGAGAGTTACAATGGAGAGTCACACTGTGGCTGGGAGAGGAAAGCATGTAGGTCAAATCATGGCTAAAAATGTGAGGAAAACAAGTTCAAATGTGATCAAAAGCTGAGCACTCTAGCAGTGTTTGGTACTTAGACTCTCAAACTTGCAGTAAGCATAATGTGCACAATCAATTTGACTCTTCTCCATTACCCCAATGCCCTGTCTCGCATCAAATGGATACAATAGTGAATATCAATGACAAGGGGATAGGCTGAAGTGAGTACAATTTCCCTTTTCAGCACAGAATGGGGTTTTGTAGCTGGGGGCAATATGGGTGGTGTAATGTATAAAGCGTGACCCACCAAATTCAATTAGAGAGAGAGAGAGAGAGAGAGAGAGAGAGAGAGAGAGAGAGAGAGGGAGAGAGAGATATATAGATAGATAGATAGTTCTATTATCGTCCTGGGAGGTCAAATATGACCTATGGGACCAAATGAACATGTCACGTGGTGTGAGTGGAGTTCATAAGTGACTCTCGATGCTCAAAAATGGCTGAAATGAGCGTCGCAATAGAGAGTCCACATCGTGGTTGGGAGAGGAAGGTATGTAGGGAGAGCTCATGGCTGAATATATGGGGAAAAGAGGACCTAATGTGGTCAAAAGCTGAGCACTCAAGTAGTGTGTGGTACTCACTCTCTCGCACTTGACGAGGGCATAAGGTGCAAAGTCGATGACACTCCTCGCCAGTGCCCCAACGTCCTGTCTCGCAGCGTAGAGAATGGGAGCTAAGACGAATGGAGGCAATGGTGCGGATCGCACTCAACGTGATGGGCTCAAGGATATAGGAATGGGTTCGGTTACCTCGTTTCGAGAAGAAGAGAGATTTGTAGTTTGGGGAAATGTGTGTGGTGTAATGGCTGAAGCGAGAACCTCCGGATTTCTCCCAAGCCATGATACATTGGCGTTGTAAGAAGGCCTCATTAACTTGGGAGTCGATCGACGCATCCTTGACCAAGTGACATGCATCCCATCTTCCAAACCATTTCTTGATATCAAGCATCCACCCCGAACTTAGTGTTTTGCTCTTGCATGTCTTTTGAACCTTTTGACTTGCTTCATATGCGATTCTAGGAAGTCGATGCAAAGGGCTACGTTGTGTCTTACGCATGTACTCCACAATCCTTTCCAAGCCCAAGACCTCAATGGGAAGCGATCCGGACTCAAGAAGTAAGAGCATGTAGGGTGTTTGTGTCTTGACTTGGAGAAAGTTGGTGAGAAAATGCTTTTGGACATTCTCAAACTCTTTCCAAGTAGACTTCCCGATGCTTCCACCCCACACCTCCACTCCATAAAGAAGCACCGGTGTCACCAATGTGTCAAAGAGGTACTTTTTGAGAGCCCAACACTTGATCTCTCCTGCATTGCACATGTTCTCAAATGCATAATAAGCCCTCTTTCCGGCTTCCAAGCGACGCATTGGTCAATCCTTCCATTTATGATTGGATGGAACCTCAAGGCCAAGGTACTTGAAGTGATCTACCACTTCAAGTTTCTCATTGTTGTATACAATGCATGGATTTTCGTCATTGAGGGTCTTTACAAGCATAATCTTGGGTTTGGATCCATTCACGATCAGCCCGCTATGTAGGCAAAAGCGTTCCAAGACACTCATAAGCTTTTGTGCATCTTCTAAGGTATGTGCCAAGAGCACTACATCATCGGCATAAAGCAAAAGCATGATCACCGCATTTCCAATCTTAACCTCTTCTATGCCTTCTTGCTGCATAAAATCAAGAACCATGTATTCCAATTCATCAATGAGTAGCCCAAAGAGGGTTGGGGAAAGTGGGCATCCTTGTTTGACACCAATAGTGCTTGCAAAAAATTCTGAAATTCCATCTCCCATACGTAATCGACATATCACTTTTTGGTAGATGCGAAAGACTGCATGCATAAATTCTCTCGGCACTTGAAGGCTTTGCATACGTCTCCAAAGATTTCCTCGCGGTACCATGTCAAAAGCTTTCTTGAAATCCACAAAGCAACAATACAACTTTTTTCCTTTCAATCGAGACGCTTCCATAAGAACTCGAAGAGTGATAAGGTGATCAATAGTGCTATGATGCTTTCGAAAACCTGTTTGGCCAAGCGCACGTTTGCCATTCTTTTCAGCCCATTCACTTATCTTCATCTCCATGATACATCCAAATAACTTTGCCATCAAAGAACCAACCATTATAGTGCGATAGTTGTTCACATTGTTTACATCTCCTCCTTTGTGCAAAGGTTTGATCCAATTTGCACTCCAATCATGAGGCATGCCATACTGAAGTGCAAGGTTAAACATATCGCATATCCAATATCGTGTTTTCTTGCTTGTCCATTTAATCATTTCAGCCTTGACACCTTGAAGGTCACCTGCCTTGCGAGTAGCAAGTTTCTCAAGCGCGCGGCATACATCTTCAATGGTAAAGAAGGGAGACATAAATGGAAGGGAGCTACAACCCTCCATCTTATCAACATTGGGTTGCTCATAGAGGTTCTTACAATGCATATACATATCCTCAAGAGTCAAGTCACCAAAGCTCTCAACGCGCTTGCCTTTTAGATTTTGCCAAAACTTGCCACATGCATGTGCTTTCTCTTGTGCTAAAAGAAGTTGTTTTTCGACTTCCCACCTTCTCCTCTTCTTTTGAACAAGTGCTTTGTATGTGTGTGAACATTCCAAGTAAACTTCCTTGTCTTTGATTGCATCCAATCTTAGCAAGTGTTTTCGGGCTTGACTACATTCCATGTCAAACCATTTCTTCTTGGTGCTACCCTTCTTAGACCTTTTGCAAGACATGTGTTTCGCCGAAAAGCATTCCTTCGCACAAGAGAAAATTACTTCTTTGAAAAATTTCCACTTGCATTCTAATGTTGGGCTCCCTTGATGCTCTATCATGCTTAACATTTGGTCCACCATATCAGCATATATAAGTGCTCGTTTGAAGTCTAGACGTAGGTACAAATGATTCACATCATGATTGGAGGCTACATGCTCGGGCCGTTTACCACACTTGAGGTCAATACATAACATCCTATGATCCGATTCCGGATTCCATTCACCAAGTGTAAAGCTTTGTATGCATTCTAGAGTGGCTTCTGAGAACAACATATAGTCAATCACGCTAGCACCATTGTGCTTTCTACATGTAAAATCATTGGTGCCTTGCCATAGAGATACACCATTTGCAATGAGCATTCCGGTACTATTGCACATATGTAGAAGTGACTTTCCATAGTGATCCACTTCTTTTGCATCATTAGAACTTCTATTATACATGTATGAGTCATCCACTCTTCTTGATACATGCGGCATGTCGACTTGTTATGTGTCGTGTTGTAACATATTTGTGCGAGCATTCATGTCTCCAAAAACAATGACTTCACCTTGATCCTTGTAATGAGCAATGTCTTCCTCTAGTTCAACAAAGGGCTGATCTCTATCCATATTCAAGCGAGCATAAAAGTTGGAGTCATAGTGAGGAATGTAGCAGCCGGCCACAAACATGACTTGACCATTTGGTGGGCTGATTTTCAGCCATAAGTAGCGTTTATACTTATCTTCTTTGACAATGGAAACATCTTTCAAACCCTTTTTGGTCATACATGCTACGCCTCCTTGGCCTCTTCGTTGCTTTGCATTTTTGGCCCACATCAAAGAATGTACATCGTATTTGTCAAATCCAAGAATTCGTTGCGCATCATGCTCCCATGTTTCGACAAGAAGTATCACATCGGAGTCATTGGTAAGCTCATCAATGCCAATTCCCGCATTCCATGGATACCAGTTACAATTCCAAAAGCTTATTCGCAAGCGTGAGTTGGTCTCATAGATCATGTGGCCCTATTTGTTGGGTGGACTTGCATCCTCCTCAAGTGCCTTTTTTTCTTGAGATGATACCTTAACCTTCTTGCTTCTTTCCTCGTATGCTTTGCGACGTACATTTTGTTGCATAAGAGTGCGATCCTCATATACATTACAACCCGTTCTTTTGAGGTAGATCCAACCATTGTCAAGGATGATCTTTCTCTTTACCTCATCAGCCATGGTACATACAATAGGTCTTTCTCCCGAGCGAGGGACTCCTTGTTTTCCAACTCGATGTGCACCATAAGCCATGATTCCTGACATGCCAAAGTGTGTAGCAAAAAACTCTTCAATAGCAACCGCAAGAGATTGGGGTGTTTCCATGCTTTCCTCCTTGATTCCACGAATGACGATGTTCTTTGAGCGTTTTTGTCGTTCTTGCAATTCTTGAGTGTCCACATTCTCTACATTCTTTGCTTGGACAACGGCTTGCGTGATAGGAGATGTAGAAACCACATTATCCTTACATATATCAGCCCATGATTTGGATGCATTTCTCATCTCACATACATCATGTCGTATTGTATCTATCGTTTCCTCTTTCAATACATGATCACTCTCAACTTTGCTCAAGCGCTCTTTCACTACATTCATGTCTACAAGAGAGCGTTTACATTCTTGAACTTCATTCTCAAGATGCATCAAGCGTGTTGTTTGCGTTTCAAGAACCTTCTTGAGGTGCTCATTCTCCACAACGAGAACTCTTAAAGTACCATTCTCCATTGCAAGTGCGCGCAACTCTTCACCTTGCTTGTTGACGGTTTCTTGTAACGAGATCAAGTAAGCCATGATCATTGCTTTCGTTGTTGTAGACGATGTGGTTGGATTAGCATCCAAATTCCTTGGAGATTTTGCATCATTCTCCATGGCGAGTGTGGCTTTTCCACCCTTGCGAGTTTTGTCTGACATTGCCTTCAAGTCGGCAACAAAAATGCAAAGTTTTGACAGTTTTTTCAGTTCTGAGATGCTGTTACAGCAAAGCCTTCCATTACATAGAAAAATTCTGACTTTACATCAATGCGTAGAGGGCTTCGTGCTCTTCGATTGAGGCTATAGATCACCTAAATCGGAGTTCGAATGAGCAAGTTATGGTCAAAAGAGTGAACTGCTGTCTACTAGGTCAAAAAACGGCTGTGTGTGGAGAGAGAGAGAGAGAGAGAGAGAGAGAGAGAGAGAGAGAGATTTTATTATCATCCTTGGAGGTCAAATATGACATATGGGACCAAAGTTACATGTGATGTATGACTGACGAGTGACTCTCAATGCTCCAAAATTGTAATGATGAGAGTCGAAATGGAGATCCCACACTCTAGTTCGGAGAGGAAAGTGTGTAGGTCTAAGTCATGGTGGCTGAAAATGTGAGAGAAGCAAGTTTGGATGTGACGTGGTACTCAGACTCTCGAACTTGCAGTGAGCATAATGTGCACAATAAATTTGACTCTTCTCCATTGCCCCAACGCCCTGTCTCGCATCGAAGGGAATGGGAGCTAAGACGAATGGTAGCAATAGTTTGCATCACCGATAAGGGGATAGGCTCAAGCATGTAAGTGTGAGCATGGCTTCCTCTTTCAATGAAGAACATGGTTTTGTAGTTGGGGGCAATATGGGTGGTGTAATGTATGAAGTGACCCACGGAATTTCTCCCAAGCCGTAATACATTGGAGTTGTAGAAAAGCTTCATTCACTTGGGAGTCAATTGAAGCATCATGTAGCAAGTGTAATGCATCCCATCTCCCAAACCACTTCTTATGTCTTGCATCCATCTCGTGCTCAGGATCTTTCTTTTATGTGACTTTTGAACTTTTTCGCTTGCTTCCCATGCAATTGTAGGAAGTCGATGTGAGGGGTTTTGACGCATCTTTATCATGTACTCAACAACCCTTTCCATGCCCATAAACTTAATTGGAAGAGATCTCGGCTCAGGAAGTAGGAGCATATATGGTGTTTGTGTCTTAACTTGGAGAAACTTTGTAAAAAACTGCTTTTGGACATTCTCAGACTCTTTCCAAGTAGACTTTGAGATGCTCCCGTCCCACACTTCAACTCCATAAAGAAGAACCGGTGTCACCAATGCATCAAAAAGGTACTTCTTGAGAACCCAACACTTGATATTTGTTACCAAATACATGTGGTAGTGATGTGTGTGAACACACTAGGATTGTCGGGGCATTTTTTCTCTCTTTACGAGGTTTATTCCCCCGTGCATTGTATATATGTCCCATCGGTCCTTGTGTGAACACACTAGGACCACCGGGGCATTTTTTCTCTCTTTAGGAGTTTTTTTCCCTCGTGCATTGTATGTACGCCCATCAGTCTAGGGCTATCTATCTTTCCATTGCACACTAAGTAATACACTCTCTATTGTGTGCCTTGAGCTTCCTTCCTCTTCTCCAAGCTGTGTGTGTTTTCCTACAGCCCTAATTCCAACAATTGGTATTAGAGCAGGTTGCATCCTCCTGAGCTTAGTCGCCAGCAACTCCAGCACACACCTGCTCACTTTATCTAATTTTAATGAGCTTTAGCAAGCATTTGTAGGTCTACTCAGATTTTTGTTTTAGACTCATTTTGGCCTCCGTTTCCACTACAGGCAGGTCCACACAGGCAAACTCGTCCTTTAGTGCAAAATTTCTGTCAGTGTCGTCTTTTGCATAACAGGTCCGATTGGCTTCCCAAAAAAATCTCATCCAATAAGGAGTCTCATTCGAGATCAGAGTTCTTGATATCCTCGGTTGTTGACTTCCCAGAAGTATCTAATTTATTAAGAATATTTAGTGGTTGACACATCACATGTAACACAAATGCTCACATATGCATGTTACAAGACACAACAAACAACGCCGCTGAGCACTCCCCTGAGACAGACGGTCTGCCGTATGAAGCTACTCAACAACTACCTTGTCACTCCCCCCCATAAATAACCTAAAAGGTTCGGGCCATGAGTTCAAAGGACTGGTACAACCAAACGCTCCCCAGATCGTAGCCTGCATCGCTTGGAGGTTCAAGCATACAACCAAACACTCCCTAGACCACAACCTGCATCGCTTGAAGGTTCAATAATACAACCAAACACTCTCCCGTCTATGTTGTTTAGAGGTCTTACATCATACAACAAAATGCTCCCCAGACATCCTGTTTGAGTCGTTTCGAGGTTCAAAAAATACCAAAACAACATTTCTCACTACTCCTCCCAAGCTATTGCGGGTTGTGCTATATAGCATGTGGTAGTCTCACTTAGTTTCTCCTCATTTTGGGCAGTTTTCACATCAGGTGCGTACATTTTCCATGGCTGACAACAACATAGATGTGTTCAAGATGTTTGCTGAGGACAGGTTGGCTGGGGACAATTACCCTATGTGGACTTACATGATGCAACATGTTCTTGTGTCAAAGGGCGTCTAGAATATTTGCAGGGCATTGATGTACGTCCTGGTTCTGAGGATGTAGGCAATGTTGAGGATGTTGCCGGTCTTGCTGCAAGGATTGCTGCTAGTAGAATTGTTTTGCATATGGCAGAACAAGCTCGTTGGGATGTAAAGGATGCGTTGATTGCTCGTTGATTGTGTTGTCTATGAAGCATACCATTATTCCTCACATTCGTTCAACAAAATCTGCAAAACAGGCTTGGGATATTCTAGCAGGTCTTTATGCAAGCCGCAATGAGGCTAACATTTCTTTGCTTTGTAAAGAGCTAGAATCGAAGATTGCATGAGGAAGATGATATGGACACTTCCCTTGCTGGTGTCAAGGACATCAATGAGCAACTTATTTCTGCAGGTGAAGTCATTCCAGACAATTCCCTTATGCAGACTATTCTTGATGCCTTACCAGATTCTTACTAGACTTTTGCTAGTACTTGGAGATGTATGACCCAAAGAAATCCTAAAGTTGTCAAGTTTGATGCATTATGCACATTGCTATTGCAAGAGTCACTTGCCAGAAAAAACAAGACTAGGCAGCGTGAAGCTGAACAGACTTTTATTGCTTCTCAAAGAAAGGGTGGTAACAGCAATGTAGCCACTTCTTATGGTTTTGCTGCGAGTGGCAAAACTTCTGTTCGTAATGCTTTTGCTGGGAGTAATTTGTCTAGAAATTTTGGTGATAAAGACAAAAAGAAGATGCATTGCCATTATTGTAAAGCTAATGATCACTTGATCAAGTGATGTCCTAAGTTGAAGGCCAAAGAGGCTAAGAAGAAAGAGGGTGGTTCTACTGCAAATGCTCGTTCCACTACAAATGCAGCCATTGTTGAGTCTTTTGTGGAAGGATACTGTGATGCTGATGTTGATGCATAATGGGCTTTTAGTGCAAAGTGCACTTACAGTCTTGTTGTCCATGATGCATGCATGTGAGTTGCTGCAGATTCACATGTGTGGTATTTCGACAGTGGTGCTACAAAGCACATTACCTCACATCGTGAATTTTTCACCTCTTTTAAGTTTGTTTCTCATGGGAATTCAGTCACTTGTGCCAATAATGCCTCTTATCCGGCTCAGGGAGTTGGAAAGATTGTGCTTACTGCTGCAAATGGCAATTCCTTCACACTTGTTGATGCACTTTATGTACCCAGGATCAAGAAGAATTTTTTGTCTGTATCTGCACTTGCTAGACTTGGACTTGTAGTCAAATTTGTGGATGACAGATGTACAGTTCATGATCTCAGTTTTGGTGATAAGATTGTTGCATCTGGCCTTTTGTGCCGTGGGCTGTATAAGCTCACTTTGTATGAAAAATGTGGACAAAATTTTACAAATACAGTTGCAGATTCAAGGGCTGTTTCAGATGCAAACCTGTGGCATGCACGTTTTGGGCATCTGAATTTTTCCAGTTTGCTGCGCTTGCATAAATCTGGTAAGGTTTCTTCTTTGCCGCCTCTTGAAGCACCTCTTAAAAATGTTTGTGAAGGCTGTATTTTGGGTAAGATGCAGCGTTTGAAGTTTTCAAAGGATGGTTCAGTTAGGGCCACATGTAGGTTGCAGGTTGTGCATAGTGATGTTTGTGGACCCATGCAAACTCCGTCCTTGGGCAATTACCTTTACTTCGTGACTTTCATTGATGATTACTCCAGGCATGCATGGTATATCTTCTTAAAGGGAAGTCCGAAGTTTTTATGTGCTTCAAACAATTTTTTGCTAAGACTCAAAATGTATCAAAATGTACTATGGGCACCCTCCGTTCCAATCGAGGGGGGGAGTATATGTCTCATGAATTTAATGCATTTTTGGCTAGATAAAACACCAATGTTCATTGCCTTACACACCTCAGCAAAATGGTGTTGCTGAGGGGAAAAACATGTCACTTATGGAAATGGCACGATGTATGGTCAAAAGTCAGTAAATTGGATGCATGACAGTAAATTGGATGCACCTTTGTCTAGTCGTACTCGTTCAGGATCTGGCCATGCATCTTATGCATCAAATTGTTATTCTTTCGCTGTTGCTAGCTTACCTGATGTTGAGGAACCTTTGTCTTTTGATAAAGCACAAAATTTAAAAAATTGGATGGCTGCCATGCAATCAGAATATGATGCACTTATAGAAAATGACACATGGACTTTATGTGATTTTCCTCCTGGAAAAAACGCCATTGGTTCAAAGTGGGTTTACAAGTTGAAATACAAGCCGGATGGTGGGATCAATCGCCATAAGGCTCAACTTGTTGCAAAGGGTTATGCACAGAAAAAAGACATAGATTATGAAGAAACTTTTTCTCCCACTTTTTGTATGGCTTTTGAGAATTTTCTATGTGCATTTACCCACTTGTCATATGGCTTTTGAGAAATTTTCATGCTTGCACAAAGCACATTGAGGTGCATTACCACTGTGTCAAGGAGAGGCTCTCAGAAAGAGAGATAAGCTTGGAATATGTGCCAACACAAGACAACCTTGCAGATATTTTCACAAAGGCCTTGTCTTCTAGGAAGTTCAAAGCTTTCCGTAAAGCTTTGGGCTTACTCCCCTTTGTGAACTGATCATGTTCTCAGGGCATGACACTTCCCTTTACTCATGTGCCAGTTCTCGTTCACCGCATCACTCCAGGGGGATTTGTTACCATATACATGTGGTAGTGATGTGTGTGAACACACTAGGACTTCCGGGGCATTTTTTCCCTCTTTAGGAGGTTTTTCCCCCCGTGCATTGTATATACGCCCATCACTCTAGGGCTATCTATCTTTCCATTGCACACTAAGTAATACACTCTCTATTGTGTGCCTTGAGCTTCCTTCATCTTCTCCAAGCTGTGTGTGTTTTCTTGCAACCCTAATTCCAACAATATTTCTCGCATTACATATGTTCTCAAATGCATAATATGCTCTCTTTCCAGCTTCCAAATGACACATAGCACATTCAAGCCACTTGTGATTGGATAAAACCTCAAGGCCAAGGTACTTAAAGCTCTCAACAATTGTTGTACACAATGCATGGCTTCTCCTTATGGTTGGTTTTCACAAGCATAACCTTTGTTTTTGATTCATTAACAGTCAGCCCGCTATGCAAGAAAAAGTTCTCAAGAACAACCATAAGCTTTTGTGCATCTTCTAAAGTGTGTGCTAGAAGCATTACATCATCTGCATACAACAAAATCATGATTACCGCATTGCAAATAGTGACCTCTTCCATGCCTTCTTCTTGCATAAATTCAAGTACCATTTGTTCCAATTGATCCATGCATAGACCAAAGAGAGTTGGTGACAATGGACATCCTTGTTTAACCCCAATAGTGCTTACAAATGTTTTTGAAATTCCTTTTCCCATGCGCAATTGACAAATCACCTTCTCATAGATTCGAGAAACCGCAAGCATAAACTCACTTGGTACTTTGAGTTCTTTCATCCTTCTCCACAAATTGTTACGTGGAATCATATCAAAGGCTTTCTTAAAGTCCATAAAACAACAATACAATCGCTTTGCCTTTCAACCGACTTTCCTCCATGAGAACATGAAGAGTGACAAGATGATCAATGGTGCTATGGTATAAACAAAAATCTGCTTGTCCTTTTGCACGCTTTTTATTCTCTTTAGCCCAATCACTCAATTTTATCTCCATATTATGCACCCAAACAACTTTTCCATAAGAGACCTAATCAATATAGTCTAGTAGTTGTTTACATTCTTTACATCTCCTCATTTATGCAAAGGCTTGACCCAATTACTACTCCAATCATAAGGCATACCATGTTGATGTGCAAGGTTGAACATATTACAAATCCACTCATGGGTAAAATCTCCCATCCATTTGATAATCTCCGGCTTGATACCTTGAAGATCTCTCGCTTTGTGAGTGGACAACTTTTCGAGCCCACCGCATACATAGTCAATAGTAAAAAAAGAGGGCATACATGGGAGTGAACCATAAAATGATATTTTGTAACATTTGGTTGCTCATATAATTGCCTACAATGTGTGTACATATCGAAAAAACTCAAGCTCCCAAAATTCTCAACCCGCTTGCCCCTCAAGTTTCTCCAAAATTCTTCACATACACGTGTCTTTTCTTGGACTTGAAAAAATTGCTGCTTTAGTTCCCATCTTCTTCTCTTCTTTTGAATCAATGTCTTGTATGTATGCAAATGACTTTGATAGTTGTCTTTGTCCATAGTTGCATCAAGCTTTATCAAGGAATTTTGAGCATCTTGGCATTCTTTATCAAACCACCTTTTGCATGATCTATGTGTGTTGATACCATGGAGATGCTTTATGGAAAAGCATTCTTCAGCACAAGAATAAATAAATTTCTTAAAAGTTTCCATTTAGTTTTCAATGGTGTGTCATATGGAAGCTTTGTCATTCATAAATTTTGCTCAACCATTTTGATGTACATTGGTGCCCCTTTGAAATCTATACATAGTGATAATTTATCTTCCCTTTGGTTGAGATTATCATGCTTAGTTTATTATCCACTTGGAAAGTCAATACATAAGGTCCAATGGTCTGATTGTGGGGTCCATTGGCCAAACATAAGACTCTTTATGCGATACATGATGGATTCGGTGAGTAGCATATAGTCAATCACACTATCCCCATTATGTTTTCTACATGTAAATCCATTGGTTCCACTCCACAAAGATACACCATTGGCAATGAGCATGTCCATGCTATTGCACATGTATAAAAATAATTTTCCATAGTGATGAAGGAGTACGAGCGGAAGTGCGACGTGAGAGATAGTGCGAGAAGAAGAGCACGACGATATGGTGAACTCGCTCTATTGTAATGTGTATAGCATAGCGAGTTCTTATTAGGTTTTTACAAAAGAATATGTGTACATACCTGGCGGCCCGCCCACTTACCTGGGCGACCACATTGGGCTTTATACCCCAACAACCTCCCACTTAAAGTCCAATGTGGTACTTTAAGTGTGAGAGAAGCTACTATACAAGCTAATATACAAGAGATGTAGAGAAGTGATGTACTACCCTACACCTAACTGCTTGCAAAAATGCGCAAAGCTCTCTGAGGGAAGGTCGTCCTTTTGTAAGTAGATCAGCAAGATTTTCTGTGGTGTGAACTTTGACAAGCTGAAGTTGCTTATCCTCGAGCATTTCCCTGATGAAATGATACTTCACATCCACATGCTTTGTCTTTGAGTGATAAACTGGATTGCGAGCCAATTGTATAGCACTTTGACTATCACAATATAACACAGGCATCTCTTCTTTGATTCCCAAATCTGTTACTAGTCGATTAATCCAAATTGATTCTTTGCATGCCTCTGATGCTGCAACATATTCAGCCTCTGTAGTAGACTGAGTAACACAATCTTGTAATCTAGAACGCCATGATACTGCTCCACCAGCCAATGTAAAGACATACCCTGACGTAGACCTTCGGTTGTCTAAGTCACCTGCATAATCTGAGTCTGTAAAACCCTTTACACTTAGCTCCTGACTCCCATAGCATAAAGGCATACTCTTTGTAGCTTTCAGGTATTTCAATATTCCTTTCACTGCCTCCCAATGTTTCTTGCCTGGGTTTGACATGTATCGACTTACTACTCCCACTGCAAATGCAATGTCTGGGCGAGTAGCAATCATTGCATACATCAAACTACCCACTGCAGATGCATATGGAATCTTATCCATTTCAGCCTGTTCTTCCTCAGACACAGGACAATCTTGTTTGCTAAGTTTCACATATGGTGGCAATGGAACACTCAATGCCTTTCCCTTCTCCATATTGAAACGTTGCAAAACCTTGTCAATATACTCTGTTTGAGATAACCAAATCAACTTCTTTGATCTGTCTCTCTCAATGCGCATACCAAGTATATGACTTGCCTCACCCATGTCTTTCATGTCAAACGATTTTGCCATCTTTGACTTCAAAGCTGAAATTTCTTCCAAGTGCTTGCCAACAATCAACATGTCATCCACATACAAAATAAGGATCAACCAACTACCATCCTTAGCCTTCTTTGTATATAGACAGTGATCGAACTCACTACGTTTGTAGCCTTGAGAAAGCATAAAATTGTGGAATTTATGGTACCATGTCCTCGGTGATTGTTTTAAGCCATAAAGACTCTTTAACAACTGGCATACCCAATCTTCCTTGCCTTTCTCAACAAACCCTTATGGGTGCTGCATGTAAATTTCCACATCTAAATCACCATGCAAGAACGTTGTCTTGACATCCATTTGGTGCAACACCAAATCTAATATGGAAACCAATGCAAGAAAGCATCTCAATGTAGTCATTTTGACCACCGGAGAGAAGACTTCATCAAAGTCAATGCCTTGTTCTTGCTTAAAGCCCTTGGCAACAAGCCTTGCTTTGTACTTTGGCTGACTATCATGAGCGGTGATCTTATACCTGTAAACCCATTTACAAGGTAGAGCCTTTTTGCCCTGTGGTAATTTAACTAGCTTCCATGTCTTGTTTTTATGCAGAGCTGTCATCTCTGAATGCATGGCCAATTGCCAATTCCCGGAGTCCTTCATTTGCACTGCTTCCTTGTAACATGAAGGCTCATTGCAATCAGTCAACATGACATAGTTCATAGATGGAACAAATCTATCACGAGGCCGCGTGATACGTCCAGATCTACACACAATAGGTGGCTCACGCTCAGCCACAACCTGTGGTTCCACTCTATCCTGTCCTTGCTCCTCTTGAGCCCTGACATTTTGTCTTGCACGTGCAGGTCCATCTTCTTGGAAGACAACTCTTCTAATCTCCTCAACCCTCTCTGGTTTAGAATGATATTTGGATTCATTAAAGTGAACATCATTGCTGCGGACAACCTTTCTGGATTCGGGATCCCAAAGTCTGTACCCCATCTCACTAGAATTACCATAGCCTAGAAAGATGCACTTTCTACTCTTTGGCTCAAGTTTGTTCCTAAATTCCTTTGGAACATGAGTATATGCCTCACAGCCAAAGACTCTGAGATGCTTGTATGAGGGCATTTTGCCTGACCATACCATCTCTGGCACTGAATCCTTCTGCAAAACCTTGCTAGGAGATCTATTTACAAGATGAACAGCTGTTGATACAGCTTCAACCCAAAACCCATTTGGCAGCTGTGCATTAGACAACATACTTCTAACCTTCTCTTGTATGGTCCTATTCATCCTCTCAGGAACACCATTTTGAGGAGGATTGTAACGAGCAGTAAGTTCACGTTTTATACCTTTTGACTCACAAAATTCCTGAAAGGCCTTTGAAACATACTCTCCACCATTGTCAGTGCGTAAGCATTTAGGCTTCTTGCCACTCTCATTCTCCACAAGTGTCACAAACGTTTTGAAAACACTAAACGCTTCATCCTTGTGCTTGAGAAAGTAAACCCATACTTTCCTCGAGTAATCATCTATAAATGTCATAAAGTAAGAAGCTCCCCCTAGAGATAGGTTATGCATAGGTCCACACAAATCACTATGAACAAGTGCCAACTGTGTATCTCTTCTACTGCTTCTATGCTTATGTGGCTGCTGTGTTTGCTTACCATACAGACAATGTTCACAGAATTCAAAATCATTAAATGAAAAGCCAGGCAAATAACCAGAATGAGACAAGATTTCCATTCCCTTCTTGGACATATGTCCTAACCGGCTATGCCACAAAGAAACGTTCGGTTGCTCGGTTACATTGATTACATTTTTAGAGACATTTGATACATAAATCATGTAAAGTCCTCCAGACTTTACTCCATGTGCTACTGTCATAGAACCCTTGGATATCTTCCACATGTTCTGTCCAAAAGTGGTGACGTAGCCAACATCATCAAGTAAACCTGTGCTGATCAAGCTCTTTGTAATTGCGAGAACATGTCTAACATTCTTCAGCGTGAAAGAAGAGCCATTCTGAAACTTCAATTGAACATCTCCAACACCTAAGATCTCACATGTCTGCCCATTGCCTAGCCGAACATGATCTTTAGTGGTCACATAAGAAGTAAACCACTCCTTGTTTGGAGACACATGAAGTGATGTCCCTGAGTCTATAATCCAGTCACTCAGTGCATTTCCATCAGATGCTGTAAGAAGAGCCGAGTCCATTGTATTCTTCAAGAAGTAGATGTCTCCTGACACTAGACTGTCATCCTCTGCAATAGTGTTTGTCACATTTATTTCTTGAATCTTCACTGAGGACTTGTTCTTCTCACCATGGTCTTCAGCTTTCTCTTTGCCTTTTTCTGCTTTCCATTCTCTGCAGTCTCTTTTCATGTGACCCTTCTTGCCACAATGGTAGCATTCTATGTCACTCTTGCCTTTAGCACTGCGGGACTTGCTACGAGACTGATTCCTCTTTCCACCTTTGTACTTTTCTTTGGTCCTTCCCCTGACAACTAAGGCTGTTCCTTTGCCTTTGTCCATTGTCTTTCTATTGGTTTCTTCCGTAAGCAGACTTCCTTCTACACCTGCTATGTTCAAACCATCTGGAGGTGCAAAATTACTCAAAGCTGTGCGAAAAGTGTCCCAACTTTCCGGCAAGGTGATCGACAGGAACATAGCTCTAACAGGTTCATCAAACTTGACACCTTGAGCTGACAACTGACTGTAGATGGTGTTGAATTCATTCAGATGATTGGACATAGGTGTCCCTTCTTTCATCTTCAAGTCAACAAGCTTCTTAAGCCAGTATACCTGTGAAGCTGCACTCTGCTTCTCATAAAGATCACTCATCTTTAACCATGCTTGATAAGCCGACATCTCGTCTGCTACATTGAAGTAAACGCTTTCTGCCAAAGTCAACATAATGGTAGAAAGTGCCAATTCATCCATTTTTCTCCATTCATCTTCGTCCATATCTTCTGGTTTTATCCCTTTGAGCTTTATAGGTTTTATCTGCTTCTTTTGAACCAACACGTGCCAAATCTGCTTCTTCCACAATGGGAAATTGGTTCCATCCAGCTTCTTGATATTGTAAAGAGCAGTGTCCTGTGATCCATCCATAGCTACGCTTCACAGTAGTTTACTTTCCTGGGAAAAATTTGGCAGAGTTTCCCCTGTAAACTGACCTCTGAACCAATATCAACCTGTCAAATGAACCAAGAAAGCTTCAGATTCTGCATAAATTTCGGCAGAGTCTCCTTTGTAAAATGGCTCTGGTGTACTCAAAAACAGACCAAAAAACAGCTCAAAAACACTGTCTCTCTGACACTGTAAGCTGTGGGTAAACCTGTCCTGCACCTGTACTGTCTCTGACTGTTCTGTCACTGTCCTGTAAGCATAGACTGTGACAATGCCTCAACGGCAGTAAAGCAAAGATGCAATCCCAACTGTCTAACTCACAGTCAATACATCCTAGCTGCCTATCTAAGGGTGAACTCGATGGATCGCTCCAAGACCTGTATCACCGAAAGGATCTCAACATTCGAGAATCCCCCAGCTCAATAAAACCTCACTCGACCCTCAACAAAGGCTGCAGTAAATCTGACAGTACATAGACTTCCCACAAAGTCATACATCCACAAATTTCCCAATGTATGCCGTAACCGCTGCGGCGGTTGTTTGCTGCATGACTCACAGCCAGCAAACCCTCAACAGACATACATCATCTCTCACAATACATCCCATGTGGAAGTACCTGCAATGTCAGGATGAAATCTGGAATATCAAGCAGCAAACACAAGCTACCTGATGAACTAGGGGATGTCGCCTACAGTCTGTGTGTAGATGCGCCCGTGTCGTATGTGACACGCCTCCAAGAACTGTGAGCCATCCTTCGATGTGTAGACAGCCACAAATCAACACTCTGGGAGTGTCGATATCCTCAGCACTTGCAGTCATGGGCCGAAAACCCCAAATTTGCAGAGTCGGATCTGTACCCGTCGAGACCACGTAGTCGAAAATGGCCTGCGCAGACCTTTGTCGAAGCCGAAGGGTGGCCGAGATGACCACGAGATTTGGGGCCGTGTCTTCGCCTGTCGAATTTCACTCCAATCTGAGTTGGTGACTCTAGCCTCCTGCAGTGCTTCCTCTAGCCTCGATCTGAGCTCTGATACCAGTTGAAGGAGTACGAGCGGAAGTGTGACGCGAGAGAGAGTGCGAGAAGAAGAGCACGACAATATGGTGAACTCGCTCTATTGTAATGTTTAGAGCATAGTGAGTTCTTATTAGGTTTTTACAAAAGAATATGTGTACATACCTGGCGGCCCACCCACTTACCTGGGCGACCACATTGGGCTTTATACCCCAACAAGTGATCTGGCTCTTTCTCATCCATTGAAGTACGATCATAATAGTGAACTTCCTCCAACTCCCTTGAAATGTATGGCATATAAAATTGTTGAGTATCATGTTGCAATGTTTTTGTACGAGCATTCATATCCCCAAATATAATAACATCACCTTCACCTTTGAAATAAGAAATGTCCTCTTCTAAATCAAAATATGGATGATCTCTATCCATGTAAGCATACAAGAGGGAGTCATGATGAGGAATATAGCAACTGGCTACAAAAATGGGTGCTCTTTTTGGTGCTATAATTTTCACCCATACATAACGTTTATACTTGACATCTTTCACAATGATACAAAATCTTCCAATCCTTTCTTAACCATACATGATACCTCTCCTTGACCTCTTTGTTGCTTGAGAGTCTTTGATCACATCAATGAATGTACATTGTAATCCTCCAAGCCGTTAGTCCTTTGTGTATCATGCTTCTAAGTTTCAACAAGAAGTACAACATCAGAGAGAGAGAGAGAGAGAGAGAGAGAGAGAGAGAGAGAGAGATTCTTTCTCATTGTTTGGATGTGCATAGCCAAGGAAGGCCAAAAGAGAGAGAATGAGGGCACTGTCTTGGGATGTTGAATGAGAGAGAGAGACAGAGTAAATTTCCCATAAGGCTATTGTGAGAGAGAGCAAAAAGAAAGAAGTAAAAGTGCTGCCCTACAGGGTGTAAGCCAAGACAGAGAGCAAAAAGAAAGAAGTAAACGCGCTACCCTATAGGGTGTAAGCCTTGAGTCACTATCATTCAAAGTTTTTGGAGCCTACAACTCTGCCTCGACATAAATTTCTTGAAGACAAAAGATAAGTTTTGTTGTGCTTGTTGTAAAAAAAATTCCAATATTCATAACTGCACAATAATTTCACAAGTCTCGTGCTCGTCTCGTCTTTCTCTCTCTTTTGAAATAAAGACAATATTAAATTCTTCTCTCTCTCTTTTGATGATTGGTGAAGTAATCACTTTGTTTGTGGATAATCATTGATACAATCTGACACTGAGACTGCATTGCACATTCCCGGGCAATAGATTTTAGTAGCACAACTTCCAGCCATAGTTCCTTGTTGGTGGGATTGGGTTGGGGGTTTGCGTATTATCCTTGCTTGTTTTTTCTTGTTCGGGTGTTTTCTCCATGGCCCAGGCATAGAAAAATATCCATCACTTTTGCATGTAGCTTTTTTGCTAAATATGAAATCTAAAGAAAAAGAGAGAAAAGCTCACTCCAAAGCTCGGTCTATTCCAATTCCCCATCAATATATGAATCTAGTAAAGAATTTTTGTCTATACTGTAAGCATCCACCATGTGTATGTCATTTCTTCCACATGCTCACATGGTAATTCATTGTCATGAAATTGAGTGGCTTCATCACCAAGAGGAGGTTTTTGTCTATGTTGTAAGCATCCACCATGTGTATGTCATTTCTTCCACATGCTCACATGGTTTAGATTCTCCTCTTGGCTTCATCACCAAGAGGAGAATCTAATAAATAGTTTTTGTCTATGTTGGAAGCATCCACCATGTGTATGTCATTTCTTCCACATTCTCACATGGTAATTCATACTCATGATTTTTTTCTTCCTCTATAGCGATTGGATTCTAAATTTCAAGACCATTTTCAATAGCCCTATTTAATGATTCAACTAGGTGCATATCCTCTATCTTTGGTGGTGGATCCAAACATGTCATAAGCCTTACCTTCCTCTGCTTGTTGTGGGAAACTTGTAATGCTTCCTTTGTGCATTTTGGCATCCTCAACTCCACCTGATCTCAAGGTAGGGTCCAACTTGCTTATCAACAATTTAAACCTCTCAAGTTGCACATGACTACCACGTAACTCCTTCATTGTTGTTTTTTTTAGCATGGTTCACATAATTTTCCCATTACATCCATACACCATAAACCTCTTTCAAAACCTCACCTGATCTCAATGTAGGCTCCAATTTTCTTGTCAACATTTCAAACCTACTCACATGTGGAAAAAGCTATATGCTATGCAAAGGGATTGTAAGTTTATGGATATTTGATTATTAAAGTCCTCTTTTTGAGCAATGGTCAATTTATATGTTTGGATGGACAATTTGTAATCATTTTTGAGCATTCAAAACATCTATAAATAAATACGTGCAAGAGAAAAATGCACACTCTTGCATGGGTGGAGATTGCACCCAGTGTCTGTGTTACTCTTCTCTTCTCTTCGCTCTCTCCTCTTGTTGTATTAGTGTAGCACCCTGCTCTATGAGGTGCATTTGCACGTGCTCTCATCCTTTGTATCACTCTTTACCTCTATCAAGTCATGTATGGTTCTTGATTGTGTGTATGTGTGGCTTGAAAGGTACAAAAATCTGTTGATTTATTTGTGGTAATGTCTAGTTTTTAGTATTTTGGAGGGCCCTTTGCACTCTTGATTGTTTCAATATCACACTTTTTCATTGGCCTTATGGAGTCTCATGTATGGACTTTTATATTCGAGACCCAAGATGGGCACTATATATATCATTGGCCTTATGGATTCTCATGTATGGCCTTTTATATTTGAGACCCAAGATAGCAGCTATAGTGAGAGCGTTTGCGATTGAGGTTGTTAATTAAGCGAGTATTTGCATGTAGCCCCCCAAACATTGTCCTTGAGAAACTTAGAAAGCTACATTTGCCCAAAACACAGCCATCACACAAGTGTTAATGGTTCCTCAAGAGGTAGCATCAAAGCAGCCAATCAAATTTCTACAAACACAATAAACTGGAAAACTTTAGAGGATAGAGTCTTGCATGAAAAAGATTTGCATTTGATAGAGCCTTCAAATAAAAAACTATGCGTGCAAAATATTCCACACATTTCTTTGCAAGCATTGAGCTCAACCCATGAAACAAAGTGCTAGATGCCAGCATAGTTTCACCAAGTCTTAGATCATGCACAATATCTATATCATCCATGAGCTTGACACAAGACCAAGTTTTGCAAATGAAAATACAATAAAAGGGCTCTTCTTGATCCCAAGTACTTATGGAGAATAAAAAAAGGTGAAACAACTACCACCTAGTAGTAAGCACAATGCTTCCAACTCCCTCAAATGGATAAGAGGCATTGTTGGCACACGTGACAATATTTCTGTAAGGGGCAATCTTAAGGGTAGTGAACAAATCATGATGAGATGTAATGTGCTTCATTACACCACGATCAAAATACCACACATGATCCATAGATTTTATAATATGTTCATCATGAACAAATGGTTCATAATGACACTATACACTAATAGGCCATTCTAGATCTTGCACCATTTGCCAAATTTTCATTTGAAGAAGTATGTGCAATAGCTGTATCTATCTCTTTGTACCAGCCTTCTTAGCCTTAAGCCTAGGATGATCATTTGCCTAGTAGTGATGAGATTTCATCTTCTTCTTGCCTTTACTACCAGAATTTTTAAACTATTGCTATTTGAAGAAGGACCGGTTACCTAGGCAGGTTTACTACTTCCAAAAGCATTGGAGGTGGCAACAATGGAACTCTTCTTTTGCTATCCATCCAAAAATACCTATTCAATATCATGTTTCTTATCCCTCTTTGTTTTGGACTTGATCTTTTGCATCACTACAAAAACATTAACATCAAACTTTCCATCATTAGGTGTATTCTTTATCACAAGCCTAAAGGAGGAGGTAAAAGTATGATAAGAGTTTGGCAAAGCATCAACAACTGTTTGCACAAGATAATTGTCAAGAATGACCTCACCTGAAAGTACCAAGGAATTGTGCATGATCTTCTCCACCCAATCAACTTCTCTTATAGGCCTCCTAGCTGAACTTTAGGAGATCCCTAATCATTGCATGCCTAGCTAAACTTTCCCAAGATAAGTGTCCCCCTTGGTCCTACCCTTTTCTTGACATTATTTCCCCCTTAAAGGAGTGTTTTCTTCCTCAAAAACATCAATGAAAAATTCCTCTGTAAGTTCATCAAGCATAGTTTTGTAAACTAAACTTGCATCAGGTGGACGTAAGAAACACTGACTCGTGTACTCGTAGGTGGCACTATTTGCTCGTAGCAAAAAATAAATTGAATGATTGAAATGAAAATGTCCTCTAGCGATTCTATTTCTTTGGCCAAAAGGAAGCTTGGTCTAAAGCTTAGACTAATATAGAGCCTACCTCAAGTGAGATGCTCTAAGAGAGAAAAAAATATTTCCCCTACTTCAAGCAATTCCTTTCAAAAATTGGAATGCTTACTTACTAATGTAGATTAGTCAAGAATTTTATCAACACTTGGACTTGCTTGTGACATATAAATTAGTTTGACGCCTTGTGTCTAAGCCCATGAGTACATTTACTCTCCACACGTGTGGAGCAAATTCCAAACTGACATTGTTCTCTTGAAAGAAGAAGAGCCTATTGTGGAGTGTCTCTACTAAACTTAACAGGATCCGTAGAATTTCTTACCTCCGTAATCTAATGGATGTTATATTTTGGCCAATCATGGATACACAATAACTAAACCGACATCCCTTTGCTTAACTTTGTGCCCATATGACTACACATTGCTTCTACTTTGAGTGGCCAAAGGTGACCCTAGATGTGACCAAAGCTAAGATAAATTTAAACACTCATAGTTTTTTAAAATAGTAATGCTAATAAAAAACTCAAAATAAGAAACACAACTCGTAGCATATAGATATCATAATATTTTGAAAGAGAAATACCAATTTGAAAAATAAATGAACTAGAACCACATCTATTGCACACTCTCAGTGTAAAATAATGATCGTATATTGCTCCAAAAAGATACATTTGATAAAAGATTTTATCTAAACAGACTCTACAAATAAATAGCATGTAATGTATATTGCGGTTGACAACCCAAACTAAAATGGAAAAATATCCACTTGAGAAATACCTTATGACTACGGAGATTCTAGTTCAAGAATTGGGTTTTGATCGTCATCTTGCTCTATTTCCCGGAGCATAGGGAAATATCTTTGGTATGTGAATCCGATAAGCAACAGAAGCACAATTTCTCTCTATTAGCTTGTGCAAAATTAGCGATAGATAGAGAACCTGTAGAGCTAGTGGATCTCTTGGGAGGTTAGATCTTTGAGAGTGGTTGTGGTGATGCAACTCTTTCTCATTTGAATCATATACCAAAGCTTCTGTAATTGTGTCTTTCAATGTATTTGAATACACATGAGCAATTAAGACCTTTTTATTAGGATGTAGATGTGAAGAAAACCTCAAACTTTGTGGAGATTGTTTATCGCATCCAACTTAAGGATAGTCTCTTGATACATAGAGTTGTAATTGGTTATAGCTCCAAGTATTTGAGCTATAATTGGTTATAGAAGAATTGTGCATGTACATTTGTCCCATGCCTTCCAATTATTATGTGCTTCATACTAGGCAAAATTTCTTTCTGAGGTATATGCTTAAACTGTACCCACATATTGGATTTTTGTGTAGCTAGAATTGCCATCCATCCCTAACCTTTGTTTTCTTACAAAGCTAGACTAGTCTCTACAGGACATGCAACATCTAGTGCTAAACAAGCACAATGGACATCTGTTCACTTCTGCAGAAATGTATAACTTGCATCTTTGTTTGATTCCCAATATTCACCTTTGTTGATCGAAAGCTTCAAATCCTTCATCATGATGAAAATTTTTGGTTTTTGTGCTCCATAGGGAGAGATTCTAAGGATGGTGGTCCTTTTTTGGCTCCTTGATTGCACACAACTAGAATATGTGAATGATCTTTTTCCATATGCACCACAAAATTGTTAACTAGGTCCATGAGGACAATTGAGTTTGTATTTATGGCAACCAAGTTATTCTCAATTTGCTAATTTCATTGTAAAAGTGTGTTGACATCATGCATGTCAGCTAAGCCATGATCAATCTGTAAAATGCCGTTAAAGTCTGCTTGCACATATAACATAACTACATGTGGCCTTGAGTGTTCTTTTTAAGCGAGTGATTTCAAGATTTGCAATGAAAACCATTTTTGTGAGCTTTTTGATATTTAATTTGGGGCCTTTTCTAACACTATAAAAAAGTTAAATAAAAAAAAAGTAGACATTACTCAAACAATACACACCAAAAAACATGTATAAGTTTCAAAAAGTCCTAACTTTGAGCTTGAACATTGGCGAGATATGAACCGCAAAGCATACATATGTAACGAGAGCAGATTTAGAAAAGCACTTCAAAGGGTGGAGAGAAGTAATTTTCTAGCTCATAAATAAGAGATGAATCCTTCGATGCATAGCTCTAGACCACTTTATTTTTCTACAGGTTCACTACACTATAGGATGTATCTTGCGTGTTTGCCCCAATACAAATGCAAGGTCCATGGGCGTTAGTGCAGGCTGATGAATGACCATGTGCTCTTTTGGTTAAAGTCCAAGTATGTGCATGTATACATAATACAATGTGCTTACATGCTAGAAAGGCTTTATGCATAGATTCTCTCTTCTGAAATTGGGGCAGGTGCAACTAGGTTCTGCCTTTATGTGTGCATCATAACAACTATTGACCGTGGGTCAACAACACAACATAACTCAACAAAGCCTTATTTTTTGAGAGTAATGAAATGCTCCGGATTATGGTTAAATTATCATTTGTAATAAGTAGCTACTCTAGTTGCAGAAGCTGAGGTGCAACGACACTTCCAGATTGTATATACAAATCCATTTGACCCCTTGAACTCTATTTTAACCTATGGTAGCCTTAGTATATAAGGTACCTAGGTCATTTTGTAAGAAGGACTTTATCATACTCTAAGTTTTAGGCTGTCGTCAACTCTGTGTGTGTGTGTGTGTGTGTGTGTGTGTGTGTGTGAGAGAGAGAGAGAGAGAGAGAGAGAGAGAGAGAGAGAGAGAGAGGAGAGAGAGCGTGATATTCATCTTGGCGCTACTCCCCCGCTCACTCATCACATTGGAGAACCAACAACACCATTGTGCTAGGCTCAACGAGAGCTACGTGACAATGCCAAGCATTCCACGCGAGACAAAGCATACATGTTGACGCATCTAAGAGCCATTTGTAGTTGTAAGTGTATCAATAAATGTCTGTTTTCTTCTTGCAAGTAGTCATTAGAATCATGGGGACATAAGCTATGCATAGGTACTCATAAACTTCAGTTTTGGACACTTCAAAAATTTGGCTCTGTCTTCTTACGCGTTTTCCGCAGATGGGTTTAGTGAGGGTTTTGAGTGTATAGGCTTTGGGATATGTGTATCCTAGTGAGGGAATGGTGTTCCTTAAGTTTCATATGATTCTATTATGGTTTAGCGAGTTTCCTTCTGTTTGTGTGCTTGTGGGTTGGTGGTGTAGTTGAGAGCAGTGAGAATGAATGAGGACATTACACCGGTGCTAGACTGTTACATCAAAGGAAGGCTAGTTAGGAAAGGTCTAGGGGATGGGGGTGCACAAATTTGCATCATGATAGAGAGACTCATGCAGAGACTAGGCATGCACATCCATGAGACACCTAAAATCAAAGTAAAACTGGCAAACAATAGCAAGGTTAGGTGCGTAGGCATTTGTAAAAATGTTTTTGTGGAGGCCTTTGGCATTAAAAAGGTAGTGGATTTCTATGTTATGTCTACCAAAGGAAATGGTTACCTATTTATCCTAGGATGACCATGGCTAATGAAAATGCAAGCTTTGCAGGATTGGGAGAGTGGAAAGTTGATTTGCAAGAATGAAAATCATAAGAAGGTTGTCTTTGACATGAAGGAGCAACGCCAAGAAGAGCTCCATGAAGAATCATCTCAAAGTGAGACGGAGGAAGACTGGATTGATAACACTTCAGAAGAAGAAAGTAGTAGCAACATTACTGAAGAGGAGTCTTCCATCGAAGAGGTAAGACTTCAAGAGAACCAAAATGTGCAAGATGAAGGAATTTTAGAAGGTATGATGTCTACAACACTTACAAAGGATAAAAGAGAGCAATTCAAATGTGTGCTAAGGAAGTTTCCTAGGCTTTTTGCTAAAGACTACACAGATGTGCATGGAGTAGATGCTTTTCAACATAAGATTGAGTTAAAGCCTGAGGTCACACCTAAGGATCAAAATCTACGAAGGCTAGGATTCATCAAGGAGCAAGATTTACTCAAGGAGGTAAGAAAGCTTCTAGCAATAGGTTTCATTTATCCAATTGAGAATTCAGAGTGGGTCTCTCCTATTGTTGTGACTCCCAAGAATAACGGCAAGTGGAGAGTGTGTATGGATTACCGTCCACTAAATGAGGCAACCAAAAGAGATCATTTTCCCCTCCCATGTTAGGATGAGATACTAAATAAGGTAGCTAGTCATGAGAAGTACACTGTGTGCGATGGCTACTCAGGTTACTTTCTAATAGGTATCGCATTGGAGGATCAATTGAAAACAACCTTCATTACTCCTTGGGGTTGTTATGCTTTCAGAGTCATGCCATTTGGCCTGAGAATTGCTCTTGCAACTTTTCAACGCTTCATGAACATGGTGTTTCAAGCATTCTTTGGAAAGTCAATTAGGGTGCTCATTGATGATTTTTGCATTTATAGCTCAAAATTTTTGCATCTACATAGGCTAGAAGAAGGATTGAAGAAGCTCTACCTATGACATGGGAGGTCAATTCAACCCCAACAAGTGCCACATAGGTGATGATGAAGTGATCTTGCTTGGTCACACATTTTCTTACAAAGGCATCAAGGTGGATCCTTCAAAGGAAAAGGCTCTTATTGAGTTACCATCACCCAAGAGTCTTAAGGAGGTCATCTCAATCATTCAAAAGGTGAATTATATGTCACATTTCATTCACTTAGCCTCATAGTTACTTTACCTCTTGCAAAAATTGACACAACAAGTTGAGTTTGTTTCGTTTGATGAGCTTGAAGAGTATTTTTGCAATGATTAGAGTCATTCTGTTAGAACTACCAACACTCATGCCTCCTTGCTGGGAGTTCAAATTCTTTGTTAGCTCTAGCGTTGGGAAGGAAACAATTGGGGCTGCTTTGTTACAACAAGATCCCGACAGTACCAGGATGCGGCCTATCTACTTTTCTAGTAGGGTCATGAATGATTTGGAGAGAGGCTACACGGAAGCAGAATTCATGATGCTTTCTCTCATGTTTGCGGTGGGGAAGTTTAGATCCTACTTGCTACCAAAACCTTTTGTAATTTTGACTGTAAAAAATTTGTTCCCTTGGGGTGTCATCTCAGCTGACTCTTAGTACTAGGATCTCAAAGTGGGTTATGGAATTTCAAGAGTTTCAATACTCTTTCAAGGTAGAAGATAGTGTACGTGCACAATTGGCAGGGATTCTCACTTATAGGGTACATGAGAAAGAGATTAAGGTTCTTGAAGTAAAGACCCTACCATTGCCACCACCAAAAAGTATTCCAAATATTTTTACCTTGTTCTTTGATGGAGCTTTTTGACCAGCCACATGAAACGCACGGAGAGGGTTGGTGTTGATGAACCCAAGTGGAGAGATGGTTATGAAAGAGAAGGTCAATCTACCAGGTTCAACTAGCAACAATGAAGGAGAATACAACACTACTTCATGGTTTAAAGATGTGCATTGGCCAAGGTATACAACGTCTCATGGTAAAGGGGTGTTTGGTGGATACGGCAGAACGTCACATAAAAGCCAGATACACACCAAACTTTGCTGTATTCAATTTTTTTTTTTTCAAAATAAGCTGTGTAATTCTACTGTTGATGATTCTCAAATTGTAATATAGTCTATCATTGCCTATTATTCACTGAGAGCCTACAAGCCTTGTAAGTGGCCAATGGAATGTGGAAATGGGTCCCAAGTTTTTAAGTCAAAACCCTTAGTTTTGAGAAAAACATTATCATTATCTTTGGGATTTATTAGACATTGACTGAGAGCTGCATTGCTGCTACAAGTTGTAATCAATCTTTCTCCTTGTCTTGTAATCAAAATTCGATTCCGAATAGCACATTGTGTTCCTTGCCTCTTGATCTTTAATCTAAGTGTAATCATTCTCTCAATTCTGTTGTGGCTCGCGACATCTTGTCTATGAGCTAAATGCATTTATTTGAGGTCTTAAATGGTTATTTTTTGATGTTTTGACCTTGAAGGGAACCTTTATGTATAGTTATGTTTCAGTTTTCTATACGTTTTTTGGGATGGATTGTGATTTATGTACCTTCCCAGATGACTACAAAACTTGGTAGGAATATGCCCTTAGGTGTTGTAACACCTCTCCTTAAGTTTCGTTGCATTTAGAATTCATTTGGATGCCAAAATGACGTGATGTCCTAGAGTGGTGAGATTGGACATAGACTGATTTTCTAACTAGGAAGTGGTTGATTTGCTATTGTAGATGTATTAACAATTCTTTAGGTTCACTTATTTGAGATTGACGATCTCATTGAGTCTCCGTGTCCCATCCGAGTCACTTCCTTGTGTATTGACATTATGTTAGTACCAGATTGCTATGCTACAGTCGTCCATTCGCGGCGACCCACTAACATTGGCGCCGCTACCAAGGAACTTGATCTTAGGTGGTAAATAAACTAGTTGTATGAAAAATCCTTTCAGAGATTTTGATACCCATTCTGTTTACACTTAAACAGTAAAGTAGCTAGATGTAGGTTTAGTGCTTTGTAGAGACTGGAGTTGAGGACCAGCCACCAGTGCTACTTCTTATGAGCCAAGAAAGCTGTGAGTGAAGAACAAAAAATTATTTCGTTCTTTGATTTTCTCATGCTTGAAAAGGACTGTTTCACCCTACTTTTTTTTTGTCATTTTTGTAATGTTAAACTTATTTATGTTTGTGGATATAATTCAATTTATAGGAGTAGGTTAAGTAACAAATTTTACCATCAATTGGGACCAAAAGGATTAGGATACAAACTGTTTAAAACCTTATTTTGATACCGAAGACCATAACTCTGAAAAGTTGCAAAAATTGATGCTCAAAGCTTCAAAGCTAAAATAAACTCAACAAAACTTGGCAAACAAAAAGAGATATACAAGCTTGAAGGAGAGAAATTGTACAGTTTTTTCCCAGATTGCCTGTCCAATATGGATCGTGACTAGAAATTGTCTCCATTGTTTAGAATTGATTCTCAGACACCAAAATCCTGAGTTTGGCCAAAAATAGGTTGCTAAAACAACATCCAAGTCAAGAAATTGGGCTAAGCTAAACAAAATCGTGAAAATTGAGAAAATTTGGGAAAATTGAACTTTTAGAGGTCCAAATTCAAAAAAAGGTGAGAATTGGGTTCAACTAAAGGCAAGGAACCAGCAAGACAAAATTCATGACCAGATGCTTCCAAATATGGATCGCGATCTATGTACCAGGTTAACATTTTGACAAGATAATTGACCCAATACACTCTTGAGAACTGGGGAAACAACTTTTCCAAAAGGGTCCACATAAAAAAAGTGCAAAAGCCTGATCAGAATACCAAAAAAAAGTTGATTGCAAAAAACCAGCAGAGCAGACACAAAATCTTGCTTTTGGCTTGGAAAAGTGGGTCAAATCCAAAAAGATTTGGGGAAAAGTATCACGATAACCACTATTACAAACTCACCAAATCTCATGTCAAAATGGGGTCAGACATGGATCATGATCCATGTAACTTATACAAAATTTGAGTTGCTATTTGATAGGTGGACAAGTGGTAAGATTTGAAGTACATTTCCCAAAACAACTATTGTCAAAAAAGTTCAAAGAGTGGGTCAAAAGGGTAGAAATAGCTCAAGGTGAAAACCACTAGAATAGACTAGAAGATTGACTTTTGGTTGGCCTAAAAAGTTCCAAATCCTACAAAAACCATAAAGATGACATCAGGGAATCAAATGAAAGCTGTGTGCTAAGTTTCTGTCCAATTTTCCAACTAGGTACATGGATCGTGATCCATGTTCCTCTGGCATAAATTGATACCAAACCTGCACCATAGCTAAGGAATATCACACGTACTCTAGTGATCATTTCAAAACTGAATTTAGATATAAAAAACCAAGGCAAAAGCCAAAACTGTCAAGCATTTTGAGAAAGTGCTAGAACTGACCTAATTTTCAATCCAAAAACCCATTTTCAAAATTTCTAGTGCCAAATAACCTACTAATCATGTTGATTTTGTTGGTACCAAAAAAAGTTAGTTTGGCCTCCCAACATGGATCGTGATCCATGTTCCTTTGAGTCAGAATAAGAGCAAAACTTCACCAAAGAGAGAGATAGTCTCTAGGACCCTGGTGGTCTTATTGAAGTTGGACCTAGATTGCTGATGTGAGGAGCAAAATTGTGGAGTTACTGAAGTATTTGATGAAATTTTATCAATTGAAATCTTGAACTAACAAGAGTGAATGTAAACTCATAGCCATCAAGCATTTTTGACAAGTTGCAAGTGCTAGAGAGTATGACCCAACAAGTAAGACCAAATCGAGGAATTCCAGTTAGCCAAAGAGGTAACAAGGTTTGGATTTTGTAAGATCAATTCTTCATGTATTTGCGTCTAGGAAGATTGTACCAGAATAGGAATCCCAGTATTATATACCAAGTGAGCAATCACTCAACTGAAGGTAGTGTGAATCAAAAACCACTACATCCTCTAGAAGCCATTATAGAGGAAAGTTTCTTCGATACCTCATCAGAAAGATCATACATCATAATGATTGAGGAATTCAACAAGGTGAACCCTAAGAAAGGAACTTCACTAGGGGCAAGTCCTTCACGATGTGCATCTGACATAACATTGTTGTATCTAAAATTTCAATTCAAGAATGAGCTTAAAGCCAAAATCTATAAGGATGGAATGGACCGCTATAGTGGTAAGTTGGAAAAGAATCCAAGGAGTTCAAGGACCTTGTGAATGTGGACTATAACGAAGATAGATACTTTGAACATGAGGTAATGATGTACCTAGTTGTTCACAACCCCTTTCTTGTGGAAAAATGGGGATTGACTGGCACCAAGGACAAGGTAGATGAAGAGTTAGTAGATGAACCACCCAATATGGACAAGCAAGCACTGTGCTCAGGCGCACTAACAAGACGGAATGGCTTAAAATAGGCAACACTTACATGGGGCTATATAAATTCCAGAAAGGAGAATAGACACTCTATTATAGATGCGATGAACCCCGCATAGAGGAGCTGACTGACCGCAAGAGACTATATGTTTTTGCATACAAAGAGGGGAGAAGAATCCAAGTGGTCATAATGGATAAGCATGGATAAAAATACTCTCCTATGGACCATAAGGAGCTAGAGTGATATACATATCTTAGTGGACCACTCCATCAATACTATGTAAATTTCAAGGAAGTTAAACCCACGACTACCCAAACGAGACCAAAAACTAGGTATTTATGTCTAGTAAGAACCAGAGTGGAAGATTTATTTGGGCACCAATGATTCTCGAACACAAGGCCCATGGGATGAATGGGGTCTAGGGCTTCTTTGAACACACACAGGGGCAGTGTAGCACACAACTAGAATCCCTCAGACTATTACACAAAATCAAACAGAATGACCCAATGAACGTATGGTAGAGAGGACAATGATTGTAGTGCCAAGAGGAGAATACAAAACTAGAGAGACCATGTCAGGAGGACCAGGGATGGTTAGGATGGTTGCGGAGTCTAGACGCATATGACTATCTCAAGTGGCAAAGTGTGTATCCAAGTGGATCGGGAGATCCATACACTCATGTTTCAATATTCAAACAAGTGTTGAGGGTTGAACAGGTAATCGATTTCCATACTCAATATGAAGGATTTGGATTGACCTTAGAAGAAACAGCCTTGACCTGGTTCCAACCATTAAGCAACCAGAAATTCCCAAGTATAGAGCAACTTCTTTGAGAATTTGTAGAGGAATTCTCAAAGAGAGGAATTAAGAATAATATAGTCTCCCAGATCTATGCATTTAGACAAAAGGAGAAAGAAAAGGTGAAGGAAGCGTCGCTTGAATTTAAGAAATATATAGAAAGATGTCCTGCTAGAGAACTACCTCAAGATGAGAGGCTGTCAGTTCTTTTCATAGAAGGATTGCAGAATGACACGCTCAAAAAGGATTTTCACTTAAAGGCATGTGCTACTTTTGAGCAAGTCACAAAAGAGGCATTGTATTTGGTAGACAATTGTAAGGCATATGGGGAGGTGACGGAGGACATAGACCAAGGGATCAGTAGCACCTATTCAACCACTAGTGAATCCACAATGAAACTGGGTGGGCAAAACCCAACTGTGTCGGACGTTGATCAAATGATGAAGGAAGTGATCAAAAGGATGAACCAAGGAAAGAGGACCAGCCGAAACACACACCAATAGCCCACACAAAAATATGACACTTGTGGAGGAGATCATCCAACTCAGTGGTGCAACATTCAGCCGAGGAGTAAATGTACAACATGTATTGAAGTGGTGTGCTATTGAACAGTTATCACCCCCTCCAAGATACCAAGTAGGACAAAATAACGCATTTCAAGGGCTGGAAAAACCTCAACCCATGTTGGGACATCAGGTTCCTTTACCCCAAGAAAACAGAGCCATGGTAAAAAATTCACAACCTGTAGAGGCACCTGCAGATCAGAGTATGATCCAGGTAGTTTCCTACCGAGAAGATTCAGACAACTCCTATGAGATACTTGGTCGATGAAAATATGCTCATGTTCATGGAAACTCAGAACTACAAACCTAGGAGATATCCACCTAGAACCGGACAACCGATGGGGGCTCCACAAGCTTCTCCACCACCCGTAGGACCATGCTATGAATGTGGCAGTGATCATTGGACAAGAATTTGTCCACACAAAGGAGATCCTATCAAACTCTTTGGATACTCAAGAGGGATGTACAAATGACCATCTCATTCCACATTGTCCAAAAAACCCTATTAACAAAGGGAAGGCTACCATGAACAAAATTACAACTGTACCAAGCTCAAGTGGATCAGAAACAGAACCAACAATTCCAATAAATGCAATAATGAGAGCACAAGCACAAGAGCCTGCAAGGAACATCCCAGCCAGCCAAACTAAGATAGAGAATTTGTTGATTAGAACCCCTAGGAAATCTTGGAAGGAAAAAAGGGACAAGATGAAAGCCAAAAGAGTAAAAGAAAAATTAGCTTTACAAACCAAATTGCAACAAATAGAGGAACAATTGAGAATTGAAAGGGACCTTAAAGAAAAGGGTGATGTAGCAAAACCATCAATAATAATACCTTTGGGAGGGTCTGTCTTGGTGGTGGACAAGGTCTTTGAACCATTGGATGCCATCTTGAAAGCTTATGAAGCTAGGTTAAAGCCCAAAGGTTAAAGCCCAACCAAACCCAAGAGCATAGATGATTAACGTATCGTCACCTAGGGTATAAAAAAGAGAGGTTGAAGATATGCAAGGAGCTCATCTAGGCAGCTCAAGCTCTTATGGAACCACCTGTTCCGACTGCTCCAAGGAATGAGGTGTTGATCCGCAAAAAAATCCAAGAGTTAAAGGAACAAGGTATTGACGACAGAAACAAAAAAGAATTTGTAGTTGAAACACCTTTGGATACGAGGATGACAGCCAATACAAAAGATGGGGTGTATTCACAAGCAACTATACCAATTCCCTAAGTGGAAGAACCATGGCCACAAGACCTGTGGGAGGATACCAGGGAAGAGATCTATCGATGTATGTACCTTCGGAGGACTTTTGATCCTCCCACAGGTCGGTCCTACTCTGATTCGACCCACGCATCACAGTGGGACGGCGAAGAATCCTTTCTAGGATTCCGGATGCTATTGGCGATCTCCCTCGATGCCATATAGTTTGGTATCAGTACCTCACTTTGAAAAGGAGGGGATGTCACGTGACATATCCAACCCTATGTGTCCGTAGACAAGCTATAGCATGACCAGGGTTCAGTCAGTCAAGTCAGTCTAGAATAGGAAGTGATCTGGCACTTTTGTGAGTCTGTTCGCAAACCGTGCATGTCTAGTCACTTAGATTACATGCATATTCTCCAGTTGCACACAACATGATCATCAGTATTCCCATCAGAATCCACCAGAGGAATTTTCCAGTGCATTTAAACCTGTTTTCCCTATTTTTGACATTTTTCACTTATTTATTAAGTGACTTTTGTTGGAAACTAGGTAGGGCACTTTTCCTAAGATAATATATAAGCAAACCACAGTTATTACTTTTAGGCAGAAGAGGCAGCAGGAGCACTTGCTCCGCAAGCAACTTCTCAGGGGAACCCCCAAGAGGCCTAGCATTTTTTGCATCACAACAGAAGGATGGCGGTTTTGGACCAGATCAGCCAACATTTTTGCTCTTGCAGAGTTCTAGCGATAGCAGATCAAGCAAACTCCCCATCGTTAGCAGATTCTCCACCGCAAGACAAAGATCAGCCCTAGCGTTTTTGGATTAGCCTGACGTCTAGGCGTTTTGCAGTTCCATCGGGACGAAACCTCAAGATACATCAGCATTTTTAGTTTTCAATAGTTATATCCCGTAGTAGAATCTCCAAACCTCGCAGATCTCACATTCTTGCAGCAAATCGTTGCCGCACAGTTAGATTCCGCAAGGTTTATAGATTCAGCCCGGAAAATGCAGATTTCAGCATCTGTGTTTTCAGCGCGTCATCGTGGCATCATCGCCATTGAAATTGTCACCGACATAGAGTCAGAATTCAACAGATAAAGATTTGCATATTTCAGCCATTAGCGTATTCAAATTTTAGCCCATCTCGTCGTCATCCTCATCGCGTCGTTGACATCGTCGGCAAGTCCAAGCATTGTAGAGATTTGTGCAATCATAAGTAGACCACTCTTGCCATAGAGAGTGGGGCCCTTGGAGGAGGGTTTGACAACTTCCCGGTGTCGTATTCTCTTCTCTCTCTATATCTCACTTTCAGCACCTTCACGCACAATGTTTATCCACTTTGTTTGTGATCACTTGCACTCTCTCATTTAAGAACGGAAGGCTCTCCCTTCCCTAAGTAAAAGGAATATTGAGCACACTTCGGAGCACTCATCTTGAGAAGAGTTCAACATTCATTCCGCTGCACCTTACACACTCTCTCTCTCTCTCTCATCATCATCATCATCCATGGCTTCTTCTTCTCGTTCAACCCCCTCTGTTCAAGCGGGCAACACTCAGGCAAAGGAATGGTTGTGGTGGGATGAAGTGACCTCAGAGGGCACCTTGTCAGCAGTGGGAGGTTCTCGTGCATGGGCATGCAAGCTATGCTCTTACACACTGAAAGGGGGGCATGACAAAGTGAGGGAACACTTTATTGGAATGTCGAGACATGAGGTGAAATTTTGCACCAACGTAAGCGTCAAGAAGAGGAAGGAGCTTAAGGAAAAGGATTGGCAATTAAATCATAAATCCAAGCCCGCATGCAAAGGTATCGACCCGAAGACCCTCATTTTCCCTTCTTCTTCTCTACCTGGTGTCGGTGCCGGTGGATCTTCATCGGGTCTGATTCATTGCCAAAGGACCCTTGCCACCTCTTGGAACCCAAAAAAGAAGGAAGAGGTCGATGCTGCCGTGGTCTGATTCTTCTATCATGACCATATCCCATTTGTTGCGGCAAAGTATGTTTTACCAATCTTCTCTCTCATTTCTTTCATTATCACCGGTTTCGCCACAATGATCTCTAAAGTTTAAACTATGAATAATCATACTAACCTCTTCTATGTGTAATCAAAATAGGTCAGAGTATTGGAAAATTATGGTGCAATGGATAGGAGAGTACGGCACCGGTTATGTGACGCCATCTATAGAGGCTCTCCGAATCACTTTGCTCGATTGAGAGAAGGTGATCGTGGAGAAAGAAACACTCAATATTCAACATCTTTGTGCAAAACATGGTGTTTTTCTCATTGTCGATAGGTGGAGCGATACAAGGAAGAGATCTATCCATGGCCTCGTCGCATACTCGAGTAGGGAGATGTACTTTGTGCACTCTCATGATGCCACCGAGAGTGGCAAGTCCGCCGATGTCCTCTCTGCAAAGTGGACAACGGACATAGAAATGATCGGTGAGCAACATGTGGTGGCCTTTGTCACAGATGGGGAGGCATCAAACATCCTAGCAACAGCTATTGTAGAGGGCCACTATCTGCATGTGACAGTGTGCTTTTGCATGGGACACTTCTTGAACAACCTTCTACAAGACATCAACAAGCTAGAATGGATCGCTCCAGACATTGCTGATGCAGTGAAGATTGTTACTTTCATCAACAATCACAACTTGGTTTGGGGTGAGTACCTCGAGAGGCCGGGAATCAAAGTGCTTCTAAAGTATTCAGACACCCGCTTCGCATTCAACTTTCTTCTTGTGCGTAGGTTGTCTGAATGTCAAAATGTGGTCCGACAGGTCTTCATCACTGATGAGTCCACCACCTCCCCCTATGCAAAGAAATTTGCAGGGATTTTGTGCAAGGAGAAGGCAGAGGATCTTGATCAAAGTGAGAATCAGAAGGTACCGGTAGGTGCTCGTCGTGATATAGTGTAGGATTGGGGCAAGAAGCAGGAGGCGGAGTGCAACAGAGAGGAAGCACTAGGGATCGAAGCAGGGAGAGAGAGAGAGCTCACATTTTTGGGGAAAACTCAATAAGTGAGTTTTGGGTTTTCCCACTTTTATTATAAGTGACTTTTAAAAAGATGTGTCCAAGTTCAATATGAACCTAGACAAAGTATAAATGTACAAAAAGGGGTTACTTAGGCCTTTAACCCAACAACCTCCCATTTAAAGGCATAAATGATGCCTTTAAATTAACCAACTCCCACCAACTGTATGCAATGCTCATGTTGAGCCTTAGCAAGACTCTTGGTGAGAACATCTGTAGGGTTATCTTGTGTATGGATCTTTGTCAAGGTGACTAGACCATCCTCCAATACCTGTTGTATGAAGTGGTACCGCACATCTATGTGTTTGGTATGTGCATGAAACATGGAATTTTTGGCTAAATACACAGCACTCTGGCTATCACAACCCAACACGGGTGTATGAGCAGGCATGCCAAGTTCTTTTGCAAGTCTACCCAACCAAATGGTCTCTTTTGAAGCCTCTCTGGATGAAATATATTCAGCCTCAGTAGTACTTAATGCCACAATTGTTTGTAGCCTAGAACACCAAGAGACTGCACCACGAGCAATGGCAAATACATATCCACTGGTAGATTTCCGGGTATCCATGTCACCTGCCATGTCTGCATCACAATATCCCTGCAACTTTAAGTCACTTTTTCCATAATAGATACACTTTGCTTGTGTACCTTTCAAATATCTCAGAATGCATTTGACAACTTCCCAATGCGCTTTGCCAGGATTCGACAAGTATCGACTAACAACTCCCACTGCATAAGCAATGTCGGGACGAGTTGAAACCATAGCATACACAAGAGAACTGCAAGCTGATGCATAAGGGATTCCCTTCATTATCGACTAACAACTCCCACTGCATAAGCAATGTCGGGACGAGTGGCAACCATAGCATACACAAGAGAACTGCAAGCTGATGCATAAGGGATTCCCTTCATTGCTTTTAGTGCCACCTCATCCTTTGGGTGCTTTGCTAAGCTTAGTGTATTGAGGTAAAGGTACCCCAAGAGACTTAGCATCAGCCATATTAAATTTGTCAAGTACTTTTGTAGTGTACCTTTCTTGAGATAAAAACAACAATTTCAGCTTTCTATCTCTTTTATACGCATAGCCAAAATATGCTCTGCATCACCCAAATCCTTCATAGTAAATGCTGAATTTAGCTTATGTTTCAGAGCATCAAGACTAGTCTTATGTTTCCCGACAAGTAGCATGTCATCAACATAGAGAACAAGTATGATGGGACTACCATCTTCATCCCTTTTTGTATACAAAAAATGATTTGCATGGCTACGTTTAAAGCCTTGAGACAACATAAAAGTGTCAAACTTCTTATACCACTGTCGTGATGATTGTCTCAAACCATACAGAGCCCTTTTCAGTTTGCATACAAGTTCCTCGCGTGTAGGAACTACAAAACCTTCAGGCTGTTTCATGTATATGTCCTCTTCAATGTCACCATGCAAAAACATTATCTTTACATCCATTTGATCAATTCCAAATCACAAAAAGAACACGTAAAGTTGTAAGATTTACAATAGGAGAAAAGATTTCTTGAAAATCAATTCCTTCTTTCTGTGCATATCCTTTTGCAACCAATCTTACCTTGTACTTGGGTTTTTCATCCACTATCTTAATCTTGTATACCCATTTGTTAGGAAGGGCCTTTCTCCCTTTAGGCAATGGCACAAGGTCCCAAGTATCATTTGCATACAAGGATTTCATTTCCTCTTGCATTGCAAGCTCCCACTTACTGCTTGACTCACATGATTTGGCCTCTTTGTATGTAAGAGGTTCACCCTCATCTTTCAACATTACATGATCCAAAGAGGGATTAAATCTCTGCGTTTGCCTTCTCAAACGAGTTGACCTGCATCCCCAATGATTTACATTCTTAGGAAATGGTTCTACATCATAAGGCAACTCATTTTTAGCCCTATCATGTTGTTGAAAATCATTTTCAGCCAATTAAGGTGGTGGGGAGGGGTGGGATGGATCCTCCTCCTGCACAAGAGAGGGGGAGGGGGTATGAGGTAGTCTCTTGTTGCAGAAGTCCAAAGCGGTTTCTCATAGGAACCATTCCAGTAGAACGGCCATCCGTGAGAGGAGCTTGCACCTATTGATAACGCCCCCTGATTAGGTGACATCCCTCCTTGGTTTGGCAATCTACCATTGTTGAAGGTGGATATCTGAGGGTCTCGGAAGCCCCAACCAGAGGGACCTTGGAACTCGATGAAGGGCCAGCCCTAGGGGGCCTGTGGCTATGGAGTTGGCTATGTCTCTTGCTTGGATAGGCCCTTGCAAGATGGTCCATCTGTCTACAAATGAAGCACTAGTTTGGGGGGCCCAAATATTCCACTCTGTTTGATTCAACCACCAATTACCCAAGGTAGGAGAACCACCTTTGGGAGTGTATGTGTGTCCTGAACAAACTTGCTCAATGGGTAACCGTGCGACCTTGGCCACAACTGATGTTGGCCACAACGAGTGGAGGAACAAATGACAAAGTGCCTCCTAGATCAACTTCTCCACAAGGGATGACTATCCTTGAAGTGCCTATGTAGGATGCTTCTAAAGAAAAGAAGAAGAAAGCAATGAAAGCTAAAGAAAAGGGTCCTCCATACAAGATCCAATCCAATATACAGACAATGACAGATCTCTTAGAAGAGAGGATTTTGAGCAATAAGGTTAATTTTAGCTTGGGTGAGGTCTTTGGCATAGCAAAACGAGAGTTTCATGAAGAAATCATTGAAATTATCAAGGAAAAGCGACAATCTCTTATTGAATCTTTTCATGTACGGGGTGAAGGAGAGACTTTGAATGCACACAGAGTACAAGCTTATGGTGAGCAAGGTGATGGAACCATTTTTGGATGCTACAAGTCTAGAGGAGGAGTAAAAATGGTTCGATTCTTGGATGATGAAGATGAAGTTGAGACCACTCACAAGAGTTATCATTGGGCAAGAGGAAATACTAAGACCCTAGTAAAAGTGGGAGACTTAAAAGATCCATACATTGAACTGATAGATCATGGGTTAGATATTAATCTCATGTCAAAGAGTCTATATCAAAAAGGAAAATGGCCAATTGATATCAATCATGGATGGATAACCATGCAGCAAATAGATCATCAAGGGAGCTATATGGAGCTTGTCCAAATGTAAGGGTGACTGTAGAGGATGTGAAAGATGACAAAAGCTTCTTTGTCAAGGAGATGTCTACATATCCTCTTATCCTTGGGCAACCATACATCACTGCTACTCATATGAAAACAAAGGTGATGGACAATGGATCAAAAAATGCTAGGATAAGGAGCAAGAATGGCAAGCGTGCAGTTTAATGACTTATTGTTTGTGTGGATCATGAAAGGAACCGTGACACTCTAAGAGAGAAAGCCTTGCCAAAGACAAATAAAGAAGTCAAGGACTATAGGGATATAAGGGTTTTTGGCCATGTACCATTGTAGAGCGGGATTGCAGTGGTACAAAAAGAGAAAAGTTTTCGCATGATTTATATGCAAAGGACATGTTTTCTATAGGTTTTGTAGGATTAACAGACTATGGATCCACCACTTTTACAAAGCATGAGGACTTTTGAAGCAGGGTGAAAAAAACACGCAAATAGTGTATAAAAAGGCTTAAAGAACAATGGTTTGTTAGAAGATGAACAATGCATTATAGGTGTGTTCGATGAGTTTTCATTTTTGGATACCATGCAAGACTTGAAGTCTTTAATGGGTTGCAATTTGCGTGTGGGAAATGAGGTTGTGAAAAGTATTCTCTATAGAAATGTACAAAGTCGTTGAGGATTTAAAAAATGCTCAAGGTGTTGATGTACAAGTGTATGGCAAAGAAAGTGAAGGCAGTGGCATTACCTGTGCCAAAAGATTGCAAGGAAAAGATGGAGCAAGCTACTTTGCAACCTAGTCTTTGCGACTCAAGTAAGATTGGCATAGGTTTATGCATGATTCTTTGAAGGAGTTAAAGGTTGGTTGCGATGAAAAATTGACATAGGTTGAAAGAATATGGACATGTTGCCAAACATGGAAAGGCTTTTGCATTTGAGCCACATGAGATATGGTGTGTTGATCCTTCACTGTTGCTCCTATGGTAATCTTCAATATCCCTCATGTACAGGATGAGTTTATTGTGCAGGATGCTACTTTCCTACAGGCTAATGATGAAGACATAGTTGAAGCTGTGTATGCAAAGTTGGGTTTTGCAGATGTTGTGAATGAAGTAGAAGTCTTTGAGGGTGAGGCTTTACAGCTTCAGGATATGCACATTGAATTTTTCAAAGAATCTACACATGCAGTTCGGATTACACAGAATGAATTTTGCAAAGAACCTATGCATGCAGTACATAAAGAAAAGAAATCAGGGGATCAAAACAGTGAAGTGGCTAAAGCTCAAGACGAAATTTTGCAGATAAATGAGTGCAACCAAATTCAAGTAGACATGCAGGAAGATTCGGTTACAACTGATACTTTTGCTATTGACTCAGCATTAGAGCAAAATTTTTCTGGTATAGATTCTACCATAGATGTGATTAAGAATACTGGTACAGGTTTTACCAAAGAGTTGATTAATGATACAGATATTATAGGTCAAAGAAGGGCTGCTGTTGAGAGCGGCAGGACCATGGTTTTTGGTATACTAGATTTATCAAATTTGGATGTACCAGATTTTGAGGACTTGGTTGAGCAAGAGTATGTGCTTGATTCAGAGGGAATGCAGACTCCTTCATTGCCAAGTTTTTGTGAAGCACAGCTACAAAAGTGGAAAATTGGTCTTGAATGTGATGATAATGAATCGAAGGGGGTGCAGACTCCTTCTTTGACAAGTTTCTGTGACCTAGAGCTATCGATATGGCAGATTGATCCTGAATTTGCTGGTGATTTAGAGGAGCAGCAAACTTCTTCTTTATCAAGAATTTGTGACACATGGCTGACACTATGGCAAGATTATCATGAACTTGATGATGCTGATTCAGAGGGGGTGCATAGTGAAGTGCAGTATCTTAATATTGAATATCATTGGTTTTATTGTGCCGATGATACATACAATGCACTAGATAAAATTTTCAATGTGCATGTTGAAATTTGTGCTACAGAAGTGCAAAGATATTTGGATGAGGGTGAAAGACTTAAAGGGCAATTCACAGCAGATTTATTTAGTATGCATGTTATATGTGGAAATCTTAGTTTACAGCAGCCTGAGATGTGCAGGATAGAGGAACCTTCTGAAGCAGTGGACCTAGACCTTATGTTCTTACTGAACGAAGCTTTGGAAGGGTTCTCAAATACACATGCTAAGGATACCAATCAATCCAAAATCATGCATGAGCCAATTTGTTCACATTCAGCAGATGATGAACTTATGCAGCTATTGGATGATGCTCTACTTGATTTTGAGCCTCTACGAGATAGAGAATTGTTTTTAGATGCATCTTTTGAGCCTAATGAAGAGGATTTTACCAGAGACTTGATGTATTCAGATATGCATGATTGGGATTCCAACACTAGTGAGAGTGAAGGTGAACTGCCAATGATTTTACCTTTGATTGATGATCAAAACTTGGATGAGCCAGTTGCATAGGGGATATGGCAGTATCTGATGTTACTGATACTATATGGAATCTAATGTTACCCTATGATGTAGGGGATTTTGAGCTAGATTTTGACCCAGGAGGTGACGGATATATGCATGGTCATGGGCAATCGCCTTATATGCCATATGATCCAGGCGGTTTGTATGAAGATTTGTGGGTTAATGTATGTTTATGCTCTACTAATTGGAAATTTTTGTATTTTCCCTATGATCCTGGAGGATGGTGCAAAATTTTTGAAAAGAATGCTCCCAGTGGGGCAAATGATTGGGTTTCCGTTTGATCCTGGGGGCTACTAAATTGCTAGTTGTTGCTGATTTGAAGAGTACTAGCTATCTGTTGTAGCAGGTTGCATGGTACACGGTTTTGTTTCCTAGATTTATGCTAAGTCAGAAGAGTTATACAGTCAATAAGGTTACATGGTTGGCTTCCACTTGATTTCTTTGAATAATTGATAAAGTATCTTCACATCTTCTGAGTTGGTTCTGCTACCAGAACTTGAGGTAAAGGACTTGACGGCCATTCCGTGTGCAGATAGAGTAAGGCATACTTGAGCTTGACAGGGTTCCTTAAAGAGAGCTTAATGGTCAAGCCGTGTACATCATTAACTAGAGCACTTGAGTCTGGAGAGGTTCACTAAACAAGTTATCCATGATTGAATGCTTTGAAGATACGGCAGATACAGTTCAGAGATTTTTGATGGCAGCTACCTAATGATTAAGCTAGACAATTGATGATAGGGTATAATCCTTATTTCATTTTTCATATGTTTACTAGTTAAGTGAGTCTGATGATAGGGAAAAGCTTAAGGTACCTGTAGCAGATGCAGATTGAACTGCAGTTGGCACAGATCGGAGGCTGTGCACGTTCAGAGGGGGTGGATGTTGTGCAGCTCCGCTGCCATGAAGAGAAAAAGAGCAGAGAAATGCAAGCTAAGCTTCTTTGAAGCCTACACATTTAGTGAGCAGTGATCAGGGCTTGATAATAGGTCAAGTTTAATGACTAATGTATGCCAGATGCGGCTTAAAAGGGCCAATTGATGCCTTAATGATGCTAAAAATGACTATGCTTGAAGTGAGCACAGATGGGAGTTTATGATCTAGAATTGTATTGCTTGATGTGCTCTACCGGCTTGTTTTTACGGCTCGTCGATTGGAGGTATGGTGAAGAAGTTATGTCATATTGAAGTTTGAGTCGATTGTAGATCTGTACCGGATTGGGAAACTGCAATTGAGGTGACAAAAATGAAATGAATGCACGGGCCTGAAGTGCTCACTTTGTGGAGCGCGTCGATCTTTACAGATTAGCGAATGGAGTTCCGGTTGCCAAGATATTAGCCGTTAAAGATTCGCCAGGGGCGGGCTCCGTACAAGTTCGATCCGCTCAGTCAGTGTTCTATCTGGGAGTTTTGAGCAGTAGCAGCAAGGGTTTTGAATACAACAGAATAAGTGCTTGAGATAGCAGTGCTTTAATCGATATGTACGCCAAATTTGATGCCTACTATATTACCTTGGCCGGTATGTACGCCAATGCCCGCCCAATGTTGGCCGGCGATAGTTGTAATTGGCAATGCCTGGCTAGTCTGATACTCTTTGACTGAATGTGATGTGAAGACCTTACGTCAAATGCAATCACTTATAATTGCATCTTGTGGGCACGTGGCACTATTCAAGACTTTTATGACATCGAAATTCATGAAGATATTGTTAGCTAAGGACTGCTGGGAGAAATAAGTTGTGCTTGGCAATGCTTTGGTCTCCATGTATGCCCAAATGTGGTGCCCTTACAAAGGCAAGGCTGCCCAATATAGCCCACTAATGGCCGCCCACTTAGTAAATTAAAATGGGGTCACCTATTTTAGGGGGAGTGTGAACCAAGGAGAATAAAAGAAAAAGAAAAAGCGTGAGCAGGCCTGCAGCAGGTAGCAAGTGAGTTGCGCGGGACATGGACTCACAGTGGCGGCTTTGGGCCTTAGAAGATGGCGAGCAAGAGCAAACATTGCTCAGCTGTCTAGGGCGCCACCCTTCGACACCATTCATGGCAAAATCTACGTTGGTTGAGTTGCTCACTTGCCATGTCATCAGGCCATGTCCCGCGCCACATCAGTCACGGCGCCGTTGACTGATGGGCAGAGGCAAAAAAAAAATTGCGGAAATTTTTGGAGGATTTGGGGGAGGGCATGAAGGCGTGAAGAGAGGGAGAATAGGTAGAGGAGAGATCTCTCGCTCTATCTCTCTCTCGTTCTTGAGTAAGGAAGAGGGCTTGCATACCGAAAAGGCAAGCATCTCTCTCTCTCTCTCTCTCTCTCTCTCTCTCTCTGTGTGTCTGTGTCGACCTCGAGGAGGATAATTGAAAGCTCTCGAAGGGTTTACGGGAGGAGCAAGAAAGAAGGAAGTGGAGACTGAGGAGAGAAAGAAGGTTTTCGGGCTCTCTTTCTCTCGCTCTCGGCTCATTGTCGGCAAGCAAGAAGCATCGAGAGGCAAGGCAAAGGCTATACTCTCTCTCTCTCTCTCTCTCTCTCTCTCTCTCTCTCGCTCGCTCGCTCTCGACCTCGGCAAGCAAGAAGCATCAAGAGGCAAGGCAAAGGCTACACACACACTCTCTCTCGCTCTCATCCTCAAAGGAGGCAAAAAGGGGAAGGAGCTTGAAGCTTTTTTGAAGCAACTAAGACGGGAAACTTAAAGTAAGAAAAAGCAAGCTTGAGAAGGCGATCTTGGTCGAAGCAGAAGAAGCACAGGACGAGATTGGTCGAGGCAAGCAAAGGAGTAAGTCGAGGCAAACAAGCAATGGTGAGCTTTTTCGAAGAAACCATGGGAGTAAGTCAAGGCAACCAAGCAAGGTATAAAGTTTCGGCTAGCAATAGAAGAGCAGAAGGAAGTTGAAGCCTGTGTGAGCGGCAATTAAGCCAGTGCAAACCATAAGGAGCAGAAAGCTGTGGAATAATTAACAGAATCGAAGCTTACTGAATCTAAGGGAACTCGAAGCAGATGAAGCGACAAGAGATAATTACCATCACCGTCATCGACTAGAGATTGATTAAATAATTGTTAAGCCCCGGTGTCGATAACAGCCCGATTAATCGTGTAAAACGGGAGCTTAAACTCCTAGTTAGCAGATGATCCAAGTGTCGGTGCTGTTAACAACCCGCATTGGTTAAGGATTAAGTTGTACTCAAGTGTATTAATCAATTAATTGACGGGTATGGTGATTGCCAGAGTCAGTTACATCATTTGTTCTTATTCTCTCTCTTTCACACCTCTCACAGCGAGAGGCCCAATGCCTGCCTGGATCACGTAGCGAACACATATCCCCAGACATCTTTGGTGAACCCGATGCGAAACGAGCCGGGGTGGGAGGTAAAGATGGAGAATTTAGAGCAGATGATGAAGATGATTGCAAAGTTAAGCGCAAATGATTTTGATGATAAGTCAACAGTGCAAGATTTTTCAAAGATGCTTCAATTGGTTCAAGGATCTCTGCTTGAAATAGAGACCGTGAAGAAGAAAAATCAAATTGATGAAGCTTTGGATGCAGCTTTAGATGCAGTATACGACGAGAGATGACTCTCTGATGGATACGATCCAGAGGGCTACCTAGAGTGATATGAGCTGGAGACCAAGGTAAGAGGGCTACCAGAAGAGTTGATGATCAAATCTTTTGAGTAGTTAGTGAGTTCATATGTGAAGGAGAAGATTCAAAAGGTTACCAGAGCTTGCAACGACAACTGGGAGTATTTCAAAGAAGCTATTGTGAAACTCCGTTATGAGCAGTATGAAAGCTATCAAGAACAGAGTGCATGTCTACCGGACTACCGAGATATCCGAGGACAAGTACGATCAAAGTTAGAAACTGTGATTGATGAGTTTATTGTGCAGGATGCTACTTTCTTACAGGCTAATGATGAAGACATAGTTGAAGCTGTGTATGCAAAGTTGGGTTTTGCAGATGTTGTGAATGAAGTAAAAGGCTATGACGGTGAGGCTTTACAGCTTCAGGATATGCACGGTGAATTTTTCAAAGAATCTACACATGTAGTTCGGATTACACAAAATGAATTTTGCAAAGAACCTATGCATGCAGTACATAAAGAAAAGAAATCAGGGGATCAAAACAGTGAAGTGGCTAAAGCTCAAGAAGAAATTTTGCAGATAAATGAGTGCAACCAAATTCAAGTAGACATGCAGGAAGATTCGGTTACAGCTTATACTTTTGCTACTGACTCAGAATTAGAGAAAACATTTTCTGGTACAGATTCTACCATAGAGGTGATTGAAAATACTGGTACAGGTTTTACCAAAGAGTTGATTAATGATACAGATATTATAGGTCAAAGCAGGGCTACTGTTGAGAGCAGCAGGACCATGGTTTTTGGTATACTAGATTTATCAAACTTGGATGTACCAAATTTTGAGGACTTGGTTGAGCAAGAGTATGTGCTTGATTCAGAGGGGGTGCAGACTCCTTCATTGACAAGTTTTTGTGAAGCAAAGCTACAAAAGTGGAAAATTGGTCTTGAATGTGATGATAATTAATCAGAGGGGGTGAAGACTCCTTCTTTGACAAGTTTCTGTGACCTAGAGCTATCGATATAGCAGACTGATCCTGAATTTGCTGGTGATTTAGAAGAGGAGCAAACTTCTTCTTTATCAACAATTTGTGACACATGGCTGACACTATGGCAAGATTATCATGCTTGATGATGCTGATTCAGAGGGGGTGCATAGTGAAGTGCAGTCTCTTGATGTTGAATATCATTGGTTTCATTGTGCCGATGATGCATACAATGCACGAGATAAAATTTTCAATGTGCATGCTGAACTTTGTGCTACAGAAGTGCAAAGATATTTGGATGAGGGTGAAGGACTTAGAGGGCAATTTACAGCAGATGTATTTAGTATGCATGTTATATGTGGAAATCTTAGTTTACAGCAGCCTAAGATGTGCAACATAGAGGAACCTTCTGAAGCAGTGGACCTAGACCTTATGTTCTTACTGAATGAAGCTTTGGAAGGGTTCTCAAATACAGATGCTAAGGATACCAATCAATCCACAATCATGCATGAGCCTTTGTTCAGATTCATTAGATGATGAACTTATGCAGCTGTTGGAAGATGCTCTACTTGATTTTGAGCCTCTATGAGATAGAGAATTGTTTTTAGATGCATCTTTTGAGCCTAATGAAGAGGATTTTACCAGAGACTTGATGTATTCAGATATGCATGATTGGGATTCCAACACTAGTGAGAGTGAAGGTGAACTGCCAATGCTTTTACCTTTGATTGATGATCAAAACTTGGATGAGCCAGTTGCATAGGGGATATGGCAGTATCTGATGTTACTGATACTATATGGAATCTAATGTTACCCTATGATGTAGGGGATTTTGAGCTAGCTTTTGACCCAGGAGGTGACGGATATATACATGGTCATGGGCAATTGCCTTATATGCCATATGATCCAGGCGGTTTGTATGAAGATTTGTGGGTTAATGTATGTTTATGCTCTACTAATTGGAAATTCTTGTATTTTCCCTATGATCCTGAAGGATGGTGCAAATTTTTTAAAGGAATGCTTCTAGTGGGGCAAATGATTGGGTTCCCGTTTGATCCTGGGGGCTACTAAATTGCTAGTTGTTGCTGTTTTGAAGAGTACCAGCTATCTGTTGTAGCAGGTTGCATGATACAAGGTTTTGTTTCCTAGATTTATGCTAAGTCAAAAGAGTTTTTTTGTTATACGTTCAATAAGCTTACATGGTGGGCTTCCACTTGATTTATTTGAATAATTGATAAAGTATCTTCACATCTTCTGAGTTTGTTCTGCTACCAGAACTTGAGGTAAAGGACTTGACGGACATTCCGTGTGCAGACAGAGTAAGGCATACTTGAGCTTGACAGGGTTCCTTAAAGAGAGCTTAATGGTCAAGCCGTGTACATCATTATTTAGAGCACTTGAGTCTGGCGAGGTTCACTAAACAAGTTATCCATGATTGAATGCTTTGAAGATACGGCAGATATAGTTCAGAGATTTTTGATGGCAGCTACCTAATGATTAAGCTAGATAATTGAAGATAGGGTATAATCCTTATTTCATTTTTCATATGTTTACTAGTTAAGTGAGTCTGATGATGGGAAAGTTCTTAAGGTACCCGTAGCAGATGCAGATTGAAGTGCAGTTGGCATAGACCGGAGGCCGTGCAGGTTCAGAGGGGGTTGATGTTGTGCAGCTCCACTGCCATGAAGTGAAAAAGAGCAGAGAAATGCAAGCTAAGCTTCTTTGAAGCCTACACATTTAGTGAGCAGTGATCAGGGCTTGATAACAGGTCAAGTTTAATGACTAATGTATGTTAGATGCGGCTTAAAAGGGACAACTAATGCCTTAATGATGCTAAAAAGTTCTATGCTTGAAGTGAGCACAGATGGGAATTTATGATCTAGAACTGTAGTGCTTGATGTGCTCTACCAGCTTGTTTTTACGGCTCGTTGATTGGAGCTACGGTGAAGAAGTTATGGCATATTGAAGTTTGAGTCGATTGTAGATTTGTACCGGATTGGGCAACTGCAATTGAGGTAACAGAAATGAAATGAATGCACGGGCCTGAAGTGCTCACTTTGTGGAGCGCGTCGATCTTTACAGATCAGCGAATCGAGTTCCGGTTGCCAAGATATTAGCCGTTAAAGATTCGTCGGGGGCCGGCTCCGTACCAGTTCGATCTGCTCAGTCAGTGTTCCATCTGGGAGATTTGAGCAGCAGCAAGGGTTTTGAATACAACAGAATAAGTGCTTTAGATAACAGTGCTTTAATCGATATGTACGCCAAATTTGGTGCCTACTGCATTACCTTGGCCGGTATGTATGCCAATGCCTGCACAATGTTGGCCGGCGATAGTCGTAATTGGCAATGCCTGGCTAGTCTGATACTCTTTGACTGAATGTGATGTGAAGACCTTACATCAAGTGCAATCACTTATACTTGCATCTTGTGGGCACGTGGCACTATTCAAGACTTTTACGACATCAAAATTCATGAAGATATTGTTAGCTAAGGACTGTTGGGAGAAATAAGTTGTGCTTGGCAATGCTTTGGTCGCCATATATGCCCAAATGTGGTGCCCTTACAAAGGCAAGGCTGCCCAATATAGCCCACTAATGGCCGCCCACTTAGTGAATTAAAAGGGGGTCACCTATTTTACGGGGAGTGTGAACCAAGGAGAATAAAAGAAAAAGAAAAAGTGTGAGCAGGCCTGCAGGTAGCGAGCGAGGCGGTAGAGAGATGGACTCACAGTGGCGGCTTTGGGCCTCAGAAGATGGCGAGCAAGAGCAAACATTTCTCAGCTGTCCAGGGTGCCACCATTCGGCACCATCCATGGTGAAATCTACGTTGGTTGAGTCGCTCACCTGCCACATCATCAGGCTGAGTCCCGCGCCACATCAGTCACGGCGCCGTGACTGATGGACTGATTTGCGGAAATTTTTGGAGGATTTGGGAAAGGCATGAAGGCGTGAATAGAGGGAGAATAGGTAGAGGAGAGAGCTCTTGCTCTATCTCTCTCTCGTTCTCGAGTAAGGAAGACGGCTTGCATACCGAAAGGGCAAGCATCTCTCTCTCTCTCTCTCTCTCTCTCTCTCTCTATGTCGACCTCGAGTAGGATAATTGAAAGCTCTCGAAGGGTTTATGGGAGGAGCAAGAAAGCAAGAAGTGGAGACTGAGGAGAGGAAGAAGGTTTTCGGGCTCTCTTTCTCTCGCTCTTGGCTCATCGTCGGCAAGCAAGAAGCATTGGGAGGCAAGGCAAAGGCTATACTCTCTCTCTCTCTCTCTCTCTCTCTCTCTCTCTCTCTCTCTCTCTCTCTCTCTCTCTCTCTCTCTCTCTCTCTCTCTCTCTCGACCTCGACCTCGACCTCGGCAAGCAAGAAGGATCAAGAGGCAAGACAAAGGCTATGCACACTCTCTCTCTCTCGCTCTCATCCTCGAAGCAAGCAAGAAAGGGAAGGATCTTGAATCTTTTCCGAAGCAACTGAGACGGGAAACTTAAAGTAAGCAAAAGCAAGCTTGAGAAGGTGAGCTTGGTCAAAGCAGAAGAAGCACAGGACGAGATTGGTCGAGGCAAGCAAAGGAGTAAGTCGAGGAAAACAAGCAACGGCGAGCTTTTTCGAAGAAACCATGGGAGTAAGTCGAGGCAACCAAGCAAGGGATAAAGTTTCGGCTAGCAATTGAAGAGCAGAAGGAAGTTGAATCCTCTGTGAGCGGCAATTAAGCCAGTGCAAAGCATAAGGAGCAGAAAGCTGTGGAATAATTGACAGAGTTGAAGCTCACTGAATCTAAGGGAACTCGAAGCAGATGAAGCGACAAGAGATAATTACCATCACCGTCATCGACTAGAGATTGATTAAATAATTGTTAAGCTCCGGTGTCGATAATAGCCCGGTTAATCGTGTAAAACGGGAGCTTAGACTCCTAGTTAGAAGATGATCCAAGTGCCGGTGCTATTAACAACCCGCATTGGTTAAGGAATAAGTTGTACTTAAGTGTATTAATCAATTAATTGACGTGTACGGTGATTGCCAGAGTCAGTTACATCATTTGTTCTCTTTCTCTCTCTTTCACACCTCTCACAGCCAGAGGCCCAGTGCCTGCCCGGCTCACGTAGCAAACACATATCCCCCGACACTGTTCTCCACCAAATTTGTTAGGTATGATCCACTTACCTCCCTCGACATGTTCGTGTGAGCGGCACAACACAAACAACACCAAACAAAGCACACAAATCAAATTCTAATGAAAGATTTTGCAAAATGTCCAAGGCTAACAGAGGGATCAAAAGTAATCCAAACTCAAAAAGATTTGGAAAAATCTTTGGGAAAATCACTTAGCAAGGCAAGTGCTTTAAGGTCATGTCATCGAACTTCAATTTACTGATGGAACATGGATCCATGTTCCTTAACACCCAAACGTAGAGAAAATTCACCACTAGATGGCCACAAATCGTGCCTAAACAATGCTGCAAAAACAATAGGGAAACCTAATCCAGGATGGATCCATGTCCCCCCAATAGCTCAGATTTGGGCAAGGAGTTGCCAAAATTTAGGTTATAGCTTTGGAAGGTCAACCCTAAAATTTTGGAGGATTTGGATGCATTTTGACCACAAAATGCCAAATTCTTGGAAAATGGGTCTCCCAATGGTCATTTTGACCCAGGCCAAGGAAAAGTGGTACAAACATCAATCGTGACCAATCACTTTAGGAACGTGCCCAAATGCTTCCCTGCAAATTTTGTATGATTTGGGTTCCAAAAATGGATCATGATTCATGAACCCCAGATGAGAAAATTGTCAGTTTTTTATCAACAGGGCGTATTAAAGGTTCAGAAGCATCAAGGGAATGAGAAGAATTTTCAAGATTGTGAAGAGTCCAACATTTTGGAACTTCAGAGTCTTAAAGTTCTAGAAGTTTGGATTTTTGGGAGAAAACCTTAAGTAATGAACTTCGGAGGTTTGCACGCTCAAAGAGTAACTAGGAAATTCTTAGAAAAAGCACAAAACTTGAGAGCAAGGGAAGAAGGATCATTCAGAGTTAAATTGAAATGAAATTTGAAGGACAAGCATATATGGAGGTGTTAATCAACATTAAAGCTTCATATCAAGAGAAACTAATACCTATTCACTATAGGATGGCGACAAAGTGGGCTCCAAAAGCATTTATGGTCAAAGTAAGGAAAATAGGGCCATAAACTGGAAAATTGTCTTAACTTGGAAAATTTAGATCTGAGTTCGTAAAGATTCCATTAATGTGCTAGGATTAGCTATAGGAACATACTCGCAAATTCTTAGCCCATTTTGCGATCCAACATGTATCACGATCCATGTACCTATCTCAGATTTTGAACCAAGCCCTAGCCAACTAGATAGACATGCCATTTGTAGTAGAACCCCAAATTTTCAAGTCATTTGAAAACCAAAATCGTTGTGAGAATCCCATAATTCTCTAAGTCTACAAAAAATTTAAAAATTTTGACTTGTTGGGAAAACCAAAGATCCAAATCACAAAAGTTTGCACCCATAGCATCCCTTATTCATGTTGAATCAAATGGTACCAAGATCACTCAAAAAAGCGTTCCAAGATGGATCGCTATCCATGTACCTCTAGCCCAGAATTGACATAAACCAATTTGACCTAGAGCTTGTAGTTGTCTTAGATGCACTGGTGGTCTTGTCAAATTTAGGTCTTTTGCTTATGTTATGCGCATTTTTCAATTTATGGTCGAGTTTGCGCTAAAGTGGATTTTTTGACAACTTTTTCACCAATTTCTTGGCACTAGAAGGCCAAAGACCATATTAGGTATTTTGATAAAAATCTCGCGTTATCAGAATCTCCAAATTGACCAAAATTGTGTGATTTGAAAATTTCCCACTTAAAGTGGGAAAAATGAGATAAGCTATTGATGTATGGTTGGTAAAACGAGTGTAAATCTTATAGGATTGTGGTGTTGATAAACACCATAAGTCAAGAGTATGCACAACACAGCTGCTCCTTGATCTCATACATTCATCAACTTTCCATCGCTTGTCATTTTTTAAATACTTAAAGTTTTACTTGATGTCTAACAATGAGATGCATGTATTTCCATATTGATCAACATGAAATAAGTAGAGATAAATACTTAGCTGAGCTTGAATTTTTTTTGAGCCACCATATTTTGATGTGGAGTGAAGAATGATGTGGTGACTAACCAAAATGAAGTAATTCATGGAAAAACTTCAAATTGTGATGTGTGTGAACCAAGTCAATTCACAAATTCATGGTGTGTTAAATGGATGTTTGCTTGAGGCTATTTTCTGTGATGGTATATGTACATCTATCCACACAATTGGTGCCTACGTGAAGCATAATGGGGTATTTTTGCTTATACATGCTAGTTGGAATGATGATATAATCAAGTGTGATGATTCTTGTGCACGAGTGTGAAATGATCATGTTCCTTTTTCTCATTGTAAGACTAGAAGAAAATGAAATTTCTCTTGATGTTCACTTGCACACGAAGATAATGGAAATGATGCTTGCTCACAAAAAGTATCAATGTAAGAATTTTGTCTCTTGATTTATTCACAAACTAAAGTTGAGGTCTTTAAAAATGAATATGTTGATTTCTTTATGGAGTTTGCATGGTCATCCTCTAACCATGCTATGGAGTACAAAGGTTCATCATCAAAGTTGTGGTCCACATTCTTGTGTAGATATTCGCTTATTGATCTTCTCTTTGGTTTCACTTGGGTAATGTTTCCCTTTCTTATGGCTTGCATGTAGATCACTCTTTGTTATAGCCCTCATTTCAACAGAATAGCCATAGATGTTGAATCATCCATTCTTTCTCCAACTAGTTCACTTACCACCTTACTCTTTCCCCTTTCCTTAGCCACATCAAGCCACTTAGGCTCACTTCTTGTTTGATGTCGATGCGATAGCTGTGATAAGAGGAAACACATCACCTTGCATTCTCTTTGGTTTGTCACATTGAGGCTCTCATGACCACATTCCCACAATTTAGCATTGGAAAACTCCATTCTTCCATACATACATCTTCCTCTGCCACTTGTAGGTGCCTCCCATAGCTACTACCATAATAATATCCTTGGTGCTTTCAACCTCCCACTATTTTCACACTATGATTATTCATAAGACCCACCACCTCTTGCGTATCCTTACAAAGGATAGTAGTGACTTCGTGATGCCATACTATGCACACCTGAGCCACTTGGTTTCTCTTTTGCAAACCACAATCCTGTCTTCCATTTTGCACTCTACCTTTTTTTAAATCTATTTAGACATTTCATTTCCTATATGTATTCTTTGCTAGTTAAATTGCCTCATCACACGATTTTTGATTGCTTCAACTCCACCTTCAATGTAAACCAGCTTTCAAACTTCTAAGAACCTTTCCTTCAGTAGGGTCTCATGATTTTCAGCCCCTAGAAATAGCACACCACCTTCGCCATAACTTATTGAATTTATTAACAAAAGCATTTCCACTAAGGTCTTTACATTGAACAAGGCTTTGAATGGAGTGAGATATTTTGTGAGGACCCATTGTAATATAAGGGGCCAATTTCAGCTTTGCCTCTTTGCATTGTATTGTGACAAGCCCACACATATATATGTATCTATCTATATATAGATACACACACACACACACACACACACACACACACACACACACACACACACACACACACACACACACACACACACACATATATATATATATATAGAGCGAGAGAGAGAGAGAGAGAGAGAGAGAGAGAGAGAGAGAGAGAGAGAGAGAGAGAGAGAGAGAAGCACAACATTGAATGGCTGGAAAAAAGACACCCAGTTAATTGAAAAACAACATTTGGAGACCTTTAATTAGATAAAAGAGACATTATCAAGCTCTTGAATCTATTGACTTTTTTTCATAGAAATTTGCTTGTCACACATGTTGGATGTGCTTATACTTTTCGTATACTGATCAAGATTTGCATGTGGCTTGTGATTGACTTGTCCTCTTTTGTTGCCTCACTTGTTGTTTCTTCATTTTCTTTGTAGGATCTCTTCAAAGATTTTGCCTCTCTAATGATATTTTGTTTGCTCAATCAAGTATAGCAATAAATTCTCATTGGATTTTTCTCCTTTTGGTTTCCTCCATTCTTTCCTAGCAAGTGGAAGCACCTACACAATGAAGAGTTTCCATTTGTTGTATTAGCAAGCATGAAATTCATGATAACAACCTTTCTTCGAGTTACCTTGAATGTGCCAAGCAGGAAAGTGTTGTTCTCAATTTTCCAACTAAAGTATCTTGGCTCATCAACCATGATGCTTGCATCTAGTGTTCTATTGATGAGGGTCGTTGTGAATGCTCAACCTTTTTCTACTTCACAAGCTCACATTTATCTAGCTTAGTCACAAACTTTAGAACACCATTGCATTCATCGGGGGTCACTTTGAAGTAAGCTTCCAATGTAGCTCTTTAATGCAATCAAGCCATAGAAATGTTTTTGTATTTATCTACTCTATAGAGATATGTACGTGGATACATTGTGGAAAGGTCTTTCTAGTAATTAAAACACCTCTTCATTCCATCAAGCCCTATGAATAGAAAAAGGATTGAGCAAGAGTGTGTGCTAGACGGGAAACTTCTTAACATGTATCTGCATAGACCTAACAGAAATTGTGTAGCTGATTTTTTGTATGATATGAATGTGGTGATACTCTTTGATAAACTTAAAATGGTGGCATATCCTCTAGTTGATATTCCAAATCATCTAAAATAAACTAAACATCCTTGCATGGAGTTTTTTTGTCTCTCAAGAACTTGTTGAGTTACTTGGTGACGATCGATAGTGCTTGCTGTCCAACAATGCAAACATGTTTTCATGGTGTAATAAGACACCATACAAAGTACCTCAGGAGGTTTTGGGGCATTTGAATTCATGTGCAGGGTGAGGCAAAATCTAGCCATTAAAAAATACAAGTGAAATTAACCATAGAGGCAAGCAACTGAATGAAAACATACACAAATTAGGAGTAGATATTGAATAATACTTGATGTTTCTTGATATATTTGGAGCCAACTTTTAGTGCTCAATATCTTGCAATCTCCCTTCTCATTGGTAAAAGGCCAAGCAATGTTGGCTTTGTTCTTGGCACCTTAGCATGCTTCATAAACTCTTGAATTGTCTCCTTCTTGCTTCTAGGTTTCTATGCACACTACTTCATAGTCTAATGCAAGCACTCATTTTTATTAGAGTCAATGTTTATCTCAAGCCATAGTAAGGTATTCTAGGTCTTCAAGAGCATGATGTAGCCAAATAAGATGTTGTAGCCATCTCCCACAAATTTCACAAGTCAGGTGATACCTTTGAAAGGTGGCATGGAGTTCTTAAGAGGGTGTTCATGGTACATGTTGTTGTCCACATGGAGATTTTTTTCTTTTTTGCTCTGCAACCTAAACATATCCTTACAAGCTATAGGAAGAGTCTCTCTTCTATTTTTATTGCTAAGTGACTCATACTCTCACGAGAGATCTATGTGAAGGTAATACATATATATTGGATTCTCCTTTCCTATTATGGAGCATATGGATGTATTTCTTATAAAGATTAAATATCTCAATGAGTAGTTAATTTTCACCGGTGATGTAAGGACAATTGTGGGACCAAGGGGGACATGTCTCTTGGGAAAGGTCGACAAGACATGCTATTAGGGGTCTCCTAAAGATCCCGGGCAGGTCACCTAATAAAAATGTAACCTATCACGTGAGTTCAACAAAAGGGTATTTAAAGTTCTTGAAAATTATATAAATATATATACAAAAGGGCATTATTTTTTCAAATTTGAAAAAAAACTTACAGATTTTAAAAGAAAAGGGTACATTATATTTCTAACAAAATTCACAGATAAGGGGTTTTACAAACATGTCTTGAATGCATGTGATATGGTAGTTTTACACATAGTGAACCCCCCGAGCTAAAGATAAGCTAGGAGGCCTATACGAGGAGTTGGTTAGGTGGAAAAGAGAACATGCAATCGCTTGGTCCTTTCAAAGGTATCAAAGCATGTTGATTTTTTAGGGAGGAGATACCTGGAGGAGATACTGTGCATGTGCATGGATGAGGAGAGAAAGCAAGGCTATGGCTTGAACGATCCCTTGCAAGGACTGAGGTCAGGAGTTGGCCTAGATAGAACGAGGTGCAACTCATGTTAAAAGGTTGCACCAAGGGAATTGGAGCACTTTTTGTTTCAAGATTTCATGCATGTTTGCTATCTCATCTTAGAATACCATGTGCAAGCTCATTTCTCTTTCCTCTTTCTGCCAAAATTGATGCATGAAATTGTGTTAAAACCCCTCAAGTACATGCATATATTTCTAAAAAATTACCAAGCAGGAATCAAGTTTTAACATTTATAGAATAGATTGCAAAGTTTTTTCAAAACTTAGGAGAAGCTGTATGAGCCGTAGTACACACAAATCAAACTTTGTGCTCCCAAAGATTTGAAGGTAAAATATTTTCATGGTTTTTCATGACCTCTCAAATGATTGTAGGAATTGCATCTATTAGCAAGAGAGAAAAGGGTTCAAGGTGGTGAAAATTTTCAACCCAAATTAGCCAAATTTGAATTTCTCAATAATGTATGCTCCTAGATATCCTTACCAATGGATTAACACTTGCAAGCTACCTAGTTGTCTCTAAATGATTGGCAGTATTGATATTGAGTTGTGTTCCCCATCCATTTATAGGGAGACTTCCAGAAATGAGTGGTAAACATGGGTTCACTATTACTCACAAAATTGTGGGATTATCCATATTATACAAAGACCAAATTGGTTAAAGAGTGGATTTGATTGGAATAAACTTACAAAGTTTTGGCAATCTATCGACAAGCACCCATACCAAGCCATCACCTCAAATGGTGGTTGGTAGACCCAAAATAAATCCATACAGGTAATACACTTGTGTTAACCTATGATGCCGTTATTATTCTTTTTTCATATTTTTAGTCATGGGCTGGCAGCTTGTTGATCTTGTAGGTTTATGTTCAAGGGTTGGTGATCCCCGATGAGAGATGCACCAGACTTATTTAGTGCTATTTGGACAAATGTGGGTGCCCATATGTGAAGGGGACACACCCATAGATAAGGATTGTAAACCTAGTTTTCCTCATTCTGAAGATGATAAGATTTGGTCTTGCCTTATCCTCTTGGGT